>NW_004443956.1:4467900-4486382 GCF_000243295.1 Trichechus manatus latirostris | reverse complement strand
AAAAAAATTTCTGTTCTTGAAGCCACCTGCTTGTAGTATTTCTGTTACAGCAACACTAGCAAACTAAGACAACCGGTGTGCTCTCAAATTCTGATCATGGCACAAAATTTATTTTGGCTACCACCAAGAGTAAGTGCTTCATCCTCTTGTTATGCCCGTGGATCCTGGGAGAGAATTTTTATATAGCCAATGACTCGAAAGGAAGTCTTAGAATTACGTGTTCATGTAAAACATTTATTTATTTTTCCTGGCAAGTCAACTCTTGGTCCATAAAAATGGGCATCTGGGCGTTCCTGATCTCTCTGCTCTCCCTGGATCCCCTCTCCCATTCCTGCCATGGCCCCTGTATCATCTCCTGCCCTCTTTTCTCTCCCTCCCAGGGTCTTGGCCCCACACTGAAATAATGGCAGAAATTCGTCCTTCAGAGTCTTCTGAGGGAAGCAGCTACTACAGACATGCCTTTCTCTTACAAAATTGTGATGTATTATTATGCAAACATAGCCTCCCTCTGTAGTTTCCTTTTCTGGGAATTGCATCAGTGTAGAAAAAGAATAGGGAGCCCTGGTAGTGCAACAGTTAGGCACTCGGCTGCTAACCAAAAAGTTGGTAGTTCAAACCCACCCAGCAGCTTCGAAGAAGAAAGACATGGTAATCTGCTCCTGTAAAGAGTACAGCCTAGGAAACCCTGTGGAGCAGTCTTACTCTGTCACATGAGGTCTCTATGAGTCAGAATCCACTCAACAGCACCTAATAACAACAAGCAAAGGAATGGAGGGCTAGCAAATTTCATTTTCCCCTGAGACTGCTGATACGGCTTCTGTGATATTCAGATGCAATGTGGTCTCTTAAGAGGGTGGAGCATTATGGGATAGAATAGGATGCAGCTTGTTCTGAGGAACAGGTCAAAGGAATGGCCTAATATCCAACCAGACCTAACAAGAGGGGGGGGGGTCACAATATATACAGGAGTCCCTGGGTGGTGCAAGTGGTTAATGAGCCAGGCTGCTAACCTAAAGGTTGGAGGTTAGAGTCCACCCACAGGTGCCTTGAGAGAAAGGCCTGGTGATCTACTTCCAAAAAATCAGCCATTGAAAACTCTATGGAGCACAGTACTACTCTGACACACACACGGGGTCGCCATGAGTTGAAGTCAACTCCATAACAACTGTTTACAGTATATATGAGAATGTTTGTCTGAGGAGTATATAGACGAGCAAGATCACCGTAAATGCCTCTCAGACCTGACATCATGCCACGAACTGACAGAGTGGATTCGTGACAGCTGCAGATGCATTTATAAGAACTGTAGATACTATTACCCTGAGTTAATTACAGGTTAGAATCATTGCTGACCTATTTGGCATTGGGTTAAATCTTTCAGTTTTAATTCCTTCAAGTGCACTTCAAGACCTTCAAGCTTTTGGTCAAATGTCACGGCTTTCGATGTAAATCTTCAAGTCCAAAGACCTTCAGTGAATCCATGTAACACACAAATACCAACAGGCCAGCTTCATGGGCTTTTGACCTGTACAGTTGGAAGAGCCTCCGCTTGGTTTAATGCTCTGCTGTCACTGTCTTAAAATTCAAAATAATTTTTGAACAGAGTCCCTGCATTTTTATTTTGACCAGGACCCTGCAAATTATGTAGGTGGTCCCAAATACCAAGGATAATCACTGAATTTCTCTGACCTTGCTTTTGTGTTGTGCTTTCTTTCCCTTCCAATTAAAACAGAATTCCAAGTCTGTTCCTGGTGATGAGAGGACCATCAAAAATGAGGCTGAGAGCTACAAGCGTGATCTGACCGGTGGGAGAAGTTGCTGCTCCCTAGTCCAGGGCTCTTTGGGAAAGGGATTTGAAAAGGCTGGGATGGGGTGCTGTGAAGGGACCAGCTCTGTACCCTCTGCTACTTGAACTGGGGCTCAGGGAGCCCTGCAGTGCTCCACGGTCTGCCGGAAGCACGTGACCACAAGTCCTCCGCTTCCTGGTCTTAGGGAACCCATTCCACTCTGTTCAATTCAGCCTGACTTCAACAGATATGCACTCTGTCCAGAAGGACGCTGTGTGAGGCCCAGTGGGAGGGTGGAATTAGTGGTAGATTGTACAGACACACTGTCCCACAACTCTGAAGGAGGTAACTGGGACGACTGGGGAAATTTGAGGAGGGACCGTATATTAGATAACGTTAGTTTATCCATGTTAAATTTCTTGTGTGTTGCATAGATTCACTGAAGGCCTTTTCAGACTTGAAGGTTTATACTGGAAGTAGTGAATATTGGCCATAGGCTTGAAGGGCTTGTGGCATGCCTGAAGGAAATAAAACTAAGACTTAACCCAATGACTTAACCCATGGCTTGACCAAGTATGTCAGCAAACCAAAAACCAAACCCGTTGCTGTTGGGTCAATTCCAAGTTACAGTGACCCTGTAGGACAGAGTAGGACTGCCTTATAGGGTTTCCAAGGCTGTAATCTTTACAGAAGCAAACTGCCACATCTTTCTCCTGTGGAGCAACTGGTGGGTTCGAACTGCCGACCTTTCAGTTAGCAGCCGAGCACTTTAACCACTGTGCCACTAGAGCTCCTTAACTAGGTCAACTGTGACCTATAATTTTCTCATTGTTAAATGGGTGATAATGGAATTCGTGGTTATGTTTTAAAGAATTTACAGGTGAAGTTTCATGAAGTCTGCAACTTACTTTCAAATATCATACCCACACCCATTGCCAATGAGACGATTCCAACTTACAGTGACCTATAGGACAGAGTGGAACTGCCCCATAGGGTTTCCAAGGAGCACCTGGTGGATTCAAACTGCAGACCTTTTGGTTAGCAGCCGAGCTCTCAACCACTGCACCACCATGGCTCCTACTTTCAAATAGTTTAGGGAAAAAATGTGTATATATATTATTATATATGTATATATATTGTGAATAAAATGTATATAAAATTAACATTATAATGCATCAGAGTTTTATAAGAGAAAGCTGCCTTTATCTTGTAAATGTTTCCCTCTGAAGACTGAAGGCTTTATCTCTCTATCTCTCTATCTCTCTATCTATATTAATGTCCGGCTGAATTGGACCGTGTGTAATAGGTTCCTAAGACCAGGAAGTGGAGGACTTGTACTCATGTGTTTCCGGCAGAGTGTGGAGCGCTGCAGGGCTCCCTGGGTCTCAGTTCAAGTAGCTGAAGGTGCAGAGCTGGGTCCCACACAACAGTGCCCCACGTCATATATATATATTTCTGCCTAAACGATTTGAAAGTAAGTTACAGACTTCATGATACTTCACTTGTAAATCCTTAGAGAGAGAGATGCCGATATGTAGATATATATATAGAAAGAGATAAAACAATTGTAGAAAATATTATTGATTGCTGACACTGGCTCAAAGTATACATATCTTTTCGTTGGTTTGTAATTTTTCTAAATAAAATGTTGGGAGGGGAAGTACTCTGTGCCTCCCAAGGAGGTCTTCTTCACTGGGATATAAGATGTTGTCCATCTGTCTACGTTTGGGTTTTCCTAGAAGCAGACCCTGGGATAAAGATTCAAGGGCAAGTAGTTTATTTGGGAGGTGAGTCCAGGAAACACCAGTGGGGAAGTGAGGCAGGGCGAGGAAGACAGTCAATAAAGAGACCATTATCAAGCCAGCAATCTCTGAGAGTAAAGAGAGCTTCATCCCCCTGGGGGACTCTGGGAGCCATGTAGAACATATCTCATATGAGAGCTGGGTACTTACATAGCAGTTAAGCCATAGGTTGGGGGTTGCTCCCATGTGTGTGGGCAGGAGAGACTGCAAAGCCAGAGAAAGCCCCCAGGCAGTCAGCAGTTCAGCTGTGCAAGGCAATAGTAAAGCATGACATCAGCTATGCCATCCATCCATCCATCCATCCATCCATCCAACCATCCATCTACCCACCCATCCATATACCCATCTACCCACTCATCCATCCATCCATCTATCCATTCATTCATCCATCTATCCACCTACCCACCCACCCACCTATTCATCCATCCGTCTTAGTCACCTAGTGCTGCTACAACAGAAACACCACAAGTGGATGGCTTTAACAAAGAGAAATTTATTCTCTCACAGTCTAGGAGGCTAGAAGTCTGAATTCAGGGTTCCAGCTCCAGGGGAAGGCTTTCTCTCTCTGCAGGCTCTGGGGGAAGGTCCTTGTCATCAATCTTCCCCAGTTGAGGAACTTCTCAGCACAGGGACCCCAGGTCCAAAGGACACATATTCTCCTGGCTTTTGTTTCTTGGTGGTATGAAGTCCCCATGTCTCTCTGCTCAATTTGCTCTTTTATATCTCAGAAGAGATTGGCTTAAGACACAACCTAATCTTGTAGATTGAGTCCTGCCTCATTAACAAAACTGCCGCTAATCCTACCTTATTAACATCATAGAGGTAGGATTTACAACACATAGGAAAATCATATCAGATGACAAAATAGTGAACAATCACACAATATTGGGAATCATGGCCTAGCCAAGTTGACACACATTTTAGGGGGTCACAATTCAGTCCATAACACATCCATCTAGCTATCCAGTTATTGATCGATTTCTATCTAGCGGCCACTCTGGGGAAATAATACTCATCAACATAGATACAATCACTGCTCCCACAGGGGAATAAAAACAAGTAGGGGGAAAACAATTCAAAGACACACAAAAACCAAGTAAACAAGAATTTACAGCAGTGGAAGAAATTACAGTCCATCCATTTGTCCAGCCATCAAACTTGTACTAAGTACCTACTATGTGCTAGGGAATAGGGAATGCATAAACAAAACAAGAATTGTAGGTCCTAAAGCAACTCACAGAGTCCCTGAGTGATGCAAATAGTTAATGTGCTCAGCTGCGAACCAAAAGGTTGGAGATTCGAGTTCACCCAGAGGTGCCTCAGAAGAAAGGCCTAGCGATCTATATCCAAAAAATCAGCCATTGAAAACCCTATGGAGCACAGTACTGCTCTGACACTCATGGGGTTGTCATGAGTTGGAGTCAACTGAGGGTTACTGGAAAAGCAACTCACTGATTTTTTTAAGAAAAAAAATCTAATCAAAGTCGTTACTGTTTCACATGGGTGATAAGGCATTGGAATCCAGCTGCAGAGACACTTAACGGTCCCATCACTTACATTTAATTAGAGGGGCCCCTCTCCCACCCATGGTGCCCCTCACCCCCTCACCCCCCAGGGTACTAACTCTGGTCTGTGAACTGACCTGGAGGAATTTCCTTCAATGAACTGAATTTGCTCCTGCAACAACTGCAGCAGAGCAATGCACTCACAGCTGCAGGCTCCATTCTCAAACTCTGGCTTTCCTCGGTGGTATGGAGCCTGTAAGAGCCCTGATGTCCCCCAAAGGGAGGGGGCACAGGAGCCCCCTTTGCATATCACACCTCCACCATTTCTGCTCCAGCACTCCCAAACTTGTCCGCTTATCATCTAAAACTAAAGAAATCAACAAAATCTGACTCAACAAACACCAAGTGCATTGTTTGCACAAGATTCATCATTTAACTGATGCCAGCAGTATGGTGTATGATTTCAGCATTAAACAGCTTGCTCTTCAGTCATGGAGACAAGGGTGTGGCACACATTACTGACATCAAACACTCTGCTTTGGGTAGTTGCTGGGGTTGTTAAAAAAAAAAAAAGAAAAAAAAGAGGCAGGACTTAAAGCTTTGAGGATTGCAAACCTATTGTTGTGGGCTCTTATGATTTTTTTTTTTGGTTCAGTGTGGTGTGGAGTGAATTCATTTCCTTCGGTCAAGCCTTTATTGCTTTCCTGTAATTGGGATGAAGGAGGAAAACTAGCAGTTTTTAATAAGAAGCCTGAGGAAAGCTATCTGTCTTGGCCGCGTGGTGATGGCGGAAGGAGCTGTATGGAGGTTTGCTTAAAGCCACCCTTGGCTGAGCCTGGCTCTGGACAGCCCAGACCCAGCGTTGTTTGGGGTCAAGAGCCTCCTCCACGCCTCTTTTCCCTCCCCTGTTCAGAATATGCTTCTCCTTTCAGGCCCACTGCTGCAAAGCCCACCCAGACCTCCTTCATCTCAGACCATGGGACAGCAGAAGCCCCTAGTTGTCCTTTGGGCCCCCTCCAACCGCTCCACACAGCAGTCTCAGGGAAGCTCCTAAAATGCACTTCAGGTCACGGTGGCTTCCCTGTCTAAGACCTTCAGTAGCTCCCCAGTGCCCCTGAGCACAGCCTTTGAAGCCCTCCCAATGCTCCAACTCCCCAGCCTCATCTCTCCCCTCCTTCACCCCTTAAACCAAATCAAACCCGTGGCTGATGAGTTGATTCTCACTCATAGCAACCGTTCAAGACAGAGCAGAACTGCCCCAAAGGGTTTCCAAGTTGCAGCTGGTGGATTCGAACTGCCAACCTTTTGGTTAGCACTCAAGCTCTTAACCACTGTGCCACCAGGGCGACGCTCTGGCAAACCAACTGCCTGTTCTGTCTCTGAACACCAAGGTCTCTGAAAGTGCCCTTCCTTCTACCTGAAAAGTACTCCTTCCGGTCCTCCTCACCCTGCCAACCAGTTGCTGTCCAGTCGATTCCGACTCATAACGACCCCATGTGTTCAGAGTAGAACTGTGCTCCACAGGGTTTTCAATGGCTGATCTTTCAGAAGCAGAACTCCGGCCCTTTCTTCCAAGCCACCTCTGGGTGGACTCGAACCTTCAACCTTTCAGTTAGCAGCCGAGCACGTTAACCATTTGCACCAACCAGGGACTCCCTCACGTTGCCAAGCCCCTCTTTTCACTGAACTCGTTATTCTTTTTCTTTCAGGATTTTGCTTAGATGCCACCTCTTCTTACTAGTTACCCCCCACCCCCGACCGCTTATACTTGGCTGAGCTGCTCCCCCCACGGACTTCGACAAACTCTCTGCTACCCATGCCAAAGCCCCAGTTTACTATTAGGGCGCACTTGCTTCCATGTCCATCCCTGGACCGTGAGCTCCCTGCAGCCAGGATGGACTCTTAGTTTTATCTTTAACTGGCCATGTTTCAGAGTTCCTGGTGCAGAGTGGACACAGGCTCAATAAAGGTGTGAAGGATAATTGAGTGAATGAATGACTATTTGGTCGGCACTTCATTCCACCCACGACATTATGTTCTACACAGGGCTGCGCCGTGTGCCGTCCGCCGACTGATGCACGTGTGAACTGGGTGTCACCAGCCTGCGGTAAATTAAGTACAGAAATTTAGAGTATGTGTTTAGAAGCTTTTGTAGCAATTTCACTGGGTGCTATTATGTCTGCCGACTCTAATCATTAAAATGTTGGGCTTGTAGTTTGTATGTCTTTGTTTTATATATATATGTTTTTGCTTTATATGCATAAACATATAAAACATATTTGTATGTCTGTTTTATATACATATATAATTTTTCTAGTTATTTATTTTTATTGTACTTTAGGAAAACATTGGTCTGTGATGAATTGGAAATCTAAAAAACTGATCTTTTGCCTCAGACCATTTGAGAAACACTGTCCTACACCCTTCCTGGGGTGACAACACAGAAGTGTGTGTGTGTGTTTGTGTGTGTGTGTGTGTGTGTGTGTGTGTGTGTGTGTGGTACTTGTAGGGTGCCGGGGCGTGGGGACAGAAAAGGGAAAGATTAGAAGGTATTCTGGTTGAATCTGCATTTCCAGGGAACTCTTTTCCATATAACACCATCAAAAATGTTCTCCAAATCAAACAATCCAGACAATAAACAGCTCATAGAACAGCCTTCTGAACCCTGAGCCCCAAAAGGGAGAATAAATTGCAGGCATTAAGATCATCCTATTCGCCTCACTGACCCAGAGAGCCCCGTGCACACTGTCCCACACCATCAAAATGTGTCCCTCGCACCCACAGTGGACACATGACTTTTTAATTTGTTTCCTAACTTTCCCCAAATCTGGCTTCCATTAGAGAACTATTTCCCAAATTAACCTCCGTGCCCTCTCTAGTAAAGAATGCGAGAGATTTCCACCAACTATTTTCTCCTGTTTCAAATATGCCACATGTGTTTAAAAGGAGACAGTGATTTCCAGGATAGAAGTGGTAGTGAAGGGATCGTTTCGGCAACTGTTCTTTGAAAATCTGTACAAAGTCTTTTTGTTTTGTTTTGTTTTTTTTATGAGAGCCACTACTTTTCTCCCCAAGTGGTCTCTCAAATTGCTATCCTGAGGCAAATTTTTAATTGATGCTAAGGAATTTCACATTAAATCACGTTCCAAATGCTGAGAAGGTAGGAAAATGACACCCGTGGTACCAATCGGCTATGTGATAGGGGACTCGGGTAAGGATTCAACCTTTTTCTGTGTTTGTGAGGAGAGACTTAATAAGTCACCGGCGGTCCCAGCAACACTGAGTTATCAAGTTATCAAGACACACTTGTTAAGATAAAGGGCAGAGCACAGGGTGGTGATCATGCAGTTGAGGTCCTCATTCCCTGAAATCGTTTTCTTAGCCATGCATGGCTTCTGGAATCACACTTTGGGCTATTTCCTTGAGGGTGGAGCTAAACATAAGTTAGCGGGAAAGTTCCCAGAGTGTGAGTTCAGGAACTATGAACCAAGTTTCCAACTCAGGCATTTAGGTAAATGGAAAGAGACTGTGAGCTCAGAATCAGAAGCACTCCTTTCAGGACAGATTGTTTACCAAAATGGTCTCCGTATTCCCCTCCCTATATGCACTCCCGATAGCCATATCCTATAACCACACCCTCCTACACCAACTCTGGGTCTGGTCACGAGACCTGATTTTACCATGAGACCTGATTTGATAATAATATATGTGACCCAAGTAGAGATTTGAAAAGTGTTTGTACTTTGGTGTTTGCTCTCTCTTGCTGCTCTTTGGAACCCTGAGGCCACCATGTGAGAAAGCCTGGGCTAGTCTACTCGAGAGGGTAGTGGTGGTTCAGTGTTAGAATTCTCGCCTTCCATGCGGGAGACCTAGGTTCAATTCCCAGCCAATGCACCTCATGTGCAGCCACCACTTGTCTGTCAGTAGAGGTGTGCATGTTGCTAAGATGCTGAGCAGGTTCAGTGGAGCTTCCAGGCGAAGACAAACTAAAAAAAAAAGGCCCTGGCGATCGATCTACTTCTAAAAATCAGCCAATGAAATCCTATGGATCAAAATAGTCTAATCCACAACCAACCATGGGGATGGCCCAGGACCAGGCAGTGTTTCATTCTGTTGTATGTGGGGTCGCCATAAGTCAGAAGCCAACTCAATGCCAGCCAATGCAAAGTCTACTGGAGGATGAGGCCACGTGGAACAGGGACAAGCCATCCCCACTGAGGTCCTTCAAGACCAACTAGCCTCCTACTGCCAGATATGTGAGTGAGGCCATCCTAGATCATGCAGCCCCAGCCGAGCCACCAGCCAACCAGCTGAGACCAGTCAAGACAGCCAAGGCAAGAACCACCCAACTGACCCCACAGCATCATGGAGCATAATAACTACTTGATATTTTAAGACAGTAAAGTGGTCTGTTACACAGCAAAATCCAACTGACACACATTTATTTACTCACTCATCCATTTATTTATTTAACAAATATTTATCGAGTGCCTCCTGTGAGGTCACTGTGCAAGACATAAAGACAACTGAACCAGACCAGGAGCTCCTTGAAGCCAAATATGTGGCTTATTTGTCTCTGAATTCCAGTCCTGGCACAGAACCTGGCACATAGGAGGAGCTCAAACACTTGGTCTAATAAACACATGAATTGGAATAAAATTCTAACAGCAGAATTTAAAATTGTTCTGCTCAGTAATTCTTCTTCTAAGATTTAATCTAAGGAAATATTTCAGGATGTGTGCAAAATGTTAATTATATGAACGTCCGCTCATAGACTTAAGTGGCTTCATTTGATTTGGTTGCAAGTGCATTGGCTATGATGGCAGTTTGAACACTGTGACAATTTGGTTGAAAAGGATACTTGGGATCATGAGTATGGGTAATTTTGATACATGGTGGGGTAGCTTTATGACCTTTTTGCATCTTTAGATATAAAATGTTTAAAAGTTTTTCAGAAATGCTGCAGTTTTATTTTCTCTATGTTTAAAATTTCTAATTCCTTTTCAGCCAACAAAGCATGTTCTGGGCTCCTAATTCTAACAAGAAGCAGAAAAGTTTTCTATTCATCAATGGAAAATTGGCTAAATGGTGGTACAAGCATACAAGGGATACTCATCATTATATGTGATATGGTCAATATGTCTCTATTTACATCAAAAGATGGTCATACCATGGTCGAGGGGGACATCTAGGTCAATTGGCATAACATAGTTCATAAAGAAAATGTTCTACATCCAACTTTGGTGAGTAGCATCTGTGGTCCTAAAAGCTTGCGAGCAACCATCTAAGATACATCTACTGGTCCCATCCTGCCCAGAGCAAAGGAGAATGAAGAAAACCAAAGACACAAGGAAACTATTAGTCCAAAGGATTAATGGACCACAAGTACCACAGCCTCCACCAACCTGAGCACAGAACACCTAGATGATGCCCAGCTACTACCACTGGCTGCTCTGACAAGGGATCACAATAGAGGGTCCTGGACAGAGCAGTAGAAAAATGTAGAACAAAATTCAAATTCACAAAAGAAAGACCAGACTTACTGGTCTGCCAGAGACTGGAGGAATCCCTGAGACTATGGTTCCCTGGACACCCTTTTAACTCAGAACTGGAGCCACTCCCAAAGTTCACCCTTCAGCCAAAGATTAGACAGGTCTATAAAACAAACAATAACACATGTGAGGAACGTGCTTTTTAGTTCAATCACGTACACTAAGCCAAATAGGCAATACCTGCCGAAAGCAAAGGCGCGAAGGCAGGAAAGGACAGGAAAAATGGACAGACGGAAGCGGGGAACCCGGGCTGGGGAAGGGGAGAGTGCTGACACATCGTGGGGACTGCAACCAATGTCACAAAAGAATCTGTGTATGAATTGTTGAATGAGAAACTAATTTGCTCTGTAAACTTTCACCTAAAGCACACACAGACACACACACACACACACACAAAGATGGTCATAATATATTATAAATTGAAAAAAAAATCAGGTTCAAAATGGAATAATTTGATCCTATTTCTAAAGGTGAAAATAATAACATGCAGAAACGGAAAATGAATCAGGAAAGGCACAAACCAATATGTTCACAATGGTTGTCTCTGGGAGCGTGCAATAGCTGGTGGTCTCTCCTTTTGGCTTCTCTGGGTTTTCTATTTTGTCTCTCAAGAGTAGGCTTTGCTATTGGAAGAAAAAAATAAATAAAAGAAAGAGAAGAGCCTTGTCAATGCCCTTCAGTCAAAGAATCCCAGGAACACACCTGTCACTGAACAAGTGGGGTTTATTACTTGTTGCTTCGAGGGAGGAGTTCCTGGGTGGTGCAAACAGCTAACAGGATTTGGCTGCTAATTGAAAGGTTGGAGGTTCGAGTCCACCTATTGGCACCTTGATAGAAAGGCCTGGTGATCTACTTCCAAAAAATCAGCCATTGAAAACTCTCTGTAGCCCAGCTCTACTCTGACATACGTGGAGTTGCCATGAGCCAGAATCGACCCCACAGCGACTGGTTAACAGAACATCATGGCCTATCTGTGAGTGTGCAACCAGTTTCTGTATGTCCTGGGTTGCTTTTTTCCTTTCTCAACCTGGACAGGGATGAATGGGAACTTCATCTGCACACAAAAACAGAAGGGGTGGGTGGTGGAAGAAAAAAGGAAAAGAAATCTATTTCCTTGTCAGTAACTTTTTCTGTTTATTTAATTATATTTTCCTAAAACTTTTAATTTAGCAAATTGGAGCAAAATGAATTTTTCAGTCATTGGTGCACATCCTGTGAGCGTTGCGTTCTCTGTACAAGGCAAGAAATGATGGACACTTGGGTTGTTCCATCTTTTAGGTGATGGTTGCTTCAGCTGTTTCCCCGTGAATTCAGTTGTAAACGAGGCATAACTGACTGGAAGTAAGGAGACATTTAAAAGAAGAAAAGTAAAAAACAAAAAAAAAAAACCCTCTAAATTAAAAAAAAAAAAAAGATAATATTGCTCAAAGAGGCATAAAAAATTGTAAAATCATTCCAGGCGAAATTTCCCCTTGGCACACAAAAATTTCCTCTTTGCAAAAACATGTTGTTATTGTTGTTAGGTGCTGTTGAGTCAGTTCTGACTCATAGTGATCCTATGTACAACAGAACGATACACAGCCCGGTCCTGCGCCATCCTCACGATCATTGTTACGCCTGAGCTTATTGTTGCAGCCACTGCATCAGTGGTTGAAAATATTCATTATCAATAATTTCAACATTCCAGCCACAGCGGTGGCTTAATCAATTTGCTTTTGACCAAACTGCTCTTCACCAAACTGTCAGCTATGATGTATAACAGTAAAACCTTGGAAATAACCTCAACGTTCAAAAAGAGGGTTAATAAAGAAGCTAAATAAATCATGGTTCATCAATACAATGAACGTAATGCATCCCTTTAAAGGAACATAAAATACTCATTTATTTGGAATGGAGTAAATGAACTCTTGTAAATACTTAAGAGTTACAGACACAAATAAACCCAGTTTAATTTTGGCCAGGTTGCAAAATCTAGGAATTTGACCAATAGGGACAGACATCCTTTTCACTTAGAAATCACCCACATTTCCACTATTTACTCAGTTTATCAAGCCCAATACTTCCTAAATATTCTTTTCTGGCTATTTCAGAATGGCAAGTATCAAGTGGAAAGCAAATCCACTCAGGTCCAAATGGGAAAAGTAATCCCAAGCACGCGCTACCTGGTCAAGTGTCAAAATACGGGCTCACATCAACCCTGGAATACTTGCTACGTGCGAGAGATTTTACTCTTCCACTAAGCCACAATGCTTTCCTTCTCCTGGACTTCGTTTAAAAAACTTCCAAAAACCGCTTTATTGAGGTATAACGGACATACAATAAATTGCACATATTTAAAATGTACAGTTTGAGGATTTTTTATATATATACACCCCGTAACTATAACCACAATCAAGATAATGAGCATATGTATCCCTCTCTCCTACAAAACTTCCTCGTGCCCCCTTTAACCCCTCTTTTCCACCTCTTCCCAACCTCCCTTCCTGACAACCACAGATCTGCTTTCTGTCACTATAGATGTGTTTGCATTTTCTAGAGTTCTCTGTTGTTGCCAGCATCAGTAATTCATTCCTGTTTGTTGCCAAGTAGTATTCCATTGTATGGAATGGAGATGGAAACATTTTGTTTATCCACTCACCAGTTGGTGAACGTTTAGATTGTTTCGTTTCGAGCTATTACAGATCAAACTGCTGTGAGCATTTGTGTATAAGTCTTTGAATGGACATATGCTTTCACTTCTCTCAGGTAAATACCTAAGAGTGGAATGGCTGGATCATATAGTTAGTCATGTTTAACCTTTTAAGAAACTGCCGAACTGCTTTCCAAAGAGGTTATACCATTTTCCCCTCCCAGCAGCAGTTTGTGCGGGTCTGTATTTTGCTTTAAACCAGGATAGCAGCTTGTAGGTGTATAGCCCTTCGAATAAGCATCTTTAGGAGGAGACCTGGGCAGAGGTGGGGGGACACAAACAGTGGTCCAGGAGGAAACGGGGGGCCAGCCTGCTCCGAAAGCTGGAGGGCCCCTGAATTTATTCCACGCTTCCTTTGTCCCAGTCCGAGGAGTGGGTGTGGAAGTGGAGGCGAAAAAGAATTCCAATGAGCTGCTTTGGACTTGATGCAATTTTGCTGGTTTCAATAAATATTTGTTGAATTAATAAATGAGTGTCAAGGGAGGCCGAAAGGAAAGAAGCGTCGGGATTGGTTTCAAAGAGAGACTCTGACGAGCTTGCGGAGGAGGAGGGAGAGTGGGAGAGGGTTGGCTGTGCTGACACACGAGTCTCACTTTCCAAAATGCCTAGTACCGGGACTGTCACAGCCTTTTCAGTGCTGGAACATGACATCCGTAAGGCTTGCATTCTAAATCCCGCAAAAACAAATGGTTGTAAATTTCACAGTTAGCAGGAGATCTGGTGCCTCTAGAACATGTGGTCAGAGAGTTTTCGGGTGGGAACCCTTGATTGGGTGTAACACAAGAAGCCAGAGGAGGATACTTGGCAGGATCCTGGTACTTCTTAGGCTGTCTTCCTGGCCCACCTTCATTCCTAGTCTACTTTCTAGACCCTCCGCACCTGCAGCCTTCAGGTCACTCCATCGTCACTTTCTCACTCTCTCCCATTGATTGGAGGTCCATGGGGTGGGGGGGAGGGACACCATGAGTTACCACACTGAGTGACACCAACCCTAGTGACACCACTGCTGCTCAGATCCCTCTTTAGAAAAGGACTGATTCTCCCTGCTGCTGGGAGTGCTGCTGAACAGACTCAAGAAAGCTGTTTTGCCCAAGCCCTCGCCTCCTTCCAGGGGCAGCCCACATCCAGTGATTGATGAACAGCGAATTTATAAATCTGGCTCTTCTGCTCCAACTTGAGACTGAATGGCTGCCCCAGCTCCCAAGCTCCCCATGGGATTGGCTGAGGCCTTTGCTGAGACTGTATCACAGCTCGACATCTTCTTTGGCCCAATTCTGCTTCCCTCCCCTCCCTTCCATGGGTGTTGAGGCTGAGAGCACTCCCAGCCTGCGACAGTAGCAGAACTAGGTAGAAGAGCAGTGTCATGCAGGCCATGGAAGGAGAGAGATCCAGAAGGAGGAGGAGGTGAGCAACAAGACAACAACTGCCACAAAGATCTGAGCAAAGGCTATTGGATTTAGCAACTAGAAAGCCAGGAAGGGTCTCAGAGCCAGTAATTCCCATCAGTGGGAGAGGGTCTTCTTGCAAAACTCTAGTAATAAGAAGAACCAATAACAGTAACTAACATCTACTGAGTGCTTGCTACGATTATAGGTCCCTGGGTGGCACAAAGGTTTGCACTTGACTACTAACCTAAAGGTTGGTGGTTTGAACCCACCCAGCAGCACTGCAGAAGAAAGCCTTGGCAATCTGCTTCTGTAAAGATTACAGCCAAGAAAACTCCATGGAGCAGTTCTACTCTGCAACCTATGGGGTTGCCATGAGTTGGAATCAAGCTGACGGCAACAGGTTTGGTTTTTCAGTATTTTACTATGACTATGGGTGGTGCAAATGGTTGGCATTCAACTACTAACCAAAAGGTTGGTGGTTTGAACCCACTCAGCAGTACCACGGAAGAAAGGCCTGGCAACCTACTTCTGCAAAGATTACAGCCAAGAAAACCCTATGGAGCTATGGGGCTGCCATGAGTCAGAATCAACTCGACAACAACAGGTATATGCAAAGCACTGTGCTGAGCATTATCAATATATTATCTCATTTAAGTTCACAGCCCAATGACAGAGGTGGTGTTAAAACTCCATTGTACAGCTGAGGAAACTGCCAAAAGATTCTTCACAAAAAACTCTCTCATGTCACCTCCTAGCTCAAAGACGTTTGATGGCTCCCAATCACTGTGAACATAAAGCCCAGACTCCTAAGTCAGCACTCAAGGCCCTCCACAATCTTTCCTGAGCCTCCTTGTCAAAATCCTGCCAAATCAGTCCCTTTGCTAGGACCTTAACCTGCCTGACCATGCCTATCCTTTCATTCTTCATTTATTTATTCATTCATTTATTTGCTCAAGTAGTGTATCAAAGCAGTGTGCTAGATGCTAGGGATACAGTACTGAACAGACATAGCCTGTCCTCTCCTTCAGAGCCTTATCATCTGTCTTAGGCTGGGTTCTCTACAGAAGCAAAACCAGTGAAGCATATATAAATATATACATAGAGAGAGAGAGAGATTCTTCTCAAGAAATTGGCTCATGCAGTTGTAGGGGCTGGCAAGTCCCAAGTCTGTGGGTCAGGTGTCAGGCTGAAGGCTTCTCCTGATTCGCGTAGCTGCAGGGGCTGACAAACCCAAGATCGGCAGGTCAGATGGCAGGCCACTTGCTCATGGACCGCGGAGGCTGACGAATCCAATATCAGTAGGCAATATAGCAGACCCCTGGCTCATAGGCTGCAGAGGCCAACAAATCTCAAAATCAAGCAGGCAATACAGCAATCTGCTGGCCCAGGTCCTAAGAACCAGAGGTCAATGATGATGAACCGAATGCAGGATTTAGAGCAAGCAAGAGAGCCTTGCCAGAATGTCCATATATATATTGGATGCAGGCCACACCCCCTAGAGAACTCTCCTTACAACTGATTGGCTGATCACATCGGATCACATCATGGAGGATGACTACATCGTTACATAACTGCCAAACCACTGAGAATCATGGCTCAGCCAAGTTGATGCACAACCTTAACCATCACAGCATCTAACAAGGTGAACATTATTCAAATAATCTGCCAAATAGTTACTAAATTTCAGCTATGACTAGTGCTAAGAAGGGAGCATCAAGGAGTAGGGAGAGCTTAAATGACATCCAATAAAGATGGACTGAGGACACTCCATGAACCAGTCACTCTTCGAGACACCATGGATATGGTTGCTTATATCATTTGCCCCCCTGTCTTCATATTCCACTCTCTTCATAGGGCCCTGACTAAGTATTCTTATCTTTTGAGCCTCTCACTTCCTCCTCCAAATGTCTAAAATATGTGCTGTTGAAATCATTCAATCATATGCAATTCTGCTTTCTTATTGTAAAACATCATCTGTCTCAGATAAATTATAAGGGTCCTCATGTGTGCCAGAGTAGAACTGTGCTCCATAGGGTTTTCAATGACTGATTTTTCAGAAGTACATCGCCAGGCCTTTCTTCCATTACTCCTCTCAGGGGGACGTGAACCTCCAACCTTTTGGTTAGCAGCCAAGTGCGTTAACTGCTGACCTTTTGGTTAGCAGACGTAACTCTTAACCACTACACCACCAGGGTTTCTGTTTACACCGTAGATGCTATTTATCTGAGGTCATACCCAGTGCCAGCTATACTATATACATTAGCTTAGCACTGCTAAATAATTACAATCACCCCACAATAACCCTCCTTCCTATCATCATCCTCATTTTCTTAGTTTCCCTAGAAACAGACCCAGAGACAGGAACTCAAGTGCAAGTAATTTATCCAGAAATTGAAAGAAACATGGACCAGCGAGTAGGGAAGTCATGGAAGGGAAGGTAGACCATAAAAGGTGTATTTTCAAGCAAGTTAACAACATGGGTAACTGGAGCTTTATTCTGCTGGGGAAATGCTGGGAAATGATATAGAACAGTCACCTCACAGTTACCCCAACCAAAGGCTGCCGGAGATGGGTTATTGTTATTGATTGAATTGTGTCCCCCGAAATACGGGTTGTAAATCCTAACTCCTAAACCTGTGGATATAATCCCATGTGGGAACAGGGTTTTCTTTGTTATATTAATTAGTTCCTATTGGTAGGGTATGTCTTAAACCAAAAACTTTTTAGATATAAAAGGAGCAGATCAGGCACAGAAGCAAGCACAGACGGAGGAAGTTAGATACCATGTCACACGAAGATCACCAAGGAACCAAGGAACAGAAGCTGAAAAGAGACAAGGACCTTCCCCTAGGGCTAACAGAGAGAAAACCTTCCCCTAGAGCCAGTGCTCTGATTTCAGACTTCTAGTCTCCGAACTGTGCGAAAATAAATTTCCGTTCCTTAAAGCCACCCACATGTGGTATTTCTGTTACAGCAGCACTAGAAAACCAAAAATCCAAACCAAACCCATTGCCATCGAGTTGATTCTGACTTATAGTGACCCTATAGGACAGAGCAGAACCGCCCCATAGGGTTTCCAAGGAGCTGCTGGTGGATTCAAATGGCCAGCCTTTTGGTTAACAGCCGTAGCTCTTAACCACTGTACCACCAGGGCTCCCCGAAAAGATTACAACCTTGGAAACCTTAAGGGGCAGTTCTACCCAGTCCTATAGGGTCTCTATGAGTCAGGTTCAACACATCGGCAATAGGTTAACAAGTCAGTCTTTACAAGAACAGATTACCACGTCTTTTCTCCTATGGAGTGGCTGGTGGGTTCGAACTGCAGCTGAGTGCTTAACCATTATGCCACCAAGGCTCCTTGTGTGGGTGGGAATCGGCATTTGTTTCTGGCACATCTGGCCCCTGCAAGGGCAGGGAAAGGGAGCTTTAGCAGCCAGAGAAAGTCCCCAGGTGAAGATATGCAAGTGCTGGAGTGCACTGAAGTGGTAAGGGACTAGGTCTGCTATTCCCATGTTGCAGATTAGAAAACTGAGGCTTGGAGAAGTTGGCTCAAGGCCACGTAAAACGAGGAACTATTGGACTCCGGCAAGATGGCGGTCTAGGCAGAAGCACCACGCCGTCCCTCCACAACAAAAATCCGAAAAACTAAGCCAAACAGAGAATCAACAATCCTGAAACCCTAAAACATCAAATGAAGAGATAAAGAACTCAGCCGAACACCAAACAGAGTAAGAATACTGAAAGAGAACAGAGAGCGAG
>NW_004443956.1:4457427-4458915 GCF_000243295.1 Trichechus manatus latirostris | reverse complement strand
AGAGATTCATGCAGAGGTCCCCTATCAGCTAACGCAGCATGGATCCACCATCTTGGACTCCTATCAGAGACCAGCAAACGGGGTATGAGAAAGCAGCTTCACGGAGCTTCCAGCAGGAGACAAAACAACCGGTAATTTGTGATATACGCTTTCCCACCCCCCACCCTTCTTCACCCCCACTTGGCCTCCTCTGCTTCCCGAGGCCACAATTTCTTGTCCAGGAAGCACCGGTTACTTGGATTCCACCAGCCCACACTAGCTGGCTCTCTGAGTGCCATTTGTTGGCTGCTGGTGTTGATTTTTTATCCGCTTCTTTTGATTTCTTCCTTACCTCTCACCACCTCCCCCTCCTTTGGCTCAAATACCTGGCTCCGTGCACCATCTTTGTTTCTTCCTGAGGGGCTGCGGAGCTCCATTCGAGTGTGGAGCTGCTTCCCAGTCTGGGCTGCCGCGCTGGTGGGATCCCGGGGCTTTTGTTCGTTTGTTTGCTTTGAATTGTTTGTTTGTTTTCTTTTCCTTTTCTTGAGTTGGGAGCCCGTTCTGGCCAGGCGGTGCTGCGTGGCTTGGAAACTACTCAGGGAGGGAAACAACCCTCAGCTTGCATAGACATGCAGAGGGATCCCTGAGGACATTTTTTTTTTTTTTTTTTTTCTGTTTTTTGGGGGGCTTTTCTTGTTCTTTTTTTTTTTAATTTTTTTTGTTTTATTTTCCCTCTTTTTCCCTTTTTGTCTTTCTTCATTACTCAGTTTTTCGTCTCTCTATATCTTCCTTCTCTTTCTGTTCCCTGAATACCTAGCGTTATATACCTCTACGCCTTCTAGCCAGGCTGTACTGCAACACCTGAGAACAACTTCCCCAGACCTCATAGCCGCACTGGTGGGATCCCTGGGAACTTTGCTGTTTTTTTCCCTTTCCGATTTTTATCTATTTATTCTTTTCTTTTCTTTTTTTTCCTTCCTCTTCCCCTTTTTGTTTTTCTCCATTTCATAGTCTCTCATCTCTCCACTCCAATGGCAAGCTCCCCTAGCATTCTTTTATGTTGTTTGTATGTTTTTGGCTCCTGTTCCTCTCTCCTGTCTCCCATATCCATCTTAGCTCCACACATAACAATCTCCCCACTATATCCTGCCTACCTGCACCGTGCACTTAACGTCACACCACCAAGCAACACAGGCACGGCCTACTGGAACCTGCCCCGCACTGATTACCTACCCGCCCTGTGGCTGTAGTAAGTGCCACAAACAACCCGTCCCAGTAACTCCTCTTCAGCTAGCCCTACCCTGCCATACCATATCTAAGTGACTGACCCGGCCAGTTGGAGAAGGAGGTGAAAATTATTGTGCCCATAGATGAGCAAACAACAAAGAACACACAGTCCACCTGCTCAGACATAGCCAAATTTTTAAAAAAGGGACAAAACAAACAAATCTACAATCAATAAACGAGAAAAATAACTACTGAATGCCCCGAAGACAGCAGACAATATCA
>NW_004443956.1:4453789-4456480 GCF_000243295.1 Trichechus manatus latirostris | reverse complement strand
CAAACCAAACTTACAAGAATTATTAAAGGGAGTTCTCCGATCTGAGAACAAACAACTTCAGCTCACAGGCAGAATCTAGGACGCAGGATCATACCAGCCAGATACCAATCTAGGAAATGAACTCTCGAGGACTATCCAAAACCAAAAGCAATACAACAGGGAATCAGCAGTTAATCAGTAAATGACAATCCATTCTTTCCCCTCCATGAAATTCCCCTAACTCAATTAAAAACAATCAATCAATTTACATGGTAACATAAAAGGACAGGGTCACGTATAAAATATTCCCCCATCTGTACTTGAGAGTAAGGCCTACATGCTTCAAGAGCACAGCCAAAGGCCCTGGAGGTTTGTTTTTCTTTTCCTGACCCAGGGACTCTGATCTCTCACTTAACCCCTGACCTCTTCAATTCAGATAACCAGGAAACTGGCAGCTGGGGCTGGGGGGTGGCTCTGAAAGCCACCCTGCCCGCCTGGGCTCACTCTGACCGTGGAGATGGAACAAAGGCAGGCAGCGGCCTCCATGAACCACTTCAGAGCCAGGGCCACACCCAGGACGGCAACCAGTGCCTTCAGGGGCCCCTGCTCTATAAACGGTTCCCCACCAGGCCCCCGCCCTGGCACGCAGGGGGCAGCCTCATTACGCTAATACCATTTAAAGCCTGCTTTGTGCAGGAAAAATAAAATTACAGCAATATCAAGACTTTGCTTTGACTCCATTTAGAAACCTCAGACTGAAACACGCTTTGCCAAAGATCCATAAACAACCCTCAGATCAACTTTTTTCCCCTCCTCCACCTTAGGTGTCATTTAAAACAGGGCCAGAGCCTGGCTTTTCACAGCAGCTACTTAGAGGTGGGTATGAGCCATTTGTTTGAAATTGAATCAGCCATGTTTATTAAACCATATATTTTCATTCTTGCCAATGAAGCTAGGAGAGAATTTTCAAGCCTTTCTATTGTGCTCTCCTGTGCATTTTCATTGGAAGAAGCGATTACAAATCCAGGCCCTACACCCTCTAATTACCCCCCAATAGCTCCGCCTGCCACACGGCTGGAGCTGGACCTAACTCTTTGTTGCAATCCCAGAAACAATGCATTTCAAAGTCCCTTTTGCTTCCCCCCCTACCAACTTTTTATTTCTACATAAGGGGCCTGTTTGGCTCCCTTCTCTTCCACTACCCAGCCCTGCCCCCAATTCCCTCCATGGTGCCAGTTCTGTGGCTGCTACCGGATGCCACTTGCTGGTGAATTGGCAGCACAGCAGTGACCACCCACGGTCGTGCCCCAGGGCTACGTGACTACTTAATCTCTGCTAGGAGTTTGGCAAGAGGGTAGTCACTGCCTCTTAGACAATTAGACGTCTCAAAGGACAGACACTTCTTCAGCGCCTCCAGCTCTCAGATGCATGTGGGTGGGCCTTTCTTTCATTCATTCATTCATTCACTCGCTCACTCATCCATTTACTCGTCGTTCATTCATTCATTCACTTATTCTTTCACTCCGCCCCTCAGGACAGTGCCTAGCATATAGACAGCACGTTGGCTACTGTCATTGGTAGTTACAGCCAACATTATCAGTGACCTTCTACTACGGGCCAGGGACTGGAGAGGAAGTAATAAGACCCAGCCTCCGCCTTCAAGGAGATCGTACTGTCAGCATGGGGTTTTCTGCCCTGGCTGGAATCACCTGGGAGCTTTTCAGAAAAACGAAGCTGGGCCCCACTCCCAGGAAGTCTGACTCAATCCATCTGTGGTGGGGCCCAGGCATCTGTAGTTCTCAAAGGGTGTTTCTAAGGCTTAACCAGGGTTGAGAACCACTGCTTCAGAGGGAAGGACAGACTAGGAAATGGTTATACCCCTGGGTGAAGAAGGCAGGCACAGGGGCTATGGGAGCAAAGAGCGGGACCTGACTCAGGTTGGGCTCAAGAAGCCTTTCTAGAGTTGTTGAGGTCTAGAGACACAAGTCACTGGACTCCCAAGGCATGGGGAGAGGGGAGAGGATCCAGGAGACAGGAACAGCACAGGTTAGGCTTTGACAGGAAGCAAGCATCACAGGTAGAACCACCAATGGCACACTGCATATGGCTGGGGTTTGGCGTGAGAGATAGGAGCGGGCAAGTGGTGGTGGAGGAGACTGAGATGGGGCGGTAAGTCTGTACCCGCACAGGCAGGGCCTTTTGTTATCCATGGAAAAGCAATGGGGATCCATGGAAGGGCCTGGAGAAGTGGAGAGACATGATCAGTTCTGTATTTCAGAAAGCTCTTTGGCTATAAACGGATTGGAAGGCAATTTGACAGGAATCCAGGAGAGGAATGACAGCAGCTGGAACTAGGGATGTGGCAGCCTGACTTGGGTTGTGCTCCCCCAAAAGCAGACCCTGAGACTAGGATTTGAGATCAGGTAGTCTACTTGAAGGACCCCTGGTAGCGCAATGGTTAAGTGCTCGGCTGCTAACCTAAAGGTCAGCAATGTGAACCCACCAGACGTTCCACGGGAGAAAGATGTGGCGATCTGCTTCCAAAAAGATTGCAGCCTAGGAAACCCTATGGGGCAGTTCTACTCTGTCACATGTGGTCACTAGGAGATGAAATTGACTCAATGTCACCTAATGAGAATGATGACAAGTTTACTTGAGCTGTGATCCCAGGAAGTCCTAGTAGGGGACTGGGGAAGTGAGACAAGGAAGGAA
>NW_004443956.1:4441071-4453632 GCF_000243295.1 Trichechus manatus latirostris | reverse complement strand
CATCAGCAAGCAAGCTATTCCCATGGGCAACGGGGGCAGCATCCTACTGGGGACCTCTAAGAGACAGTGTTGAACAGGCCACAGAGTTGTCCCACCTAAGGACAAAGAAGCTAGGGTACTTATCCACCAACTCCTGTCTGTCACTGATCCAGGGCTGCTCCTGGGGGCACTAACTACCCAGCATTCTGATCTGCCCCTCCCAGTTTCCCTGAGCATGTTGTGGTTGTTAGCTGCCTTCAAGTTAGCCTGACTCATGGCGACCCCTTGTGTTACAGAATAGAACTGCTCCATAGGGTTTTCTTGGCTGTCATCTTTACAAAGCAGTTTGCCAGGCCTTTCCTCCGTGGAGCTGCTGGTGGGTTCTAACTGCCAACCTTTCGGTTAGCAGCCCATTGCAAACCACTTGAGCCACACAAGCTCCTCACCTAAGCATACCAAAAAACCAAACCAAACCCATTGCTGTCAGTCGATTCCAACTCATGGCAACCCTATAGGACAGAGTAGAACTGCCCCATAGGGTTTCCAAGGAGGGGCTGATGGATTTGAACTGCTGATCTTGTGGTTAGCAGCCATAGCACCTGACCAGTGTGCCACCTAGTCCTGGCCAAAGAAAGCTCACAGGCACTTGTAATATGAAGCCTCAGGGTATATGGGACCGGTGAATGCCAAGGGTGTGTGTGTGTGTAGCACCGACAGCAGCTGCCCTTAGAGCTTTACCCAGTGATTTAGGGAAGGCCAGTTACACCTGGAAGTGGCTGGCGAGTGTGGTGAGAAAAAGTTGATGTGAAGAAGAGAATGAGAAGACAGACAGAGCCACCAAAGGCAGGAGGACAACTTCCATGTGCTGGCCGGGGGCATGAGCAACTGGAGCGAAACCTTTATTCCCCAGGGTAGGGTCAGCACAAGTGTTGGCACGTGCCAACCAAGAACGCCAAGCCTTAGTGCAGGGCAGGATTGTGGGATTACAGTTGCTTGCACTTCCTGGACGTTTGGTTTCCAGGAGAGGAATTTCTGGTATTTGCATCAGGCCTGGTCATAGGCTCAGAAGAGGCTTAATGAGCTATCCGGGATCCAGTTTCAATTCTGGACCCTGCCCTCCACCACCTTGTGCCTCCCCACCCCTCTCCCCATGATGTAATCCCTGACATCCCATTTCTCTTCCTCGTTTCCCACAACAAATCAGCTGCTGTGTTGGCCATAAATTAATTTGGGGGCAAGGAAGAGAAATTCAATCAAACTAGCTTAAGCCCAGGAGGTAAAATTACTGGGAGGATACAAGGTCTGGGGTAAAAACCAAGGGCAGGAAATGCAGCCAGGGTTTGATCATGAAGACCCAGGAGTAGAGAGAAGGCCTTTCCCTGGTCACATGGTGTCTCATCTTTGCCTCTCTCTGTTCATCGGTTCCTTCTATCTCTTGCTGCTTCTGCTATCTCTTTCTCTCTGGTATTTCTGCTTAGGTGAGTATGTGGTCACTCCAATGTGACATTATGTGGCCTCTCAGTTTAAGCCAATATAAATGGACTCCAGTCTTTGTGTTTCCATTCCTAATTCTCAGGGAAGAAAAATATGAGTGGTAAATAATGGAAGACTCAACTTAAACTGGTTTTAGGAAAAATGCAGAGGAATTGACTCAAGTAACTTAAAAGTCCTGGAGTAGGCTTTAGGTGTGGCTGAATCCAGGGGCTCAAGCTCTTTCATTAGGAACTCTGACTCTCATATCTATGTTGCTTTGACTTGGTTGCATTCTCAGGCAGGCTCCCTCCAGTCAAGGTCCTCCATCTTAGAAGTATCAGCAGAAAGAGGGCTTCTTTCTGCCGTAAGTTCCTGTTTGGCTTTCACTGAGCCCACCAGGATCCCAACCTCACTGCTAAACCAGTCACTATGTCCAGTGGATGAAAATGCCGATTGGCCAGGACTGAAGAACATGTGTCCCCTGGGATTGGATGGACTAAGAGTAGGCGGAGGATGTTTTCCCAAAGGGAAATGGAGGTACTGGTATCAGAAGAAGGAGCCATGGATATGGGCAGGCAAAAGTAACCAACAACCCACACAGTCATGGGAGTGATACCATCCCTTCACCGCCACTGCCCCTGAGAACTCTGAACAAGGTAGCTTCATTGGGAATCAAAGCAGTCACCAAGGCCCCCTGTTGATTTTAGCTGAGCAATCTCTCTGAAATCTGCCTCCACCTCTCCATTCCCCAGGCACCATTAGTGTTGTTAAAATAGTGTAATCTTTTCACATCTGTTGGTAAATACCCACTATTCCAAATCTCTACTTCCTCCCACCTAGGCCACCCTGGTTCCTCTCCTGGAACCCCTAGATTGCCACAATTTAGCAACTAAAGGGTCAATTTCTCTCACATCATGGGGCCTCCAAGACCCTGCTCAGCCCCTTCTGACTGGGTTGATGCCGGGTGGTGGTGGGGCAAGGGGCGGTGGCACCCCTCTGGCTGTGATGGTTGATTGTTACTTTTGCCTGCTCATATCCATGTCCGCTTCTTCTGATACCGGTACCTCCGTTTCCCTTTGGAGACACGTCCTCCTCCTACTCTTAGTCCACCTGGTCCCCGGGACACATGTTCCTCAGGACTGGCCAACTGTGTCATGGCTTAAGTATTTTGACCACCACCTTGATTCTAGCAACAGCTACCTATCTGTGTTCTGCTCCACTCTGCCCCCTGCTTCCACAATCCACCTTTCACACAGCCCTCAAAAAGTCGGCTTTCTCGAACTCCAGTCTGAACTGCTCACTGACCTCCTCACCATTCTTCAATAAGTCAATCCAAACTCCTTAGCAGGCCTCAGGCTGCCCATTGGGATCTGCTCCTAAATGACTTTTTCAGCCTCGTCTTACCATCCATTCCCTCTCAAACTGTTTGCTTTTCCAAAGTTGTGTGCCGCTTCATGCCACTCTGCCCTCGCCCAGGATGTTTACTCCATCTGATAGTCTTCCTCTAAATGTTTATGAAGGCCCTACTTCACGTGAGGCACGAGCTTGGAGTAGAAGACAGAGCAGGGGGAGACAGAGACAAAGACAAACAAGGTGGAGGGAGGCTGGGAAATGTCTCTGAGAGAGAAGCCCAGCCATGGACACGGACGGGGACAGGAAGGGGCATATCACCCCCTGCCAGTAGATCTCCCTGAAGGATGATTCCACAGCCTGAGGAGGAGGTACAGGGTCTGGGCACGAGAATGAACTCAAGGAAACCACCCTGCTTCCTTGCTTCTGCTCTGATTCCAGGGTTGCCCCCCTACTCCCCTCCACCCCACCCTCGCCCCCCGCTGTCTGACCACACTTCCCAGTTACTAGCGCCTTCCAAGTGCAGCAGACGCTGACCCCTTCCTCAACCCATCTCCTTCAGTCCTCACCACCCCCTGCAAGGTGGGGTTATGCAGAAACTGCGGCTCAGAGAGAAGAAATGTGTCCAAAGTCACCTAGCTATGAGCAGCAGAGCCGGGATCCACACCTAGGCTCCGGAAGTCACTCTGCTCACTGCCCCATTCCCCTGCTCCTGATTTGGTAAACAGCAAGCTGGGGTCTAAGAGGAATCATCTGACTTCCCCACAAAGCCATGGGGTCCACAGGGAAAATCCTGGGACTGGAAAACCAGGGAGGGATTGCAGCCCCGGCTCATGGCCACTAACAGACTATTAGACACTATGCAGGTGACTGGCCTCCACAGCCTTGATTGCCACAGCAGTGAAATGGGGATGAAGCATCTAGAGGAGCTAAATAGGGTCATACGTAGAAAGCCATCGGCACAGGGCCAGGTACATGGAGCGCTCACAGAAAATGTGAGCCACTATTGTCACCTACTCCTTCAGGACCTAATGAGATAAGTGAAACCAGGACTCATGCTTAGATACCCTGGACACAATTCCTTCCTTCTCGGACAGGGAAGGAGTTCAGCTGCAGAATTCCTGTCTCCCTGGAATCAGACACATCTGGGTTCACCTAGCTGCTGTGTGATCTTGGGCAAGTCACTTAACTTCTCTGAATCTCAAGTTTCCTCATCTTCAAAATTTAAAAAAAAAACAAAAAAAAAAAACATAGTTGCTGTTGAGTCGACTTCAACTCATGGTGACCCCATCTGTGTCAAAGTAGAACTGTACTTCACAGGGTTTTCGATGGCTGATTTTTCAGACGTAGATCACCAAGCCTTTCTTCCAAGGTGCCTCTGGGTGGATTCAATCCTCCAATCTTTCAGCTGCCAGCCGAGCACAGTTAACCATTTTGCACCACCCAGGGACTCCTGGTACATCCCAAGGGCTCAATAAGTGTCCACTACCATTACCGTGCTGCCCTCCTGCAGGGGCAGCAGGTTGGCTCACCTCAGGGAGCCATCAGCTACGGGAAGATTGCTGCTTATACACAGGCAAATACGGTAATCCTCTTCCTCCACCTCCCAGCAGCAGAAGCAGGAGTGGGGATATGAATTGATTGTCAGAAGCTGTTTAAGGGCCTGTGATTGAGGAGATGATCTGAGATAAGCTGCTCCAGTGAAATAAAGGCCAACAGCTGCCTGTTTCCACGTCAGCCGCTGGGCTTTTATAAAGGGCAGCTTTGCGTTTCAGCATCCACCCGCACTGGCCCCCAGGAGGCAGGGAGCACGCCCTCTGCAACTCTAAGTAGGGGAGAATCTACCTAGTGGCAGATGAAGTGTTGGAGATTAAACCCCGGGGGCGTTGAAAAGTGCCATAGCTGGGACTGAAAATGTCAGTTTCCTTTTTTTTTTTTTTTGTGGGCGGGGCCTTGATTACAAATAAGGATTTCATGGAAATCTTGGGGTTGGAAGGAGGGAGGGGTTGGGGGAGATTCAGCCCCACCCCAAGCCAAAGCCTATGAATTCCTCAGCTTCACGTGGAGCATTTTACATGGAATCAGTCCTTTCATCTGAAAAGCTCGTCATTCCTCCATCCATCCTTCTATCCCTTCACCCATTCATTCATTTACTTATTCACTCATTCTACAAACACAAAATGCATAAGAGCTTGGGCTTTGGGTTGACAGATGGGTTTCAATAGGTTTGGCCACTTGTTGTGTGACCTCAGGTAATTCGTTTCACCTCTCTGAGCCTTGGGATGCTAATACCTACCCATAAGATTAGTTGACCATTAATAAGATAACGCCCTGTGAGGACGATGCCCAGTGCCTGGCATGTACAGTGAACCATTGCTACAGCGATGGCGTGTTTGGAGGAGAAGAGGTGCTACAAGCAAGGGTTGCAGAACTAAATCAGGCAGCACTCTGTAAGGAGCTCACAGCCTAGGACATAAGTAACTATGCCATAAAGGAGAGTGTGTTAAATGTTATAAGATGCACAGAAAAACTGATATGCCAAGAGCTTTCTTTCCATTGAAAAAACACTCAAGGGAGTGACATTTGAGCTGAGTCTTAAAGATAGGGTAAGGAGAAAGGGTCTTCTTGGGGGAAGGAACGGTGCAAAGGGATACACATTTAGACACTTGTTAAACAAGGTGTGGTCCGCTGAGGGGCAGCACCTGAATCACCTGGGCGCTTGTTTGCAATGCAGACTCATAGCTCAGGTCCCCCACCCCTCACCCAACCCCTCCACCTCGGACCCACTGGATCAGAATCTGCCTGTGAACATCAAATGCATATGCAGATTTAAAGTTTGAGGAGCTCTGGGCAGAGGATCTCTGATCTCTCTGCAAAATGCCCTTCTGGTGGAGCAAGGGGCAGAGGGTGGAAGGAAGGAGAGAGAGAAGGAGGGAGGAAGGAAGGATGACCTCCCACATGTTTGGGCTGATGACAAGGGCATATAGAGGTAGCCATGCTGGGACCTAGAACCAGAGGCCTCCAATATTTGGGCAGCAGAGCCCCAGAGGCTAATCTGTAGGTGGGACACACACCTGGAGGATAGGTGCCTCAGGGCAGAGTGTTCACAGACGCTGCCTTTGAGCCTGTTGGCTCAGGGGACAGGGGTGCAGTCAAGGCCACTCACTCATTCACCCCACAAATATCTACTGGGCACTTTCATGGGCCGTATTGCGAGCCGAGTTCCACCCATAGCGAGGTTGTTGGCCCTTAGGGAAGTCACTTTCTCTCTTGGTCCTCAGTTTCTCCATTTGTCAAATCCAGGTCAGTGTGTATCATACCAGAAGTTGCCTGCACCACAGACATTTTCTGATTCCAATTCTCCCTTTTTTTTCCCAGTGTTTTTTCTCCCTCTCATTATTCCCCACATTGGTCTCCATTTCCATAGAATGGAAAATCCTAGTACCTCTCTGCCTTAGACTGGGTTCCCAGACCAAAGAAAAAAAAAATACCATTGCTGTCGAGTCAAATTGACCCTATAGGCAGAGTAAAGCTGCCCTATAGAGTTTTCAAGAACCAGCTGGAGGATTCAAACCGCCGATCTTTTGGTTAGCAGCCGAGCTCCTATCCACAGAGCCACCAGGGCTCCCAGGTTCCCAGAAGCGTCAGTGAAATGAGGATGCAGTGAAAGGAACGTATTAGGAAGTGGGGAGTGGGGAAATGGGACTGGAGCAGGAGGCAGATAGAAGGTGCCTTTGGCGTCATCCCACAGGGTAGTGCTGGACACAGTGTGAGTGGCACCTCAGAGCTGCCCTGATCCTGGCGGTGGCACTTCCAGCTCTCCACTGGCACAGACTGCGCTGGCTCCAGCAGCCTGGGGGCCTCCCCTTCCCCCCAAGGAGACTCAGGTGCAGGCTGGTGGGGGCAGGAGCACATCAGAACTAGTGTACACGGAAATTGCAAAGAGATCCAGGGCATATGGGTAGAGTGTTGACAGTATCTGCTACACTCTCTAAATAATTATAGGCTAGACTGAACTGAGGTTCCAAAGATATGTTGTTGTTGCTGGGTGCCATCGAGGGGATTCTGACTCATAGGGACCCTATAGGAGAGAGTAGAACTGCCCCATAGGGTTTCCTAGGCTGTAATCTTTACGGGAGCAGATCGCCAGGTCGTTTGTCCTGCGGAGCCGCTGATAGGTTCGAACCTCCAACCTTTTGGATAGCAGCCAAGTGCTTTATCATTACACTACCAACACTCCTTTCCAAAGATATAATCAAACAAACCAAACCCACTGCCACAGAGTCAATTCCAACTCATAGCAACCCTACAGGACAGAATATAACTGCCCCATAGGGTTTCCAAGGCTGTAAATCTTTTCTTTCAGTTTTCCCAAAATCAATTTATTGATTTTTTTTTAAAAAATAATATTTCATTGTGTTTTAGGTGAAAGTTTACACAGTAAATTAGGTGCCCCTTTAACAATTTTTATACAAACTGTTTTGTGCCACTAGTTACAATTTTTACAATGTGTTCGCATTCTCATTATTTCCATTCTGTTTGTTCTGTTTCCGTTGATCTAGCGTCCCTTCTCCTCCTTGCTTTCTCATCTTTGCTTTGGGTAACTGTTGACAATTTGGTCTCATATAGTTAATTGTTTAAGGGAGCACATTACTCATGCATGATATTGTTTATTCTATAAGCCAATCTATTATTTAGCTGATAGGTGACCTCCAGAAATAGCTTCAGTTCCAAGTTCAAAGGGTATCTTAGGGCGATAGTTTCAGGGGTTCCTCTAGTCTCTATGGATCTAGTAGGTCTGGCTTTTAGGAATTTGAGTTTTCTCCTACACTTTTCTCCCATTCTATCCATGAACTTCTATTGTGTCCCTGGTCAGAAAAGTCAGCAAGCACCATCTTGTACCCTGCCACTTTGCTGAATCTTTCTATTAGCTCCAGTAACTTTCTTATAGAGTCTCCGGGATTTTCTATGTATAGGATCATGTCATCTGTGAATAAGGATAGTTTTACTTCTTCCTTTCCAATCTGGATTCCCTTTATTTCCCTTTCTTGTCTTATTGCTCTAGCTAGGACTTCTAGCACAATATTGAAAAAGAGTGGTGATAAAGGGCATCCTTGTCTTGTTCTCATTCTCCGTTGAGAATAATGTTGGCTGTTGGTTTTGCATGTATCAAGGTTGTTCATCTTTACAGAAGCAGACTGCTACATCTTTCTCCCATGGAGCCACTGATGGATTTGAACTGCCAACCTTTCGTTTAGCAGCCGAGAGCTTTAACCACTGCGCCACCAGGTCTCCTAAAGATATAACAACAATAATAGTATTATACTAAACTTATCCTTTATTGGGCACTAACTTTGTGCCAAGCACTGCTTATGCATTGAATATACCATATTTCATTTAATCTATGGAATAACTCTTTGAGGACTTTTTAACTATCCTAACTCCCACCTCACCCCTAGCTCATGCAATGCCACAGTCTCTTTGATCTTTCCAATTACAAACAATTAACACGTACGAAGATTTGTTGTCAGCTGCTGTTGAACTCATGGCAGCCTTATTGTAATCCATTGTTGGAAGGTGCTATGCCATCTTCATGATGGTTAGTGTGTTTGAATCCATTGTCGCAGCTATTGTGTTAATCCATTTCATGGAAGGCTTCCCTTGTTTTCACTGGTGCTCTAGTTTACCAAACGTGTGTCCTTTTCTAGAGGTTATAGACACTGAATATGAAACTGGAATGGAGCAAAGCCTGCAAGCAAGCAAGAACACTTGAACAATCTTCACCCCATCCCACCCCTACCCCATCGCCATTGACCGCCAGGGTTGTGATAATGATCTGGAAGGCAGAATGGTTTGACCTCCCAGACACTTGCACACAGATCTCCCATGGTGTCCTTTAAAAAAAACCCAAAAACCAAACCCATTGCCATTGAGTCAATTCCACCTCATAGCAGCCCTATAGGACAGAGTAGAATTGCCCCATAGGGTTTCCAAGGAGTGGCTGGTGGATTCGAACTGGTTAGCAGCCAAACACTTAACCACTGTACCACCAGGGCTCCTTCATGGGCCTTTAGTGGGCCTGAAAAATTCCATATGGTGATGTAGATACACAAAATTGCACAGAGTGAATTTTATGGCGATTTAAGGCATTTTTCAAGGGTATTTTGGACTACACATGATTTTGTAGCTGACTTTAGAACCCAACTCTGTGATAAAATGTAACTCTGCTTCACGATCATTATTTCATCACACAGATAAGAGAACAGGGGCACAGAGAGGGGATGTAATCTGCACAGGGTCACACAGCTTCCGGGGAGGTGGTAGGATTATAAACTGAAGCCATATAGGTATCAAGTCTGTGCTCCTGATTGTGGAGCCACACTGCTGCCTGATGGAGGAGGGGGAGCACGGTGTTTTCTGGAAACCACGAGGGGCCCGGTCACTTTCAGGATGGCTCACTAGTACCTTGGCTCTGCCCCTCCTTGGCTCCACAGAGAGGAGATAATCCCCTCATCCATTTTGTGCCCAGCTTCCCGTGGTCCCCCCTGGCAGCCGCTGCCTCACATCGCCTCTGAAAGATACTTAAGACTCTTCCAACCAGTGTTTAATGCATGCAAAGCCTCCTCCAAAGAAGTCACTTAAAAAGATTACAGAAGACAGGATTGCCCCTCCCGCCTCCAGTTTAGGGAGTCTTTGCAGCTGGCCTGGAGCTAAGCTAAGGAAGCAGAGTCTTTAGCAGCCTGAAAAGAAAGTGAGCCTTCATTTGAGAAATCAATCAGAATACCAGCTGCAAGGGCTCAGTTCACTGATTGATTCAGCAAATATTTGCTGTGTGTCCACCGAGTGCAGGCACTGTGCTGGGCCCCGGGGATAGTCCTTGCCCTCCTGGAGTTTGTGTTCTATGAGAAGTCCTCACTGTCACCAATCCCCACCTTAGCATATGCTTCTCGGGGTGGGAAGGATACTTCTCCACTCCTATAGCACCTTAGGGAGGCAAGCAAGGGTCAGGGAAGGCCCCGGGGGAGGAGCTTTTCTGGCTTCATTTGTTTTTCTCTTTAGCTTCCTTGTCCCTCTCTTTCTGAATTCTAACTGGATGGAAGAAGGGGAAAGATGGGGAGAAGGAATAAAATGCTAGTGAGACAAGAGAAGAAAGAAGGAGGAATAAGAGTTGAGGGTGAGAGGAAGGGAAGGGAAGAAAGAAAGGTTTGGACGGCAGCTACCCACCACTACCAGCCGAGTGTCGAGTCAGTTCCGACTCTGGGTGACCCTATGTGTTGCAGAGTAAAACTGTGCCCCACAGTGTTTTCAACCTTTTGGAAGCTCATCACCAGACTTTTCTTTCAAGTCACCTCTGGGTGGGTTTGAACCACCAACCGTTCAGTTAGTAGCTGTGCACACTTGGCCGTGCACTAGGGGCTCCTGAGAGATAGCACTTGTGGCCCATTTAGAAATGGGAGGAAAGGGAATCATGTGGAGTCACAAAGGACCTAGAAGCATCTCCTTTTACCAAAGCACCTCAGGCGCCTCACAACCAGGGAAGAAAAGAGGGTTGGTGGGAAGGAGGAGATTAAGAACAAAACAACCCGACCCTCCACGTACATCCCCCAAGTGCACCAGCCTCTGCTCAGATTGTATGTGTGTGTTAAACAACTGGCAGTTCCTCCCACGCTCACCAGTGCCCTAAGGCAGGGGTTAGCAAACTACAGCCTTCGGGCCAAATCCAGCCCGCTGCCTGATTTTGTAAATACGATTTTATTGGAACACAGCCACACTCATTTATGTATTGTCTATGGCTGTTTCACACTAAATGGCAGAGTTGATTGGTGGCCACAGAGACCGTCTTGTCCACAAAGCCTAAAATATTTACTATCTGGCTCTTTACAGAAAAAGTTCACCAACCCCTGCGTGTTATTTCTAGAATCTCGAGACTTCTCGGTTCTAAAGTTGCTTATCAATGCTTCACCACATCTTTTTTTTTTTTTTTCTTTTTTTGTGCTTTAGGTGAAAGTTTACAGCTCATGTTAATTTCTCATGCAAAAATTTATACACATATTGTTAATGTGACCCTAGTTGCAATCCCTATAATGTGACAGCACACTCCCCATTTCCACCCCAGGTTTCCGGTGTCCATTTAACTAGCTCCTATTCCTTTCTGCCTTCTCATCCCGCCTCCAGACAGGAGCTGCCCATTTAGTCTCATGTATCTACTTGAACTAAGAGGCACACTCTTCATGAGTAGTTTTTTATGTTTTATAGTCCTATCTAATCTTTGTCTGAAGAGTGGGCTTCAGGAATGGTTTCAGTTCTGGGTTAACAGAGCGTCCGGGGGCCATAGTTTCAGGGGTTCCTCCAGTTTCAGACCATTAAGTTTGGTCTTTTTATGTGAATTTGAGTTCTGCTCTGCACTTTTCTCCTGCTCCGTCAGGGACTGTCTGTTGTATTCCCTGTCAGGGCGGTCATTGGTGGTAGCCGGGCCCCATCTAGTTCTTCTGGTCTCAGGCTGATGGAATCTCTGGTTTATGTGGTCCTTTGTGTCTCTTGGGCTAATATTTTCCTTGTGTCTTTGGTGTTCTTCATTCTCCTTTTTCTCCAGGTGAGCTGGGACCAACTGATGCATCTTAGACAGCTGCTCGCAAGCTTTTAAGACCCCAGATGCCATTCACCAAAATGTGATGCAGAACATTTTCTTAATAAACTTTGTTACACCAGTTGACCTAGATGTCCCCTGAAACCATGGTCCCCAGACCCCTGCCTCTGCTACTCTGTCCCTCAAAGTGTTTGGTTGTAAGCACATCTTTTAAATCCACTCATCAACTGTTCATTGAAGTCTGTCGCATTAGAATATTCTCTTTTGGTTACAAGTGACAGAAATCTCAGCTCAAGTGGGTTTAAGCTAAAAAAAAAAAAGTGTGTGTGTGTGTGTGTAGTGGGGAGGAGGTTATTGTCTCCAGTAACTGAAAATCTAAGGATTGAATGACTTCAAGCATGGCTGAGCCCAGAAGTTCAAACATGACATGGTAGTTAGAAGTGACTTGCTTCTATCTAACAGAATACAGCAAAGGTGATGGGAGGTCACTTCCATGATTAGAGATTGTACCCTCCATGTTGCAAGCAGACTTTATTGCCTTCTCAGCTTGCATACTTTGATGAAGTAAGCTGTTATGTTGGAAACATCCACGTGATAAGGCATTGATGGCAGCCTCTGACCAACAGCCAGCAAGCAACTTGGACCCTTGGTTAAACAGCCCTTCAGGAACTGAATTCTGCCAACAACCACATGCACTTGGAAGCAGAGCCTTCCCCAGTCAAGCCTTCAAATGAGACCCCAGTCCTGGCTGACATGTTGATGGCAGCCTGGTGGCAGACCTTGAAGCAGAGGACCCAGCTAAACTATGCCCAGTTTCTTGGTCCATAGAAACTGTGAGATAATAAAAGTGTGTTGTTTTAAGCCACTACATTTGTGGTCATAAGCAACTGATAACTAACACACACGCTAATCTCCAACGGAGTCTGGGAAGTTGTTTTTAGCATGCCATCCCCAACTAAACTGAGGTTCTCTAAAAAAGAAGGGGAGCCTGTTCAGGGTGATGGAAAAATTTGGAAATGGATAGTGGTGATGGTTGCACAATAGGGTGAATGTAATTAATATCACTGGCGAGTACAAGTGAAATATTTTGTTATATTTTCCTATCTGCAGACACATTAAAAACACATTACCACAGTTAAGAAAAGAAGAAGAAAATGGTATTGCTGGGAAAG
>NW_004443956.1:4436441-4440515 GCF_000243295.1 Trichechus manatus latirostris | reverse complement strand
CCTTTGGACCTGAGGTTCCTGCGCAGAGAAGCTCCTAGTCTGGGGGAAGATTGATGAGAAGGCCAACAGAGAGGGAAAGCCTTCCCCTGGAGCTGACACCCTGAATTTGGACTTTTAGCCTACTTTACTGTGAGGAAATAAACTTCTCTTTGTTAAAGCCATCCACTCGTGGTATTTCTGTTACAGCAGCACTAGGTGACTAGGACAGACGGCAACTGGTGTTTGGGTTGTGGCAGCAGAAGCAGCCTTATTTCATTTGGAGCTGGCTTCTTTTCACTCAGTAACAATGGCTTATCACCAGTTTGCAAAATCCTCTTAGCCCCTTGCATACATAACCTGATTCCCACACAGAGTTCCAGAAAAGGAGCTCAAATCAGAAACACAAGACATAGCAACAAAGACAGGCTGGACACAAAGGCCACTGATTAGTTCAAAACCATGAATTTCCTCTCCATCTACCTTATTGATTTCATTTCTTGTATGAGCTGATGTAAAATGAAATCTATTTACTAGGGGCTGTAGAAGGCCTGGAAACCCTGGTAGCATAGGGAAACCCTGGTGGTATAGTGGTTAAGAGCTAAAGGTCAGCAGTTCAAATCCACCAGGTGCTCCTTGGAAACTCTATGGGGCAGTTCTACTCTGTCTTATAGGGTTGCTATCAGTCAGAATCGACTTGACGGCAATTGGGTTTGGTTTCTTTTTTTTTTTGGTAGAAGGTCTGGGAGTCCCTGGCTGGTACAAGCAGTTAATGTGCTTGGCTGCAACTGAAAGGTTGGCAGTTTGAGTCCACCCAGAGTTGCCATGGAAGAAAGGCCTGGAGATCAACTTACAGAAAATCATCCATTGAAAACCCTATAGAGCACAGTTCTACGCTGACACACGTGGGGTCGCCATAACTTGGTGGGTTGACTCAAAGGCAACTAGTAGAACGTCTGTGATTCCAGATGAGAAATAAAACTTCTTTAATGTGTCTGCAGACAGGAAAAGAAACCTAGGTCCCTTTATAAACATTTTTAAAATAAACAGTACAGATTTGGGGGTCTAGACACGAACTTGATGGTTAAAAATTCAATGAGCCCAACCATTCTGAATCTTCTCTTGGGGAGTTTGGAAAGCACAGAATTTTAAGTTAGGCTGAATTGATGAACACTGTAGTTATAGCAACAGCCACTTCAGATCCTGGAAGGCAGGTCCATGAGACTGTTATGTAACAGTCAACTTCGTGGTTAAAAAATGTGAAGAGCCAAGGCTGCTAGAAAATATATAATAGGACCAGAAGAAAAGGGGGACGGTGGGCAAGAGGGAAAAAAATGAAGGCTGGGAAGGCTTTTTCAAAGAAGAACATGATGAATCTTTTTGTAAAGGGGCAGGAGCTTCATTTTGCAGGCTCGCTGCTGCCAGCTCAGGCATGAAGGAAGAAACTCGTCAGACAAAAGAGCAGACGGAAATATGGATGCAGCCCTCGGGGCCCTGCCAAGCAGAGGATTAGGAAACAACAGGAACAACAGAAAACACATGGATTGTGGAAGCAAGACCCGCCTGCAGGGGAGTGCTTGGACCCAGAGAAGGCCAGGATGAAGACATTGGCCACAGCTGGGGTGCTCAGACACTGCTGTTTTCTCCTTTGACTTCCCGTATTCGGAGGCCGTCCCTATCGTCTTGGTCTTCTTTTTCCTCGGGAGAAGGAGAAGTCCAAGACTCAAAGCTTTGGAAATCACATTCGCTGTTGCACAAGCATGGTGTTTGAATTAGCCCAAGATGGAATCTCAGAGCTGTTCTCATGGACAAACAGCCTTTAGACCCAGGCAAGAGGGGTCTGGCCCTGTCTCCTTCTCCGACGGGCCCTATGGCCCTCCTCTGGCCTCTTACGTCCCCACGGGGGCAGGAATCTGTCTTAGTGCCCCAGGGCTGCCATGACAAAATACCACAAACTGGGTGGCTTTAAAGAACAGAAACTTATTGTTTCATAGTTCTGGAGGCTAGAAGTACCAATCAGGGTCTGGGCCATATTGATTCCTACTGAGGGCTTTGACAGAGAAACTGTTCCAGCCTCTCTCCTAGCTCCTGATGGCTGCCAGCAATCCTTGGCATTTTTCTTTTCCTTGGTTTTCATACTCATAGAGAAATCCTTCTTACCTAGCCAGAGGAGATATTTTTTATATTTTTCAGTAGCTGTGATCTTCCAGGAGTACATCACCAGGACCTTCTTCCAAGGCACTTCGAGGTGGATTCAAACTGCCAACCTTTCAGTTAGCAGGTGAGCGTGTAACCACTTGCACCACCCCGGGACGCCTTGGCATTTTTTGGCTTGCAGATGGATCTGCCTTCCTCACGTGGCTTCTGTCTTCCCCCTGTGTGACTCCCTGTGTGTTCTTCTCTTTTATAAGACACCACTCAGAAGGGATTAAGACAAAGACTCACCCTACTCTGCCAGTATGACTTCACTGATAATATCTTCAAAGAAAGACCTTGTATCCCCAAACAAGGTCACACGCACAGGTACGGGAGTTAGGACTTCGACATACCTTTTGGGGGGACACAATTCAGGCCAGAAGAGGGGCCAAGGGAATGTGTCTATCTGGGCCCTATGCCCTCCTCCTTCCGGACCCCCCTCTGCCTACCTCAGACCCCATAATTGCCTGCCCGAGGGACCCTATTTCCAGGATCTGCACGGGCCTCTTCCCTTCTTTCCTCCTTAGAAGCCCGAACGCCACCCCTAGTGTTGCACCCCTAGGTCTGGGAGTGGCTAAGGCGCAGCTGGTTGCAAGGATGTGGGAATGGAGCTTGGATACACAGGCTGGAGTGTCCCCAAGCAAGCAGAGTGGCTTTTCACAGTGCAGAACAGGGCAGAAGGAGTGAAATAGAAGAGGAACGGGGTTTGTGGATGGTACAAATGGTTAATGCACTTGGCTGCTAAGAAAAAGGCTGAAGGTTCCGGTCTACCCAGAGGTGCCTGGGAAGAAAGCCCTGATGATATACTTCTGAAAAATCAGCCATTGAAAACCCTATGGCGTATAGTTCTACTTTTACACACATGGGGTCTTCATGAGTCAGAATCAGCTTGACAGAAGAGATTTGGGCAGGGGGCCAGGGGCCAGCTCTCCCCACAACACCACATTCTGGTGTGAAACTCCAAGGATCCTGAGAAGTCCAAATTCAATCCTGGTATTGCAGGGCAAAGGAGCCCTGGTGGCACAGTCCTTAAAGCGCTCAGCTGCTAACCAAAAGGATAGCTGTTCGAACCCACCAGCTGCTCTGCAAGACAAAGATGTGGCAGTCTGCTTCCGTAAAGATTACAGCCTTGGAAGCCCGATGCGGCAGTTCTACTCTGTCCTATAGGGATCACTATGAGTTGCAATTGACTCCAGGGCGACAGGTTTGGCTTTTTGGGTTTTTTTATTGCAGAGGATTATGAAGGTATGTTAGTCAAGGTTGGAGGTTAGGGCATATTTTATATAACATCTTGTCAGTGTGATTTATAATTTTAAAATATTTCAATATAGGATTCGTGGACCTCGATTTATACTCTTGCCACGTGTTCCACAATATGAGGGGCTCCAGCCTGAACGCAGAGCTTGTGGTTCTGCTCTGCTCGGTTCCCATCACCCAGGCAGGAGAAGGAAAGGCAGTGGGAGGTGTCAAACCCTTTCCTTCTGTGAGGTCAAACACTAAAGGATATTTTTGCAAACTATAAAAAAAAACCAAAACCCGTTGGGCCCTTTGGAGTCCCTGGGTGGTAAATAGTCAGTATGGTCACCGTGCTGGGCTGCTGAGGGGAAGGCTGGAGGCCCTTTGCTGACGCACAAGAGAGTCACTTCCTCAGTCATCCTCCTTTGCCCGTGACACATGGTGGTTGGGAAGTGCCATTATTCTGCTTCTGACACATGTCCGCTCCTCCACTGAAGTCAGCTAGGGACTCAGGCTCTAACACAGGAGCCCTGTACCCATGCCCACCCCCCAAACCCCAAGCCTCCCCTGAGCTGGCCCATGCAGCTGATGCAAAGCACAGCCTCTGGTCTCAGTCTCAGACCCCAGCAAGAAAAATCAATAGCAGTTTGGTCCCTGGCCAGCCTC
>NW_004443956.1:4429658-4435658 GCF_000243295.1 Trichechus manatus latirostris | reverse complement strand
CTTATGAAATAGTACTTTTATCATCAACTACATTTTACGGATAAGGCCGCCAAGGCACAAACTTTCATCCAAGAAGTAAAAAGGGTAAACCAGGGTTTGAACCTTGGGAGCCTGACTCCAGCCTCTGGCTCTGAACTACTAAACTATACTAATCTGATTGTCAGTTATGGAGTCCGATTGGATCAGATTTACAGTAGAGTGGGGCTACTCTGCATTAAAAGATCAGGACATGATTGCAATTCTTCTCTTATCTTCCTTTTCTTCCACGTAGCCAGAATGCAACAAAATACCAGGCTTAGGTACCAGCAAGTGGTGGAAGGAATAAAGAGAGCAGAACTCATCAGCTTAGAAAAAAGAAGATGTTCCACGTGGTCCATTCCAAATACTAGCGTTGTCTGTATTGCAGTTTGGGGCCCAAGCCCCAGCTACCAAAAAGTGTGACTTTGCTTCCCATGGCCATTATTCCTGTGCGCATATCTCACTTAGATTGGTGAACAGCCATCATCTTTTAGCTGCCCAGTGTCTGTTTTCCATTCTAGCCACACCCAGATTTCTCCTTGGGGAATTATCTCTTCCTTGGTGTGTGAGGTCTGCAGGGCAATTCTGGTCATCACCTCCCACTAAGAAACTCAAAAGGGGCAAGCCCTCCTTTTCCTACCCTAATGTAGCTAGAGAATAGGTCCACCATGTAAGCTCAGTCAGTTGGATTTCCTTTCCTGGACCACTGCATAATGAGTGAGGCCATTCAATGCAGGGTGCATGCTAACAGAAAGTTCCCTACTTGGAGATCGCTGCTGTGGTGCATGCTGCCAGTCTCCAAGGCTGCCTTGGTTCCTGCCTATAGCCACATCTTATCTTATCCTTTACCCCAGAATCTATCTTCCATTCTAACAACATTCAGATTTCCTTTTGGAGAATTACCATCCATCATTCGTGAGTATCTCCTGTATGTTAGCTAGAGTTGATTTCTGTTGCTTGCAACCATGAACTCTAATTATACACTCAAGAGGCTGATGGAGAGGGGAGGTTTGGTTGGTCTAGGCCAGGATATTGGTATTTTTGGGACCGTGGGACAAAAACAAACAAAAATCTCTAATACTATAAAAATTGTATCCAAATTTCTATACCACTGATGAGAGTGTAAATTGGTACAATTACTTTGGAAACCTGTTTAGCAGTATCCACCAAAGCTGAATATATGCATAGACTATGTCCCAGAAATTCCATTCCATATATATATATGGATATATATATATCCAACAGAAATGCAAACATATATTCACCAAGAGATATGAACAAAGACGTTCATAGCAACACCATTCATAATAGTCCAAAACTGGAAACTACCTAAAGGTCCATGTACAGTAGAATGGATAACTAAATTGTGCTGGATTCATACAATGGCATACCACACAGAAACAAGAATGATAAACTACAGCTAGACTCAATAGTATACATATATTTCACAAACATAATGTTAAACAAAAGAAGCCAGACTCAAGCATACCTTCAATGATTCCTGTTTCTATTAAGCTCAAAAACAGACAACACTGATTTATGGTGTTAGAAGTCAGGATAGTCGTTACCCTTAGGAGGGTCATACCAGGGGTGTATTATCCAATAAGGAAGGTAAGCACGACGCTTACCTTGCTTACCAGATCATCTGCACTGAAATTGTTCACTACAGATTAGTCAGTAAGCACAAGTAAGCCCGTGCTTACCTTGCTTACTCGGTCATCTGCTTCTGTCAGGGACTCTAAATTTGAAAAGAGGCTTTGATTCTGTAGGAAGGTGCTGTGGGGTTGGAAGAGAGACAGATGCCAGCCATACCTAGAAGCAGAATCTTTGAGGTGGTGAAAAAATGTGAAATTTGTTCACCACAGATGATCTGATAAGAAAGGTAAGCATGGTGCTTACCTTGCCTATTGGATAATCCGCTCCTGGGTGGTACTAAATGGATGGGTACACAGGGGACTTCTAAGATATGTTCTGTTTTTGATCTGGATGCTGGTTACGTGGGTGGATTCATTTTGTGAAAAATTCATTGAGCCGAGTACTTATTATTTGTGTACTTTTCTGTATGCATGCTATACTTTAATAAAGTTTACCGATAAATTTTATCCACATTCCTTACACTCTCTGAGAGGTTATTACACAATAGGCAGGATGAGAGTTAAACTCTCATTTCCATTTGGCCCATATAACTAGTAAGCACCTGCTGTCGAGTCATCTTTGACTATAGTAATCCCACATGTATCAGTAGAAATATAGTGACTCCAAATGTGTCACAAGAGAACTGGGCTCCACAGGGTTTTCAATGGTTCATTTTTCAGAAGTAGATTGTCAGGGATTTCTCCTGAGGTGCCTCTGGGTGAACTATATAAACCCAAAACACCAAACCCATTGCCATTGAGTCGATTCCAACTCATAGCGGCCCTATAGGGCAGAGTAGAACTGCCCCATAGAGTATCCAAGGAGTGGCTAGTGGATTTGAACTGCCGACCTTTTGGTTAGCAGCTGAGCTCTTAACCACTGTGCCACCAGGGCTCCGGTGACCCACATATGGCTCCTAAAAACACAGACACTTCAGTCCCTTTGAGGGTTCCAGCAAACCAGAGATGAAGAGAATGGCCTCCATCGGGCACAGCCGTACCCAGAGGAAGTAGTAATGGTACCCTGTACACCCAAGGGTGCCCAGAAAAAGGGCACCAGGGTAGGAGAAGAGAAATTAAATGGCTTATGCCATGAGGTACTGATTGGTTATATTCATGAGCACAGGTGGGACATCCCTGTTCATCTCTATAAATACTGAGGGAGGGTATATAAGAAGACAGGAATGTGCCTTATAAGTGGAGGCAAGAGCTGCAAAACTTTAGTACATGTCGCTCTTGCTGGTCTGGTAACTCCAGTCAGACATGAGATCTTTGGCAAAGCTATTCCACAGAAGTTAAAGATGTGGGTAATAAAGAAATAGTTAAAATAAAACTCACAGCTTCCAATGGGCCAGTCCCTGCAGACGGGGAAGTGTCTATTGTCTCTACATATATTAATGCATTTAATTCTCTCAGTATCCCTATGAGATAGGGATGCTAGGTGGAGATAAAAAAAATCCAAACCCATTGCCATTGAGTTGATTTCGATTCATAGCGACCCTACAGGACAGTGTAAAACTGCCCCATAGGGTTTCCAAAGCTGTAATCTTTACAGAAGCAGACGGCGACATCTTTCTCCCATGGAACCGCTGGTGGGTTCAAACCACCAACCTTTCAGTTAGCAGCAAGTGCTTTAACCATTGTGCCACCAGGGCTCCATTAGGTGGAGATCAGATCCTATTGTTAAATCATGAAGTCTAACAGATGTAAGTTCAAATTCTGAGTCTGTTACATACTAGTTATGTGGTCTTGAACTAGCCTCTTAATTTTACTGAACCTCAATTGTTTCATCTGTAAAATGGGAACAATAATATTACCTACCCCATGGCATGGTTATAAAGATTAAACAAGATAGATAATGCACATAAAGTACTTAGCAGAGTGTGTAACACTGAGAAAGGACTCAGTAAATGACAGCTGTTGCTATTATTCTTTCTTTGCTTATTATTGATAATCTTATTATTTCTTCTAAAGAGAAATTGTAGAACATTAAGAAAGAATAGTATTTGTGATCTGTCTCTTATAAATTTCAAAAGAGAGTCTATTAACCATAATTCTTAGTAATGGATTTTTTTAAAATGCTTTGATTCTCATGGAACTTCTGAATCAATGGAGATATGATTCTAAGTTCACACATGCCTGAGGCACAGCATTTTAAAAAATAATTTATTTTTGTTGTTACCAGAAAACATATACAGCAGAACATACATCAATTCAACAATTTCTATATATAGTCTTCAGTAACATTGATTACATTCTCCAAGCTGTGCAAACATTTTCACCCTCCTTTTCCAAATTGTTCCTCCCCCATTAACATAAACTCACTGCCCCCTAAGCTTCCTATCTAACCTGTCAAGTTGCTGTTGTCAATTTGATCCCATGTTTAAGGAGCTCTAGTGGCACAGTGGTTAAGCGCTCAGCTGCTAACCAAAAGCTCAGCAGTTTGAACCCACCAGCTGCTCCGCAGGAGAAAGATGTGGCAGTCTGCTTCCGTAAAGATTTACAGCCTTGGAAACCCTATCGGGAAGTTCTTCTCTGCCCTGCAGGGCTGCTATGAGTAGGAATTAACTTGACGGCAACAGGTTTGGTTTTGGTTTTTAGACAGTTCTTTAAAAGAGCACAATGCTCAAGGCAAGAATTCTTTATTAATTAAGCTAAGCTACTGTTTGGTTTTAAGACTTCAGGGGATATTTTTGATTTAAGGTTTAAAGATTAACTCAGGGCAATATATTCAGGGTTCATTCAGCCTCCAGGGTTCCAGAAAGTCTGGATTCCATGGAATCTGAAATTCTCTTCTGCATTTTCTCCCTTTTAATCAGGATTCTTCTATAGAATCTTTGATCAAAATGTTCAGTAATGGTAGCTAGGCACCATCCAGTTCTGGTCTCATGGCAAAGGACTCAGTCAGTCGTTCATGGACACAACTAGCCACACATTGCATTTCCTCCTCCTATTCCTGACTATCCTTCTTCCTCTGTTGCTCCAGGCAAATAGAGACCAATTCTTATACCCTGAATATCTATTGTATGCAGGGGTTTTGTAAGGATTAAACGGAAAAACAACAACACTCATGTGTAGCATAGTGACATCTCAAGAGATGTTAGCAATTCATTGATCTTAGTGGCTGCTAGACACTATCTGGCTGAGTCTTCACTGGGGCAAAGAGTAACCTGATCCATTGCCATATATGGAGCGCTCATACTTTCTGTGTCTGCTACCCCAAGAGCAGGTACAGGGATGAGACCAGTACACCAAGACAAGGTTAATATTAATGATAGCCTCCATTCATTGAGTGTAGGGGTCTATGCTGCTTACTTTACTCACAATATTTCATTTAATTCTCTCAAGTCAATGGTGGGGGTCCCCATTTTACAGTAGAGAAAATGGAGGCTTAAGAGCGTGGTCTTTTCGGTTGCCTCATATGCACGCAAAACTGGACAATGAAAAAGTAAGACAGAAGAATTGATGCATTCGAATTATGGTGCTGGCAAAGAATATTGACTATATCACAGACTGCCAGGATGAACAAATCAATCTTAGAAGAAATACAACCAGAATGTTCCTAAGAAGCGAGGCTGGCAAGACTTCTGCTCATTGACTTGGACACATCATCAGTAAAGACCAATTGCTAGAAAAGGACATCATGTTTGGTAAAGTAAAAGGTCAGTGAAAACGAGGGAAACCCTCCATGAGATGGATTGTCACAACGACCACAACAATGGACTCAAGCATACCAATGATCATGAAGATGGTGCAGGACTAGGTAATGTTTCATTCTGTTATGCATAAGGCCACCATGAGTTGGAGTCAACTCAACAGCAACTAACAAGAGGATGAGTAGATGGGACAGTAGAGGGGAAGTAGCAGCTGTGGGAATCTTTCTCCCTTTCTTGTGGAAAGTGGACACAGGTGGGAGACATCCCAGACTTCAGGGAAGCTCTGATTTGGTGTTAGTATAAATTAAATCATATATTTTCCCACTCTGGTGAGCAAGTATTTTGTGGATCAACCACCAACTCAGGAAAAGTGGTTTCTGGATGCTGCTAGAATGGAATCTAGGACTTCTCAGGTACATAACATCTCTCAGACTTGGGAAGAGCAATTGAAGAGCTGTGAATTATGCTTAACCCTTTTTCCCCTTTCTTTCGGTCAATGGACCATTTAGCTCTTGCTTTTACCAAGCCTTTGGAGTGGTTTGGTTGCAGCTGCTGAGGACAATGACGGCAGCAGCCATGAAGAGATTTAAAGGGGAAATTCACATCTTCACATTTCAAAATTGTATATAAATATAAAGCTCCCACAAACTACATGGTGTGCCATTTAGAAATTGTACTGAATCTGTGATTCT
>NW_004443956.1:4418673-4429098 GCF_000243295.1 Trichechus manatus latirostris | reverse complement strand
CTCAATAGGAGCCCTGATGGCACAGTGGTTAAGCACTTGGCTGCTAACTGAAAGGTCAGCAGTTTGAATCCACCAGCGCTCTGCAGGAGAAAAGACCTGGTTATCTGCTCCCTATGGGGAGCAGTTCTACTCTGTCATATAGGCTCACCATGAGTCACAATCGACTCAATGGCACACAACAACAACAGTAACTCTTTTATAGTCCATCCTGTTTTTTCTTTCTATTATTTTTTCAGAATATCCATCTCCATGGAATATTCCTTCCCATCTAGCTACCTACTTTTCAACTCCCTGCTCACGCATTCTTTCTACTAGAAAGTCTTCTCTCCAGTAATCAGTTGCTGTGTAACAATCTACCCCAAAGTTAATGGCTTAAAGCAACAAGTTATTATTATTATGCATGGTTATGCATGGTGCTGTGGGATGACTGAGCTTAGCTAAGTGGTTCTTGCTTGGATTCTCTCATGCTGTTGCAATCAGATGGTAGTCGAGACTGGAGTTATCTGAGGGCTTATCTGGGGTGGACATCCAAGATTATCTTCTTCACTCACATGTCAGCTGCCTGGCTGAGATGGGTGGAACAGCTGGCTAGTAGTCAGGTACCTCTGTCTCTTCTTGTGACTCCTTTACAAAGCTAGGTTGGGCTTCCTCACAGCATGGTGGTCTCAGGGTAGTCAGGCTTTTTACACGATGTTTGGCCTCTCCCAGAGCATAAAAGCCAAGAGACCAAGGCAGAAACTGCAAAGTTGCTTATGACCTAGCCTTGAAAATCACACAGGGTCACATCCACCAAATTCTGTTAGTTACATGGGTTCTGTTGGTTACATGGGTCAGCCCAGATTCAATATGGAAGGCCCTACACAAGGGCGTGAGTGCCAAGAGGTGTGGCCTATTGGGAGGCCATCTTTGAAGACTGGCTACCACATCTTCCCTGACTTTTCTTCTTTTCTGTGCTCCTGTAGGATGCCATGTATACTTCTATTTAAGCATTTATCTTAGGGCATTGTGATTGCTTCCTGTCTCCTGCTCCACTATGAGTGCCTTTGTTGGTTTGGTTGGTTATTTTGGAGCCTTCAGTGCCTGGTACAGTGCCTGGCACTCACTAAACAGCCTCACTTTGTGGAATAGAACCAAACTGCCGTACTCTGACTTAGAGCTCCCTCAGTCTCAGGTCTACTCAGTGCTCCCATCCAATTGCTCTCCTACCTCCAACTAAAGAGGGACACCCAAAAACCTGGGCCCCGTCAGGCCAGTTACCCTCCAGAGAACACAGAACCAAGCGTTTCACTTTTTCCCTTCTGTGATGACAAGTTAATTTGGTTCTTGAAAAAGATGCCAATTGACAGTCCCACAGATTGAGAAACATATGATGTCTGCCTCCAGAGGGACCCTGAGCATGAAGAAGCAGGGGCAGACTCTGAAGAGGACAGCTGGGCGTGGGCCTGCGTGGAGACCCAGCCTCAGACCTCTACTCTCAGGGGCCAATCTTGCCTACTAGAAAGAGCCAGGGTGGGGAGGGGGTTTCCTTAAGAGAGACCTCACCACCAGGCCCAGTCTGACCAAGCTGTGCCATCACCCTTGAATGCCTGCCTGGCTTCCAGCTTCAGTTGTGCCCAACTTCTTCAGGTTTTGCTAGACTTGGGGTGGGAGGAGGAGTGAAGAGAAATACATTTTATCTTGATAGTGAGGACCAAAGGGATAAATTCAGGGGTAGGATTGTGGGATAGGGTGGGAAAAAAGAGAAGCAAGAGAAAATATCCTCCTTCAACAGGCTACAAGGGAAATAAATGCCCATTAGTTCCTGCCCTTACAAACTTCACTCATTCACCTTTCTCCAAATCATCACCCAAACATTCACTTTTATTAAAAATAACAAGTCATCAATTAATAAGCACTTGCTATATAAGCCAGGCACTGTGTTCTGCACTTCATGTATATTATCCCATTTAATCCATACCAAATCTCACACCAAAGTGGCAGAAAGATGTGGCAGTCTGTTCCCATAAATATTACAGCCTGGAAATCCTATGGGGCAGTTCTACTCTGTCCTATAGGGTTGCTATAACTCAGAATTGACTCGACGGCAATGGGTTTGGCTTTTATTCTGAAAGAGAGCAGTCTTACTCATCCCCTCTCATTTTACAGAAGAAGCCAAGGTTCAGAGAAGTCAAGGAAATCTGTCAAAGGTCACAAAGCTAGTCAGTGGCAGATCCAAGAATCCCACTCTGGCCTGTCTGCCTGTAGAACCTTGATACTCAAAGTTGGTTCAGCAGCAGCAGCATGACCTGGGAGCACACTGGAAATGCAGCATCTTAGGCTCCTCCCAAGACCTACTGGATCAGAATCTCTTTTTGAGCAAGATTGCCAGGTGAGTCTTTCACACATTGGAGTTGGAAAAAATCTGACCTATTGCTTGAGTGGTCTCAGCCTCTGTCCTTCAGGTGGAAACAGCCCTGACACCATTGGCTTCAAGCGTAGGCATTGGCTGAGCCTTGTGATTGGTGGTTATTAGCCAGCACATGTCAGCAAAAGCACTGACTGGCTGTTGCCAAATAGAAGTCTCTGAGTGGTGCAAACAGTTAACACGCTCGGCTGTCAACCAAAAGGTTGGTGGTTCCAGTCTGCCCAGAGGCACCTTGGAAGAAAGGCCTGGTGATCTACTTCTGAGAAATCAGCCATTGAAAGCCCTATGGAGCACAGTTCTACTCTGACACAAATGGGGTTGACATGAGTTGGAGTCAACTCATTGTGACTGTGTTTTTTGGTTTTTTTTGGCTTTATTGTCATATAAAATACATGAGCCTGAGAACACAAGCAATCCCCAGGTTGCTACTGTCAGGCATGGTTGTCAGGTTGTCAGGATGTCCCATTCTTCAGCCCCTCAGGACAGCCCTACCAGTAGAAAGGACGTTCCTTTTTATTTTTATATTGATGTGTGATTTACATTTAGCTAAGTGCTCAAACCTTACCTGAGTAACCATTACCCAGATGAAGATATCAAACATTTCCACCACCCCAGACGGCCCCGTTCTTGCCTTCTCCCAATCCATACCCCCTAGTATTCACTATTCTGACTTCTATCATCATAGATTCATCTCACCTGGCCTTAAACTTCGAATAAATACAATCACACAAAATGTTTCCTTTTTATCCATGTGTCTATGACTACTCCCTGTGTGAATATACCAGTTTATTTATCTATTTTACTGTTGATGGATATTTGGGTTGTTTCCCTTTTTTGGCTATTATTAATAAGGATGTTATGAATATCTTTGCGCACATGTTTAGGTGGACTTGAGCACCCATTTCTCTTAGACAAGGGCACAAGCTTGGAATTGCTTTTATTCAGCATATATTAAGCTTTATTTGTTGTTGTTGTTATTGTGTGCTGCCCAATTGATTCCAACTCATAGCGACCCCATGTGACAGAGTAGAACTGTCCCATAGGGTTTCCTAGGCTGCAATCTTTAGGGAAACAGAATGCCACATCTTTCTCCCACAGAGCAGCTGGTGGGTTTGAACCACTGGCCTTTAGGTTAGCAGCGGAGCACTTAACTACTGCACTACCAGAGCTCTCTTAAGCTTTATTAGCTAGTGTCAAACAGTTTTCCAAAGTGGTTGTACCAATTTATGCTTCCACCAAAGGTATGTAAGAGTGATGATCCCTTTTTAAGTCTGGCCCCTGAGTGAGCCAGGATTCCATTATTCTTTACTGAGTTGTCATTTTTAGAAAAGAGAAAGAAAGATTTGCCCTTTACTGTCTTACCTAAGATATGATGGAGTTACACATCATCTGAAATCGACAGGTTGTTCACGAATTTCCATTTGACGTCAGACCGCAGATGCAGAGCCCTTTTCCAGCACTCCGGTAAAGACGCTCGCTCCCCAAGTGCTCCTTCAACTGTAACTTTATAGCTTCTGCTCACGTTAGACAAAAAATCCCAAAGATGTAATCAACCTTTACAAGCATATGGGACAAATTTCAGGGCAATGCATGGGGGAATTCAGGGCACAGCTGACATTAATGATAACCTGAAATAATAGGAGTCACTTGTATATCTCCTGCGCGGCAAGCAGAAATTACACCCTTGAGGTCTTCTCCACATCAGAGGCCATATATTCACACACACACACACACACACACACGCACACACACGCACGCGCGCGCGCACACACACACACACACACACACACACAGTCTTCTCTCCTGGGTCCCTCCAGTACTAGAAAGAGCCAAGACTTGGCTCTCAGAAGTGACAATACAACCTATGCTAATTGCTCACTGACCCTCAACCAGCCACTTAAGTCTTTGCACGACTTAACTTCTCTTCCAATAAAACAGGAACCTAACTTCCAGGCTTTTCTCTTTTCCTTCCCTGCCTTTCAGCCTACAATTCCATTTTCCCCACTCATCAAAAAAAAAAGAAAAAAACACTTTATTTGAAATACTTTTTATTAAAATGTTATTATAATTATGATAAAATAACCTATTGTAATTTTATGGAACTTTTATTTGGAAATCATTTTAATCTTAAAGATGAATTGCAAAAATAGAACAAGGAACTCCCTTTACCTGTTTTCACTAATTGGTAACATTTTGCCATATTTGCTTCATCACATGCTCTATCTAAATAAATATAATTTTTCCCTGAAACATTTGAGACATCATGCCATCTGAACTTCCTAAAAACAAGAATATTCTCTTATATAAGAAATAACAGAATTTTATTTAATATCAATACAATAATAAAAAATTTTAAAAACCCCAACCCATTGTCACTGAGTCGATTCCAACTCATGGTGACCCCATGTGTTACAGAGTAGAACTGCCACCACAGAGTTTTCTTGGCTATAATGTTTACAGAAGCAGATTGCCAGGTCTTTCTTCCGTGTTGCTGCTGGGTTAGTGTGTACTATTATCTAATATGCAGACCATATTCAGATTTCACCAATTGTCTCAGTAATGTCTTTTATATAGTGTTCCTGCCTCCTCCTTTCGAGGAACCAGTTTAGGGTCCTGCGCTGCATTTAGTTGTCATGTATGTACACTCTCTTTTAATCTAAAGATGTCTTTTAGCCTTTTTTTGTCTTTTATGATACTGACATTTCTGAAGAGCGCAGGCCAGTGATTTTGCAGAATGCCCTTTAACTTGTCCTTTAACACTCACACCACAATGAATTACTTGCAAATCCCCAGAAATGGAATGTTTTCCTGGCTTTTGTTCCTACTGTTCCCTCCACCTGGAATTTCCTGCCTTTTCTCTTTCACCTGGGCAAGCAATTCCTATTCATCCTTCTCTGAGATCCTTTCCATCGCCCCTCAAGCCTTAGATAAATGCCCTCTCAGAAACCCTGGTGGCGTAGTGGTTAAGAGCTACGGCTGCTAACCAAAAGGTCCGCAGTTCAAATCCATCAGGCTCTCCTTGGAAACCCTATGGGGCAGTTCTACTCTGTCCTATAGGGTCACTATGAGTCGGAATCGACTCGGTGACAACGGGTTTGGTTTTGGTATGAGCTCTCATAATACCCCAAGCTTATTCTGTCTATTGTTGTTGTTGGTTGCTGTGGAGTTGATTTCAACTCATAGCAACCCTATATGACAGTGTTACACGGCCCCATAGGGTTTTCTAGGCTGTAATCTTTATGGGAGCAGATCACCAGGTCTTTCTCCCGCAGAGCTGTCAGGTGGGTTTGAACTGCCAACCTTTCAGTTAACAGCCGGGTGCTTAACCATTGCACCACCAGGGTATCTACCAAACTTTACTGTATTGTCCGTGTGACGGGGCATCACTGAGAACTGTAATTCTTTATCCCAGGCTAAGGCATCCCCCTGACAAAATGTGAATGTTCCTATTTGGAGAGACACTGAAACCTTTTCCTATCACAGTGCCTGAAATTCCCACCTTAAAATTCATGTCATCGGATCAAGGCCCCGGGTTACAAACGTGTTTCAGCAAGGAGCACATCAGTACACGAGCAAACATTCCCACATCAGCTCAAATAATGTACGGGTCAGAGCGCACTTTGGCAGGGCTCCGCAGGTTGGTCCCTCAAGCTGGTAAACGTTGGGAGATTGAAGAGAAAGCGAAGTTAAAGAATATGGACTGGGTGATGCTTTACACACACGCGCGCGCGCGCGCACACACACACACACACACATTCTCTCCGCCTGGATGAGACATCACCTTAGAGGACAGCCTAACAACAAAACATTTTTTCCAGGGAGAAAATAGCAGGGCTCTTCCAGCAGGGTAAAGAGAATCCGCAAACAAACCCTTCACCTACTCCCCCGCGTGGCCCAGGGCCTCCTGCTTCCAGGCTGGGCTGAGGAGCAGAGCCAGGCAAAGATTTATCGATAAGAAAAGCCCTCAGAGAGTTGTAAGAGAGGATTAACTCAGGGACACAGTAACAACAAGGAAAAGCAAGGGGTTGCTATTAGTGACAAGTCGGCCTTGGCTAAAGTCTAGCATAAATTGGGCCGCGAAAGGATGAGCAATTTGGAGGCCAAAGGCTGGATTGCCAAACGCAGGAGATGAAGCCAGACGCGGCCTAAGTGATCAGCAGAGCCCTGACCTATGGGTCCCCACGTTAGGTAAGAGGTTTATTCCTGGAAAGTTGTATGCAGGTCAAACCACGGTATGTGGGTCACACAATATGCCCAACGCTAATGCACCAGGGTGTTGGTGTGGATTCCCTGAGAAGCAGCTCCTGAGACGAGGATTTAAGTTGTCTGCTTGGGAGGTAAAGGAGACACCAGCAGGGAACTGAGGAAATGAGACAGGAAGGACAGGCAGTTAATAAAGAATGAGTTATTGAGCCAGTTACCACTGGAGGCAGCTGGAGCTTAATCCCATGGGGATTTCTACAGGCTCTGGGAGCCTGTACAGACACACTCCTAAATACTCAACAATAGGAGGGGTAGGGACTCAAATAAATGATAGGATATGCACTCACTGGACTACCATGCCAAATATATATTAAAACCTGCGAAATCCAGAACCTATATAAGGCGGAAACCTGTCAGAGAAGGAAAACGCAAATATTTTCCACTAAAATGAGCCATAGAAATGTGGTAAGACTGCACCCTGGCAAAGGCAGAAAACTGGAAAACATACATATATGTATGTATCGTTGTTGTTGTTGTTAGCTATGGTCGAGTCGGCCCCCAACTCATGTCTCATGGGGACCCCGTGCACAGCAGAATGAAACGCTGCCCGGTCTTATGCCATCCCCATGATCAGTTGAGGATCCAACCATTGCGATCCATAGTGTTCACTGGCTGGTTTTTGGAAGTAGATCGCCAGGCCTTTCTTCCTAGTCTGTCTTAGTCTGGGTGCTCTGCTGAAACCTGTTCAGCATCACAGCAACATGCAAGCCTGCACTGACAGAAGGGTGGTGGCTGTACATGAGGTGCATTGGCTGGAAATTGAACCCAGGTGAGAGTTCTACCCCCGAACCACCACTGCCCCCACCGTATATATGTGTGCATGTTCATAATTTAATAGCAATGATTACAAGCAACTTTTCATGGCAAACAAAACTTTTAGTTGTCTGTTTTTTTCTCAGGTTTTTCCATAATGAACACAGATTACTTGTTTATTAAAAACGACAGACATTCAAAAAAAGAAAAAGTGCAACTCTTAAATATTATAGGGGAATTTGCCCGGTGAAGGAATTCTGAGGCAAATCCTTCTGTAAAACAGAAGTCTCTCCAATAAGGTCAACATGGCTCTCTAGTTTATCTTTGGTACAAAAATAAAAATCTTCAAGGAAGGTAGGGTATTTCTATATGGACAGACTGCTTTTAGCCAGGAACACCTTTGCCTGGCACCTCTGCCTGTTACCTGAGAAAGCCAGGTATTTGCTGCTGCTCAGGGACCCAGCTGCCTGACTGGCCAGCCTCCGACCACCGTCTGTCATCCCAGGGTGAGGCACCATCCGTCAGTGCACCGCAGTCTAGCGTGGCATCTGAAAAGTCAGTCTTGGGCCACGTTGCCCCTCCTTGCCATCAGGCTGCGACCCAGGGCCCAGCCTGGCAAGTTGGAGCCTGTTTGCAAGGCCTAGCCAAATGGAAGCCTCGCTGGTTGAGTGATGGTGGCAGATCCTGTTGGGCAGGACCAGCTTGATCAGGGACCTGCTCAGTGTCAATGCAGTTGCAGATTCCCCTCCCTGAGAAACTGAAGCTAAATGCCCCAGGCGAGTTTCGGGAAAATCCCTGCTCCTCCATCATCCAGGGGCATAGAGTTCCTTCCTGCTGAATGGGGACTTTGAGTATTCCTGCACAGACTGGGGGGCCTCAGATCGCTTGAGGATCTTGCTGGGTGTAGCCGGAGGTTTCACCATCCTTCCACATACACTGGATGCAAAGAACCTCAGCTCCAGGCACAGCAGGGAGTAGGTCTAGTGTCTCCTGTTATTCTCCCACCAGCCTTAAAGAGCCCCCTCCTTCATCCTGTCACCAGCCTCCTAGCTCCTCTCTCCATCCACACCCAAGACTATCCCTTCTCCTCTCCATGCATATGCATCTTCTCTTCTCCCTCTGTAAAATTTTCCATCAAAAATTCACATTTTCTCAGTGCCTAGGTAGGGTTCAGCTTGATATTCATGGAAGACAAGAATCCAATGAACCAGTTCTCAGTAAGTATTAATAATAGCTCCTTAATGTATTTAGCCAAAGGAATGACTCTCTAATAGCTGAATTGTACTATTTGGTGGCAGGTCAGTAGGCAGAAGTTGTTGTTTTGTTTTGTTTTAATGCTTTACTAAAAGATCTCAAACCAGACCACCTAGCAACTGGGAATTGGGTTTTTAATTAGAATATAAAAACAGCACTGCCAATCAGAATCTCACAGAGACTTAATCTATTGGAAATTTAAAGGATCTTAAGCTCCCTAGGTGGCACAAATGGTTTGCGCTCAACTGCTAACCCAAAGGTTGGCAGTTTGAACCTACCCAACAATACTGTGGAAGAAAAGGCCTGGCGATCTGGTTCCATATGGAGCAGTTCTACTCTGTAACCCATGGAGTCACCATGAGTCAGCAATAACAATAACAACAATAGGGCCTACATAATAATAATAGTAAACATGCATTGAGTACTTGTTATGCTACACAAATTATATTATCTTATTTAGTCCATGCAACAACCTTATGAAGCCCGTGCTATTATTCTCATGCCCATTTTATAGATGCAGAAACTGGCTTGGAGAGGATAAGTAATTTTCCTAAGGCCACACAGCAACTGAGGAAGCCAGAAGTGAACCCTGAAAGTCTGGCTTCAGAGTTAAGACTCTTCTACTCTGCTGTACTCCCTTCTCCCTCCTTTTTACAGACAAGGAAACTGAGAATGTGGGGGACTGGGTGTGCAGAGAACGGCAAATGAATGGCCTAGGTCAGAGTCTTTCCGATTCTTGGCACTAGTTCTCTTTCACCAGAAAGCAGGAAGTACAATTCTATGAGTCATACAGGGCAGAAGGAGATGGGGAGAACCTGACGGTAACTTCTAACCAATTGGTATTGAAATGTCTTTTAACCATGGCAAACTCTGTTCAAATGGAACCTTACTTGGAAGCCCAGTACATCCTGCAGATAAGAGTGAATTACTCTGGTTGAAGGTGGGAGGGGCGGCCCAAACTCTAATCTTGACCCTCTAGTAGCTCCTGAGGCTTTTCCATGGAGGCACTAGACCTTGAGAAGCAGATTTGGAAAATCACTCCCTGTTGTAGATTGCAAAAATGGCCAAACACTTTGTAGACCATCCTATCAAGAAGTGTAGCCTGTTTCTCCACTCTTAGAATTGGGGTTGGCCTTGTGACTTGCTTTGATCAGTAGAATACAGAGAAAGTGACACTGTGCCAATTTGAGTCTAGGCCTCAAGAGGCTTTGCACTCTTCTGCTCTTGTTCTTGAAACCCTTCCACAGCCATGTGAGCAAGCCCAGGTTAGCCTGCTAGATGAAGAGAGGCCTCAGTCATCCCATTCGAGACTGTCATAAGCCAACCCACTAGCTGATTGTGCCCATTTGAGACCAGCCAAGTTCAGCCCAGACGAGGAAACTGCCCAGCAGAGGCCAGCCCCAGTTGCTGACCTGCCAAATTGTGAGCTAAGTAAACGCTGTTGTTTCAAGCCACTACATTTTGGTGTGATTTTTTATGCTAAAACAACTAGCCCATGAAAAAATAAACTAGCAAACAAAAAAGTAGTGGCCATCACTCTGACTCACGGCGACCCCACGTACGTCAAAGAAGAACTGTGCTCCATAGGGTTTTCAATGGCTGATTTTTCAGCCTTTCTTCTGAGGCGCCTCTGGGTGGAACTGAACCTCTAACCTTTTGGTTAGCAGCCAAGTGCGTCAATGTGACCTAGGGACTCCAGCTAACTGATACAATCCCCTAAAAGAGGAATCTCAATGCTACCATCTTCCTCT
>NW_004443956.1:4416002-4418078 GCF_000243295.1 Trichechus manatus latirostris | reverse complement strand
GGCATGCTGAGGGTTACTCCACCCAGGCGTGAAGCGTAGCCATCCGTGAAAGATTTCCCAAGACCTCTCCCTTCACAGGAGCATCCTTCATGTGCTTGAAAGGGAAAATGTCAAGGGGACACTAAATTAAAATTCAGTTTTGTCTTTGAAAAATAGATGCCCTCCTCAGTAGGATGTGGTTGGAGAGATACTTGCATTAGCATAATTCCTCAGTACACTTTTACAGGCCAATCAGAAAAAAAAAGTAAATTCAGAAATCTATCAGAAAAAGGTCTCATGGGGGCACCATATGCTAATTTTCACAGATAGAGACACCTGAGGCATACATTGACAGGGGGTGGTTTTCTCAGGAAAAACTCACCTGTTACAGAGGTGGTTTCAACAAAATGGGTAAGCTGGTAGTAACCACAACCCAGGGAAAATTGGTTGATTTCCTTTCAAGGTTGTTAGTTACACACAGGTTCATTAGCTCACTCATCAATCCCTTTATTTATTCAACAAATACTCATTGAGTCCCTGTGATGTGCTAGGTAATGTGTTGGTTACTGGGCATACAACTGTGAACAGGACTGCCCCCTCAAAGCCGACAGCCCACCAGGAAAGAGAGACAAGTAAACCAGGTAAGACAGCCTTCCCTCTATATAAGGGCTCTTTCTGGAAAACCTTCTGTCAGTCATTTTGGAACATACGCCAGAATCATATAAAACTCTGGGCCCATTCAGGTGTCTGTACAGTAGTGATGGAGACATCTGAGCACACGTGTGGCTGCCCACTTAGGCTTTGCCTTTCTTCTTAGGCAGTTTACCCTTAGAGGCACTAGTGTATAGAGGTAGAGAACATGGGCATTGGAGTTGGGCAGACCTCCAGCCAAGCTGCCTGACTCTCAGAGCCTCAGTTTCCTCATTTGTAAAATGAAAAGAACAGCAGCACTGTGGCAGAGACTGGCTACCTCATAATCATTCTCCTTTTCTTTCTTAGCAACAGAGCCCTGGCATTACTGAGGTGTGCAGCAAGCCCAGCGAAAAGACTATCTTGACCAGCCTCCCTTGCAGCTAGGTGTGGCTATGAGAGCAATCTCTGGCCCATGAGATGTGAATGGAACTTGTTGGGTCAGATGTCTGGGAAAGTACCTTAAAGGGGGATTTAGCAGGCTGGCACTTGAAAAAACTATTTGGCCTTTTTCCCTTCCCTTGTTGTTAGGAATGTAGAAATCATGTCTGGAACTATAGCAACCATTTTGAGGCATGAGGTAACCTAGAAGATGGAAGCTATATACTGAGGAAGGGAGCAGAAAGACAGAAGGAGCCTGAGACCCTGATGACAATAGAGCTGCTATTAAGCCTAGGGCTATCAGCCCAGAGCTGAACAGAAGAATTCAAAGAGGTGCTCGAGAAGACAAAGTAAAGTACTATAGCAAAATGTGCAAAGACCTGGAGATAGAAAACCAAAAGGGAAGAACATCCTTGGCATTTCTCAAGCTGAAAGAACTGAAGAAAAAGTTCAAGCCTCGAGTTGCAATATCGAAGGATTCTATGAGGAAAATATTAACCAATGCAGGAAGCATCAAAAGAAGATGGAAAGAATAGAGAGTCACTGTACCAAAAAGAATTGGTCAATGTTCAACCATTTCAGGAGGTAGCATATGATCAAGAACTGATGGTATTGAAGGAAGAGGTCCAAGCTGCACTGAAGGCATTGGCAAAAAACAAGGCTTCAGGAATTGACGGAATACAAATTGCGATGTTTCAACAAATGGATGCAGTGCTGGAAGTGCTCGCTCATCTATGCCAAGAAATATGGAAGACAGCTACCTGGCCAACTGACTGGAAGAGATCCATATTTGTACCCATCCCAAAGAGAGTTGATCCAACAGAATGTGGAAATTATCAAACAGTATCTTTACTATCACACACAAGTAAAATTTTGCGGAAGATCTTTCAAAAGCAGTTGCAGCAGTACATCAACAGGGAACTGCTGGAAATTCAGGCCCAATTCAGAAGAGGATGTGGAACAAGGGATATCATTGCTGATGTCAGATGGATCATGGCCAAAAGCAGAGAATACCAGAAAGATGTT
>NW_004443956.1:4413322-4414772 GCF_000243295.1 Trichechus manatus latirostris | reverse complement strand
ACTGTGAGAATTGAATGAGGTCATTCATGTAGAGTGCCTAGTACAGTGCCTGGCCCATCGTGAGCTCCCAGAGCGGAAGAGCTCACTATGTCATTACACTCATGAAATATTTACATGGACCCTCCTGGAAGCTTTAAATAAAGTTGAGTTTGCTTAAGTTGTTGTTAGCTACCATGAAATCAGCCCCCGACTCATGGAGACCCCACGCCCAGCAAAAGGAAACACTGCCCGGTCCTGTGCTATTCCCATTATTGGTTGTAGTTTAAATTGTTGTGACTCATAGGGTTTTCAGTGGCTGATTTTCAGAAGTAGATGACCAGGCCTTTCTTCCTAGTCCATCTCAGCCTAGAAGCTCCACTAAAATGGGTTCAGCATCGTAGCAACACATAAGCCTTTATTGACAGATGGGTGATGGCTGCATGGGGTGCATTGGGAATCAAACCTGGGTCTCTTGCATGGAAAGGGAGAATTCTACCACGGAAGCACCACTGCCCTCCATTTGCTAAAGTTTGGCTAGCATAAGTAGGAAACCTCATGGGTTATAGCTAAGAGTCCTGAGGGTTATGATAAGGAGAGGTCAGGATACTGGAGCACTGAGAGTCCAGAGTGGTGACTGGGGATTGGACATTACGTCCAGAACCCATCCTTTCTAACAGCACATAGAAGGGAGGGCCGGTCATTCGTTAAGGCCACTCCTCATTCGTAAGAGTAAAACCTCACCGTCCGATTAAGAAGAGAAGACCGGGAACAATGAAATCAACGGGCAGACCACACATTCATCATGCGTTTGGGTCTTTGCTTTGTAGATGACAAAATAACAGCAGCAGCAGGCTGTACCGGGATCTAGGTGTGTGGCAGGGACTGCTGCAAGACCTTCCGCGGAGCGAGTCAGTCAGAGGCCAGCAGAAACAGAGGGCATGCTCAGGTGGCACTGTGAGGAGGGCTTAGTGGAGGGACAGTTTGCAAAGGTGCAGGCAGGATGGAGAGACACCCCAGGGATAGTGCCCTACCCGGGAGCCAGGAAGAGGGGCGCTGTCACCCTCCTCCCCGCACCCAGGCCTGAAGCAATGAGGAGACAGAGCAGTTATCAGAGCCTGTGGAGAGGGCCACCAGACAGTAGCCAGAACCTTTGGTGAAAGGACACAGCCAGTGTATGCTGACCCACAGGAACGAACCCGACCTCACTCTCCTCCCACTCCAAACTCCCGCCCATGTTTCCCCTGGGCTGAAACCAATCAGAAGCCAGAGGGTGGTGGAGCTGGCTCTCAGGTCAGCCTCCACCAGCCAGCAGAGGGAGAAGGGTGGAGAGTGAATCTAGAACGGCTGATAGATTTTGTTTCATCTTCCTTCCTAACCACCTTATGAGATAGAGCTATTATTATCCCCATTTTATTTTATTTTAGATTTGACTTTAACGAACAGAAATTTATTTTCTCGTAGTTCAAGAAGC
>NW_004443956.1:4408064-4409012 GCF_000243295.1 Trichechus manatus latirostris | reverse complement strand
CCAGTTCAGACCCCGAGGGTTTGGAGTTCATTTTCTTTTGGCAAACGGCTGGCTTTTCTTTTCTAAGGGAAAAATAAAATACAAAAAGACACTCACATAACATCTTGGAGATCAAATAGCTTTCAGAAAACTGCATTTGGATGAGTGAGGGAATCAAAACCATATGGATTAACTTCTCCTCAGATCTCTTAGGCAACAATGGGACGGGGAGCGGGGCAGGGGCAGGAATGGCAAAATTCAGCACTCATTTTTACAAACACAAAGATAGTTCATGAAGGACAGTCTGAGATGTCTCAGGTCCCTGAGAGCAGCTGACTCAACAGAGAGGGAAATATGAAAGTCTTTTTTTTTTTTTTTAAATCACCCTGCTTGTTTTCTTCTGATTCCCAGCCCACAGAGGCCACGCTTTGGGGTCTTGTTAGTGACCAGGAACTGGTAGTGCATTGATGTTACATTTGTATAATTTATCCCAGAAACCAGCCTCCAAGTTTCTCCCTGAGGAAGGGGCGTGAAATATCTGCTGAAGTCAAATATTTGTAATCAGGTACTTACTGAGTGTCATTCCTTTTTTTATGGTCATGTTTCCATCTGCATTTCGCTGACATGGGCAAGTTGCGGAAGGCAGATTCTAACAGACATAAAGTCACTACTGTGAAAGGAAATCAAGAGGAACGAGTGTTTCCCACTTTTTTTACCTAAAGCAAAGAGAAACCTCAAAAGCCATTTCCTCTGCGCGTATTGTCCTGCTCTCTCAAGACCATGGAACACTGTTGGCCACCTGCTTATGTGGTACACTGAACATAGGTAGAGAGTCTTCACACTGTACAAAGCCCTGAGCATCATCTCATTTCAGCCTCCCAAACCACTTCAAGGGAGGTGCTGTTACTGTTCTGTTGTAAATGAGGAAACTGAGGCACAGAGAGGCTAAGCAACTTAACCAAGGTCACA
>NW_004443956.1:4405091-4406259 GCF_000243295.1 Trichechus manatus latirostris | reverse complement strand
AGCCACTCTAAGTCAGACTGGGAGCCCTGGTGGTGCAGTGGTTAAGAGCTTGGCTGCTAACCAAAAAGCTGGCAGTTCTAATCCCCCAGCTGCTGCTTGGAAACCCTGTGGGGCAGTTCTTCTCTGTCCTCTAGGTTCACTGTGAGTCGGAATTGACTCGATGGCAACGGATTTGGTTTCTTTGGTTTAAGTCAGATTGTTTTTCATTACTTGCCATCCAAAGCATTTCTAACTCATACATTAGGCAAAGTGGAAAAGATGGTAAGGAAGAAAGATGAGCTGTTCCAGGCAGAAGGTTGAATATGTGCAGATCCCTGGAGGGGAGAAAGACTGCGGTATATTTGAAGAAGACTGAGCAATTCAATATACCTGAAGTAGATGCTGCTGGTGCGAGTGGCAGGTGCTGGCTATGGCGAGCAATGAGACAGGAGGATCCCAAGGCGCTGCGTCATGCAGGGCCTTATACGTCTCGTAAGTTTGGAATTTGGAAATACCTGTGGCAGTGTAGCACCATTGAAAGCGTTGTTGATTTTTTTTTTTTTTAAATCAGAGGAGTGGCTGGGCTAAAGCTAAGTTCTAGAAAGACCCTTCTGGCCTGAGTTCACTCATTCAGTAAATACTTCACAAGCATGGGAAAGTAAACTGGTAAACCACTTTGGAAAATTGTTTTGAAATATCTACTAAAGCTAAATATCCACTACCCTACAACCCAGCAACCTCGCTACTAAGCACATACCCAAGAGAAATGAATGTGCCTGTCCACCAAAAGACATGTGCAAGAATGTTCCTAACAGCGTTATTTGGAATAGCCCAAAACAAGTAACAACCCAAATATCCATCAAGTCTAGAAGAGCTAAATAATTTGTGGGTATACTCATATAATAGAATACTAGTATCAGTTGCCGCTGAGTCATCTCTGACTCATGGCGACCCCACGTCTGTCAGAGTAGAACTGTGCTCCACAGAGTTTTCAGTGGCTGATTTTTCAGAACTAGATCGCCAGGTCTTTCTTCCAAGGAACCTCTGGGTGGACTCGAACCGTCAAGTCTTCAGTTAGGAGCTTTAACCATTTGCACTACCGAGGGACTACTACACAGCAATAAAGAAAAAGGACATATTAATGCTACCTGCAACAACATGGATGAATATCACAGGCCTTATGATGAGC
>NW_004443956.1:4401532-4403775 GCF_000243295.1 Trichechus manatus latirostris | reverse complement strand
CAGCTTGGTTTGAAAGCCTTGCTGAAACCTGTTCAGCACCATAGCAACACACAAGCCTCCCCCGACAGAGGGGTGGTGGCTGCATGAGGTGCATTGGATGGGAATCGAACTTGGGTGTCCCTCATGAAAAGCGAGACGTCTACCACTGAACCACCAGTGCCTCAGGTGGTGATTACATGAGTAAAAGTCTTTCAAGATGTCACCTAAGATTTGAACACCTTGTGGGAGGTAATTATACCTCCATAGAAAAAATTTAGAAAAAATACTTACTGAGCTTGTACTCTGTGTCAAACACTGTGCTCAGCCCTGGTCACACAGGGCTGGATGCAGCAGGCAGGGTACCTGCCCTGGAGGGGCATGTGGTGAGGAGAATGGTCTGAGGACAAGACTTTGGTAGGGAGCCGAACAAGCAAGAAGCTGGTGCAGTGTTCCCGCTGAGGGAGGTGGTGGCAATTAGCATGGGAATGTGAGACTGTCTGCAGAGAGTGAAGCCCAAGAAACATCTCATCAAAGTCTCTTGAAAAGAAAGAGTAAAGCAAAACGACTGACTTGCAAGAAACAGGAACTAAAGATATGAAAGCAAGTCAGGAATCATCCAGACTGCTTACAAAGGAAAATGCCTTGGGAGAGATCAATGACAGCAAAATTCAGCGACGGTTCCCCACAGGGGCCTCAGGGAGGCCCGAGCCCTGGGAATTTCATCTTTCCTACAGTCAGTGGTGTCTCCCTGTGCCCAGCAATCAGTTTCATTTGGTTGAGAGGGATCCACTGGGAAATCACATCTCTGATAGTTTTCAAAACCAGAAAGGGGGTTCGCACCTTTTGTAAGGGCTGCTGGGAGGCAGGTGAAAGAATGTGGCCACATGGGGGAAGGGGTGTCCATTAGGGCCAATTATAACTCAATTGACCTGTCATTTGGCAGAAATGTATAATGGAAGTCACTTATCCTGTCCTGTATAACCGAGGATTTCTCCTGTGAGTTCCTTTACTCCGATCGAGAAGGTTCTCTATGGAAAAGTGCTTATAGTGATGATCACCCCTTAAAACCAGCTGCTGTCAAATCGACTCTGACTCATGGCAATCCCATATGTGTAGAGTTACAACTGTACTCCACTGGGTTTTCAATGGCTATGACCTTTCAGAAGCAGATCACCAGGCTTTTCTTCTGAGGTGCCACTGGCTGGATTCAAACTGCCAAACTTGCGGTTAGTAGTCAAGTGCTTAACAAGTTGTGTGACCCAGGGACTCCGATCAGCCCTTAAGAAAGATCAGCAAGTAGCAAACTCATCCCAAATGACTCTTGTGTTTTTCCAGTGTTTCTATTATCAATCAGTAGCACTTAATTTCCAACCATTTTTAACTTGAGACTGTATGTAGACTGTCAGGCTCTGAAACATGTAAATATATATATTTCAAACCAGCATGCACTCAGAACGTGAGCTCTCTGCAGCTTCCAGAAGGAAGAATTATAAATAGAATGTTTTACACATGTCTAAAATTTCCTAGAGGTTTTTTCGAATTGTCTTATCTTTTAAGTCTGTGACAAATGCCAAAAAAAAAAAAAGTATCCAATAATTTATTGTATCAAGATGGCAGCATAATGAAGTCACCCAAGCCAAGGGCTTGAGGAAAATTTCTATCAGGTGCCATCATGCTCTCTGGCCTAAGCTTTGCTTTAACTCACTGGATCAATTTGAATCAATTTGACATGTACACACTTTAGGGCATGGTTAGTTTCAAATCAGTTAAGCTCCTTATGACTTTCTGACGAAGAATGTAAGGTTATAAAACCCACAAATTATAAAGTGAAAAAAGTAAAATCTCCATGTAAGTTTTCATAAAAATCACCAGAATCATTATATAAGCGTCATTAAACAAACAAGGTAAGAGTAATTAGGTGGTAAATTGAGTACAGTGGTTTCAGAAAGCTCTAACTGGGAAGGACCAAATAGCTTCATGAAAATAAGGAAGTTGGGGTCCAGATCAGCCTTCAGAGAGATTCAAATCTGAAAGTAACTTCGTCCTACAGTGGGACGGCAACATCCCTGTGAAGACAGAGAGCAGGGGCTAGACCTTCTGGCCCTACTCTGACCTTGGCCGACCTGCCCTCTACTCGCCTAAGAACAAGATAAGGACCAGCTCCTGACTGGAACCAGGTGTGTGGCCACGTGAAACCATTTTAAGGATTGCAATGAAATGTGATTCCCAAGTTCTAGAGTTACAAGGAATTTTTCTCTCCTGGT
>NW_004443956.1:4397868-4399559 GCF_000243295.1 Trichechus manatus latirostris | reverse complement strand
GGACTGTGGATTCCAGAGGGCTACAAATTCTTTATCTCCCCAGGAATCTGTGACTTGCTTTGACAAATAGAATGTGGAGGAAGTGACAATGTGTCAGTTCTGGGCTTAGGCCTTAAGAGGTTTGGCAAGATCCAATTTCCAACTTCACTCTTTTGGAGCCCTGAGCCAACATGTAAAGTGGTCCAGCTCCCATGCTGGAGAGACCATGTCTGGCCCCAGCTGTTCCAGGCATCCCAGCTAAGGAACCTCAGCCAAGCTCCCAGCCTAATGCAGCCAAATGAGTAACCCCCATTGACACCACAGTGGACTGCAAATGAACTTCCCAGCTGAGCCCAGCCAATCTAGAGTCATGAGAAGTAATCACGGTTGCTGTTTCAAGCCGCTATGTTTCAGGACAGTGTTTTTGCAGCAATAGATCATTAAAACAGCCAATGTGGCTGGAGTCGAGTGGAGCAAAGGAGGAGTGCTAGACGGTGAAGCTGGACAGGCAGGCCAAGGGCTGAATCAGGTAGGGCCTGAAAGCCAGGGTAAGCAGTAGGTATTTTCATTCAAAGTGTGATTAGGAGCCATGGAAATGTTTAAGCTGGGGAGTGACATGATCGGATGATTTATATACATAAAGCTTACTTTGGCTGCTGTGTCATGAATAAATTGTGGGGTGGGGAGAACAAGACTGGAAGGAGGAAGGAGGTGGTTATTCTGGTCATGCCAGCAAGAGACGGTGGCCAGCTAGACCAAGGTGGCAACAGTGAAAATTCAGTGAACTGATTTATGTTGCGTTTTGGAGGTAGAGCAAAAGAACTTGTTGCTAGATGGAGTGTGTGTTGGGGAAGGGAAATAGGGAAGCAACTGACTGAGATGACCGCTTGTAAAAACAGCGTGGGGGCAGTGTCTGACCTCCTCCAACTTCGTGAGGGGGAAGGAGAATCAAGATCAATAGCCCAAGGCTGATTTCTGTGAGGCGGGGGTCAGATATGCCTCCTCTCGCTGCCATCTCTACCAATTCTGACACCAGCCGTCCCTCGCCCAGCACTACTTTTCTTCTGGGTTTGATAATCCATTGCAATGGCCGCACAGAACTCACAGGCTATACTCATAATTTTGGGGTTTATTAGGGAAGTAACAGGTTACAATTCGGGCTCAGGAACACTCAGGATACATTTCTTCTATCAGGACAGCCTCTTGCCAGCTGTGCTCACAGGCATCCCTCTCCCTGGCCCTCAGTCTCTGCCCAAAGGCACTCAGCTTTCTCTCTCCATGGGCCGGGGGGTCAGGAAGCCCAACACGTCATCTCCTACTCGTCTCTCTTTCCTTGGTGGTGGTAGGCTCCTCTTCTCTACTCTGGCGTTGGCTCTCTTTTAAGGCAAAACTGACCAATCCCCTTGGTGGGCCACAATTACCCTATCACAAAATCACCTGGGTAGTGGCTAGAAAGGCCACACACAAAAGTAATTAAGCCCACTGAAGGCCACCCCCTGGCTTTTCTAACCATGGTTCTTTCATATTTGGAGGATAACTTCCCCCTCCTAATCATTTTATCAGTCCAAAATAGTCATTAACAATTAGTCCTTCAATAGGGCAAAGAGCCAATAGGGTGATTTTACTCAGGTACCAGCCATTCAGGTCTGCTGCGGGTTCCCATCTGATCTGGTCAGGTTCTCCAACAGTCATCTCGGCTTCACCCTTTCTGA
>NW_004443956.1:4394536-4396825 GCF_000243295.1 Trichechus manatus latirostris | reverse complement strand
TTCTCTCAGCACTTCCGGGTAGGTCTGCTTATCTTTTCAATGCAAAGTCTGGGTGGGGCTTAGTTTTTTGACCTCAGCCCCTACTCTATACACAGGCTACTTGCTTGAAACAAAAAGCCTGTGTTTCTCCCAAGCAAAACCTATTTCGCCTTTTAGCATATCCAATCAAGTACTAGCTGAAGGTAGAGTTACGTGCTCTCTGTAATCTCTAATACCCAATATTCATTTCTACCATACATTTAGGTCTGCTTTACAACATTACGTAGGAGAAGCATTCAGTATCCATAGTACATTCAGATAAACACACAATCCTTTTAAAACATTCCAGTTTAGTCTTTTCTATACCTTAACTGTCTTCCCACTCATAAGTACATGGCCTTGGGCCTCTGGCTCAAGAACCTGAAGACGCTGGCCCCCTATCAATCATCCTGCTTATCTGGCCTAGCTTTTGCCCCAGGCCACTCCAGATGCAGCTTTTCAGCCATTACAGGTAACAACAACGAAAGCAAACTTCCAAGAATCAAAAGTTCCACTTCCCAAGCTCCTTCATTCTTTCTCTTACAAAGCTCCATGCTTTCATGAGTCTGGAGCCATTACAAAGAATCCCACGTCCAATGCCAATTGTAAAAATGGCATGGGGACAGTGTCTGATCTTCTCCAACTTCACAAGGGGGGAGGAGAATCAAGATCAACAGCCTGAGGTTGATTCCTATGAGGCGGGGGTCAGATACTGCTCGATTTTTGGCTTGAGGAACTGAGCTGATGGTGTACTGTTTTCTGAGATGGAAAAGATGGGCAGGAAACAGAGGAAAGAAAACAAGAGTCATTTTGATCATGCTAACTTTGAGGCATCAATAAGATAACCATCCCATTGCCAACAAGTCAATTCCAATTGATGGTGACCCCACGTGTGCCAGAGTAGATCTGTGCTCCACAGGGTTTTCAAATGGCTGATTTTTCAGAAGTAGATTGCCAGGCCTTTCTTCCAAGGTGGTTCTGTGTGGACTTGAACCTCCAACCTTACAGTTAGCAGCCAAGTGCATTAACTATTTCTACCACCCGGGGACTCCATCAATAAAATATCTAAGTGCAAGCGTCAAATGGGCAATCAATTCTAAGGGTATGGCATTCTAAGGCAAGGTCACTGCTGGAGAGAGATTTGGCAGTCATGGGAAAAGCATGGTAGTTGAAGCCATGGATCTAAAGAGGATGTTTACATAGATAAGAAAAGTGGGCACTGGAATGAGCCCCAGGGCACTCTGATATTTGGAGACAGTAGGAGGGTGGGGAGATTTAGCCACAGAGGCAAAGAAGCAGCAGCCAGTTAGGTAAGAAGAAAACCCAGAGTTAATGGGGTCACAGAATTCAGAAGAATAAAGTCATTAAAGGAAGAGGGAGGACTCAGTTGTGTCAAATGCCATTGGAAGTCAACTGAAGAACAGACATGACCATTGGTTTGGACTACATGGAAGTCATTGGTGACCCAGGCAAGGAACTATTCAGGATTATACATTCCAGAAGGTAACCGCAAAGAACAGAAATCAGTTCCCACCCCTTCTTAATCAATGCTATGATAGTATTTAAGCCTCTAAATCTTTAATCAATACAGAGGAGGAAAAAGAATAAAAGGATTCTGAATTGGCTGAGTTTAAACTTACAAAGGTGGAGTTTTCCCACAGATGTCATCAGGAGGGATAAAGGCTCAAAGAGGAGTATATAGACGTGAGTTACAGGAAATGGGAAGAGAAAGATAAAGTAAGTTAAATTTTATACGCAACTAGAACACATGGCTCAAAAATATACCTGGTCAAACACCTATGCTCTTCAAAAGATTTCACCAAAAGAATAAAAAGAGAACCTACAGACTGGGAAAAAATTTTTGGACACTACAAGTCAGACAAAGGTCTAATCTCCATAATCTATAAGAAAATCCAACACCTCTACAACAAAAAGACAAATAATCCTATTAAAAAATGCGCAAAGGAAATGAACAGACACTTTACCGAAGAAGACATTCAAGCGGCCAACAGACACATGAGGAAATGCTCACATTCGCTAGCCATTAGAGAAATGCAAATTAAAACCAGAGAAATGCAAATTAAACCACAATGAGATACCATCTCACCCCAGCATTACTGGCACAGATCAAAAACACCAGAAATAACAAATGTTGGAGAGGCTGCAGGGAGATCAGAACTCTTATGCACTGCTGGTGGGAATGCAAAATGATACAACCATTTTGGAAAATGATATGGCGCTTCCTCAGAAAGCTAGAAATAGAAATACCAT
>NW_004443956.1:4374988-4393034 GCF_000243295.1 Trichechus manatus latirostris | reverse complement strand
TATATATATATATACCTGCTTCATCAATATCCACACTTTCCCAGGGGAAAGATCAGCTTTGACCACATAGTAGAGTCTATAACAGTAATTTCCAACCGGGGGAGATTCCACCCCTCTTGCCCAGGAACATTTGGCAACATCTGGAGACATTTTTAGTTGCTACAACTCGGGGAGGGGAGCGCTACTGGCAACTAGTGGGTGGAAGCCAGGAAGATGCTACACATCCTGTGATGCATGGGGTAAACCCTACAACAAAGACTTGTTTAGCGCTAAGTGTTAATAGTGTCGAGGTTGAGAAATTTTGGTCTATAGGAAGTCCTAGCTGTACAGAAAGATATGAAGTGATCACAGCGGACTAGTAAAGACAGCTAGGAAGCTGACTTCCCTCCTCATCCAGCTAACCACCTCCAGCTTGGTTCACCCTGTTGACCAGACTGGCATTCATGGGGACAGGGGTCCCAGTCCAGCCTCTTAATATTCATTGATCTAGCTCTCTCGGGCACTATGAGCTGTACTCCAAGCTCAGCAGAACCCCTCGCCCAGCATAAGAATTGCTTATAACTAGAACAATCAGGGCACTGGTTCCAAAGTTTTCAGATACAAAGAACCCTTTTTAACCTCAACTGCTTTGACAAACCCTCACATCTTAGTAGTTGGACTTTTAGCTTCTATGGGTTGAGGAAATGACAAGAAGCTACCATAATTCCAGTGCCACTTTAAAAAGAACTGTTTTTATTGGTAGCATTACAAATAATGTAACAGGATAATGTTAACGGTTGAGTGGGATTTTTCCTGTTCTGAAATTTCTGCTAAAGCCCAAAGCTGAGGACAAAGGATATTAATGCCGTATCTTCCAAATTCAGAGATCGGACATTTGAGAATCAAAAGGACCAGACACATCACTTCAGGGCTTATTTGGGGCTAACTGTTTAGGAGAATCACCACCTCCATCATCACTACCATTTCTACCACTATCACCACCACTTCCATGATCACCACCATCTCCACCATCACCATCATCACCATCACCTCCACTACCATTACCACCACCACCATCACCGCCATCACTGCCATCACCACCACTACCACTGTGGAGAGAGAAGAGTCACCTTTGGGGGCAGTGTAGCATTTGTAAAGTGAGGCTCTTTCCTTTCCTCCCCTTGGCAAGGCCATGGGTTTCCACCTCCAAGGACACAAGAGGAGATGCAGAGAGAATCCCTCTTGGTGACTGAGGGTACCTGCAGGTAAGGCAGAGTGGGATTTCATTTCCTAGTTGGAGGACCTACAAACATTCCTTTACATGACCAGAAAAGAGGATAATAGAATTGGGGGAGGGTTGCATGGTGTTAGAGTGCACTTGAAGAGAGGGGGCCAGGAGCACCCCCACCCAAGTTCCTAGTTCTCTCGAGAGGGACAGAAGATAGATCCCATACATGCCCATAGGTCCTGAAGTTGGCCATGGAAGGTAAATGAGCAAGGACTACCTCACCACAGAGACCGAAGGATCCCCACACAGAGGATTATGGAGGGGTCAGCTGGAAGGCATGGCCAGATCCAGGAAGGGACCAACAATGCCCAGGGAGATGCTAGGGACTGAGTCTCATTGCAAGGTGCCGTAAGAGCCTTCAGCCTGCCACACGAAGCCCACAGAACCCTAGAGCAACAACAACTCTAGCCAACCAAAGAGACATCTGCAGCCTCACCAGGTCCAGTCAGAGGTGGGGCCTTTCCTCTCCTTCCTGCCACTCCCCTTCCCCCAGGAGCCAACCCAAGGAGGTGAGGCAGAGAGGAAGGAGTACACGAGCGGAACACCTTTGCTTCTCCTCCAGACCCCTAGAATCATAGTTCAAGTCAGATCTGGGGCAAGAGCAGAAGGGCTTTCAATGTAAATGAGACTGAAGTTTTAAAATGAACAGGACAGAGCCTGAAAAACCACGGTGATGGTTTTAGTAAGAAACAGGTAAATTCTAGAATCCAGCTGAACTACTAAAAACAATGTGTGTCCCAATGGAAAATGTTACACAGTTGGTTTAGGGGCAGTTATTGGAAACAATGAAAACATTTCTTGTTTATACCACCAAAGAATTAAGACGTCAGCAAACAGGTTACAATGTATTAAGAAGCTGCCCTGGGCCAGGCACTGAGTTGGGCATTTTGCATGCATTATTTCATTTCATCTTTACAGTTGGTAGAGGTACAGTTCCTACTGCACCCTGCATGGTAGAAGTACAGTTCGTACTTTCATCCCTATATTGCTGATAAGAAATGGAGGCTCAAGGCGGGTGTGTACAGGGGCACCTATTTTGTAACCGAAGCCACATAGCAACTAAGTTGGCAAATTTAGGGTTCAAACGCAGGTTAGTGTGACTAGAAAATCTAATAACCACAACCCTGATTCCTTCAGAACGTCTTATTAATCACAACAGCAGACACCATGTTGCATGGATATGCATGCAGAATCACAGGCTACAACCTCAATCGTAAATGAATATTTCTTTTCTTGACAACTGAAATTAATTTTTATACCAGACTCTCGATTCCCAAGGTGACAGAAATCATATCCTTCTCATTTAGGCGCTTCTCTGACTCTCCCCAGGCTGAGTCCAAGTTCTGGGGGTCCAGGAGTGCCCAGGCATGGGAGGCTGGGGTGGCGGCAGCTCTCCTGAGGCTTCCATTGCCTCTAATGCTGTCTGTGTCACACTGGGACTCCTGGGCCCTTTTTGCCTAGACTCCCTGATCTGTCATTCCACCTGACTGCTCCCATGCTGAGCGGGGCATGGGAGACTCTGAGCTCATCCTTCAGTCTATGGGGAATGGTAATGCACCCAGACTCTAGAGACCAATTAGTTATGTAACTCTGGGCAAGTTGCTTAACCATTTTGTGCCTCAGTTTCCCCATCTGTAAAATCAATGACCTCATAGGGTTTTTGGAGGATTAACAAAGACATTACGTGCAGAATGTTTAGAACAGTGCCTGGCACATAATAAATTGATTGATGTTAACTGTCATTATTTGGGGGCAGGAGGGAGAAAAAAAATGACTATGACTAATGAGGTCTTTTTCTTCTGTTTGACCAGTAGGTCTTGAAATTCAAAATGCTAAAATTTTAAGTCTTTTATTCCCTGGATTTTTTAGTATCATTTCTTCCCCTCTAGGCAATACAGGCAAATTGCCTGGTTTCGGAAATTGGGGAGTTTGGGGGTGGGGGTGTGGTTAATATATCAAAATATCACCCTGCCCAGTCACAGATGAATGGTTCTGTTTGAGACCCTTATGAGGCCCTCTGCAATAAATCTGCAACTCCCCCATCCCCACACACGCTCACCACCACCTCTATCATCACCATCCACAGGTTAGAAAGTTCTGGCATGTAACTCTCCTGCAACAACTCACAGAGTTTATCCTGCAGCCACGTCCATTAACTGGGTTCTTATCATGACTTCTGAAAACAAAGAAATGCAGATTCAGTGTTCAGCTACCATCTTTTGCATTTTTTTAAACAAAAAAAAAAATTTTTTTTTTTTGCATTATGGAAAACTTCCAGCATGTACAAAAGTAGACAGAACAGGCCCCTGAACCCCCATGCACAAACTGTCATTGCCAACTCATGCCCGTAAGCTCCATCCATATAGGTTGAAGCAAGTCTCAGAGATCATATCATTTCATCTGGAAACATCCCAGTATGCGTTTTTGAAGAATTGAATTCTCTCTTTTTTAGAATACAGTACCATTATCATAACTTTAAAAAAAAATTGACAATCATTCATTGCTGATAGGAATGCAAAATGATACAGCCACTTTGGAAGATAGTCGGCAGTTTCTTCAAAAGCTAAACGCAGGCTTACCATACAATCCAGCAATTGCACTTCTAGGAACGCACACAAATGAGTTGAAAACGTGTCCACCAAAAAACCCTGCACAAGAACGTTCATAGCTGTTTTATTCCTAATTGCCACAAGTTGGAAGCAACCAAGATGTGCTTCAATAGGTGACTGGATAAACAAACTGTGGTACATCCATACAGTGGAGTATTAGGAATAAAAAGAAATGAGCTATCAAGCTCCAAAAGAACAAAGGAGGAACCTTAAATGCATACAGCTAAGTGAAAGAAGCTAGTCCAAAAATCTATACACTGTATGATTCCAACTATATGGGATTCTGGAAAACGCAAAATTACAGAGACAATGAAAAGATAAATGGTTCAAGGGGAGGAGAAAGGGATGAATGGCTGGAGCACGGGGACTCTTAGGACAGTAGAACTATTCTGTTAGGATACTGTAATGGTCGACACATGACATTATGCCTCTGTCAAAACTCATAGGACTATACATTACAAGAGTGAACCCCAACGTAAACTATGGACTTTAGTTAACAATAATTTATCAATATTGGTTCATTACTTGTAAAAAATGTAAGATGTTAATAATAGAAGAAATAATGTGCATGGGGGATAAGGAGTACATGGTAAAATTTTTCTGTAAACCTACAACTGCTCTAAAAATAAGTCTACTTAAAAAAAAAAAGATTTGAGGGGGAAAAAAGAAAACATTTTTTTTAATTGTACTTTAGATGAAGACTTACAGAACAAATAGTTTCTCATTAAACAGTCAGTACACATATTGTTTTATGACAATCGTTAACAACCCCACCACATGTCAACACTGACCCTTCTCAAACTTAGGTTCCCTATTACCAGCTTTCCTGTCCCCTCCTGCCTTCTAGTCCTTGTCCCTGGGCTGTTGTGTCCCATTAGTCTCGCTTTGTTTATGGGGCTGTCTAATCTTTGGCTGAATGGTGAACCTCGGGAGTGACTTCATTACTGAGCTAAAACGGTATCTGGGGGCCATACTCTCGGGGTTTCTCCAGTCTTTGTCAGGCCAGTAAGTCTGGTCTTCTTCTTTTGTGAGTTAGAATTTTGTTCTACATTTTTCTCCAGCTCTGTCTGGGACCCTCTGTTGTGATCCCTGGCAGAGCAGTCAGTGGTGGTAGCCGGGCACCATCTAGTTGTACTGGACTCAGTCTCGTGGAGGCCGTGGTAGTTGTGGTCCCTTAGTCCTTTGGACTAAATCTTTTCCTTGTGTCTTGTTTTCTTCATTATCCCTTGCTCCTGAAGGGGTCAGACCAATGGAGTATCTTAGACAGCTGCTCACAGGCTTTTAAGACCCCAGACGCTACTTACCAAGGTAGAATGTAGAACATTGTCTTTATAAACTGTGTTATGCCAATTGAGCTAGATGTTCCCAGAGACCATGGTCCCCATAGCCCTCTGCCCAGCAGTTCAGTCCCTCCGGGTGTTTGGATGTGTCTATGGAGTTTCCATGACCTTTCCTTGTACAAGTTGTGCTGGCTTCCCCAGTATTGTGTACTGTCTTACCCTTCACCAAAGTTACCACTTATGTATTGTCTATTTAGTATTCCCCCCTACCCCTCCCAACCCTCGTAACCAACAAAGAAAAGAAAACATTTTTAACAATGATTCCTTAATATCACCGAACAGCCAATCAGTGTTCCAATTTTTAACAGCATCCCCACCTTGAACCATCACGGTTGGCATCAGCTCCCGTCTAAATCCACTGGGAGAGAAATGCACCTCACACATTGTGTTAGGAAACAGCCCAAGGCTCTCCGGAGGAATAATCCCCAGCCCTCTGTTTCTTTCTCAGACAGGAATGTAATAGCCAAACCCACTGCAGGTGTTGCCAAGAATTCCAAAAAAGACCATCACGTGCAAAATAACCATGGAGACGGGGTGACAAAAGGAACTTATCCTTCCCTCCCTGTGTTTAGACAGAGCAATCAAGAAGCTGCTGAGCACAGAGGGTGGAGGAAGGCATTGCTCGATGCAAAGCGGACTCGGTTGCACGCACCTGGCTCCTTGCGCACCGGGCAGCTTCCCGCTCCCGCAATGACAAGGGCACGTTCAGGGCTGTCAGGCCGGGGATTATCACGTGGGCTCCTGCTGGGAGCTGGGCTGACCGCAGTGCTGAAGAATTGGAACTGCCAGACTTTTCTTGTTAGTTGTTTATAATGGTTCAGTAGACAGTTTTGAGCTGAATCCAGCAGGGAAGTCTTATGAGGTTTTGTTGTTTTTTTAAAAAATTTCATCTGGTTGCAATGCTAGTCATTTACATGATAAGCTTGTGATATTATTAACCTCAGGGCAATTCCAAGCCTGGTTCCTTAGCATGACTGCAGGATTAGATTTGTGGTCTATAATGGCTTTCCTTTAGACATGTTCCATAAATCAAGGTGCCAGTGAATCAACAATGGAGTGATCCTATTTTCAAAAATATATGCACAGACATACATAGGAAATGCTTCTGGTGCTCTGCCCCTCCCACCTTGGCATATGGCTCCTGCATTTCTTCCCGTGGCTACAGGGGCCCACCAGCAGGGCAGGTATGGAGTCTGGGAGAGCAGCCCTTTGCACCCTTGAGAGCAACCCTCAACCAGTGAGGGACTCTCTTGGTGGATAAAAGCCCCTTGGGTGGGACAGCTCTGAAAGGTGTTCTACCACTGCCTGCCAGTAGACTCTGACTCATGCAGACCCCATGTGTATCAGAGTAGAAGTGTGTCCCACCGGGTTTTCAATGACTGATTTTTTGGACGTAGATTGCCAGGCCTTTCTTCCAAGGCACCTCCGGGTAAACTGGAACCTTCAACCTTTCGGTCAACAGCCGAGCACATTAACCATTTGCACCACCTCGGGGGCTCCCAGATGTTCTACAGCATGCTCCTAAGGTCTCAAACAGGCTTGGGCACCAGCTGCCCATGGGGCTAACCTGCTCATTATCAGCTTCCTTCCCTTACTGTCTCAGAGGTTTCAGTATAGGGTGACCAGCTCCTCTAGCATCCTGGAAAAACCCTCAGTCCCAGGCAAACCAGGACAGTTGGTCACCTTACCTCCCAAATAAACCACTTGCAAATGAATCAGAGGTTTGCTTCTGGGGTAACTCGACCTAAGGCAAAATGTATGCAGAGAAAAGTCTGGGATGATACCCACTTCTTAATTGGGTATTCTTTGTGCACAAAGCCCTGTGGAGTTGGGCAATGGGGCAGTGCTGGGCTCCTCGGTATCTGGGTTGGGAGGTGAAGACAGTTTTTCCATCAACTCTGTTTTTACAAAGGACATGTATCATTTGCCTGTTTTAAAAAATACAGAGTAAAAGAGGTGAGTTTGTTTTTGTTTTGTTTTTTTTCAGTTAGTACATATTTGCTTTATAACTTTTAAAGGGTCATTTCCATTTAAGTTAGAAAAAGAAAAGTAGGAGAGAAATTAGGCCAAAACAATTTTTTAATGATGATTTAACCCAACCCAGTTGTCATCAAGTCGACTCTGACTCATGGTGATCTCATGCGTGTCAGAGTAGAAATGTGTTCCAGAGAATTTTCAATGGCTGATTTTTCAGGAGTAGGTTGGCAGGCCTTTCTTCTAAGGCACTTCTGGGTGGACTCTGAGGCACTTCTAGGTGGACTCAAACCTCCAACCTTTCTGTTACCAGCCAAGAGCATTAACCGTTTATACTACCCAGGGGCAAATGATGACTTAGAGCAATGCTTTCCACATTTTTTAAGCCTCTGAATCCTTTTGCATGAAATCCTACATGGCACCTCCAGTTACAACCAGATACAGGTGGGGCTGCTGTGGCTGAAGCAGGACTCTGGGTCCTGGAGCCCTTTTACCCCCTCCCCTCTTCCAGGTCCTCCTCACCTCAGATAATCCCCAGCACTTCCAAGGAACCCTAATTGTGGAGCCCAGGTTGAAAACCACCGTTGTAGAGGAATACTTAAGAGCCCTGGTGGTGCAGTGGTTAAGAGCTTGGCTGCTAATCAAAAAGGTCGGCAGTTCGAATCCACCAGCTACTCCTTGGAAATCCTATGGAGCAGCTGTACTCCGTCCTATAGGGTCGCTATGATTCAGAATCAACTCAAAGGCAACAGGTTAGAGGAATACTTAATGGCATTAAAAAATATTGTTCACTTTTAACTTTAAAAACATGTTATTAAATGAAAAGAGCAGGTCAAAAAACAGCATTTACAGCATCCAGTAGTATCCTGAATTTGTGGAGAAAGAAATAATACATGTATTTATGTACACAGAAAAAAGACTGGAAGGAAATACAACAGAAATATGAATGGTGATTGTTTCAGGGGGTTGAGTTACCAGAATCTTTTTGCTTTCTTTTCTGTGCCAATGCTGTTGCTGTTGTTGTTGGGTGCCATCCAGGTGACTCTGACTCATAGCAACCCTACAGGACAGAGCAGAACTGCCCCATCGGGTTTCCTAGGGTGTAATCTTTACAGGAGCAGATCGTCAGCTCTTTCCTCCTATGGAGCAGCGGGTGGATTCAAACCACTGATCTTTTAATTAGCAGCTGCATGCTTAATCTTTGCGCCACCAGGACTCCTTATGCCAATGCTATATTCCTCCAGTTTCCACTGTGAATACGTATTATGTTATAAGCAGATAAAAAAGCACATACATGGTTTTAAGAAGTGGGAGGAGCAGAAGAAAAAAATGGTTCCAGAGTCACATGTAGATCATAGCATTATACAGACTAGATTTTCATTGTTCTGAAGTACTGACTGAAGAGCAGGTTGAGAGGGATTAGCTACTGAAGACTGCATAACTCAGGTTATAGCCTGTTAATGTGATGCTCAGCCAAGTCTTTGAAGTTTCTGATAATGATGTAAGAGCACTGCTTATAAAATAAGCAAAACAAGGGGTAGCTCTCCTTGGCCCCTGTTGCAGTGGGGTGCTTCTTGGCGTGAAGTAGGCAGTGCCTCCCACAAACTCATGACCAAGGAGTCTTTGAAGGGAGACTGAAGCTTTGCCAAATCCATGGCTATGCTGGAGACCAGTAGAGAATTACAGTGTTTAAGTCACTGGTTCCCAACCTGGCTGCCCATTAGAACCACCTGGGGAGCTTATTAAAGACAGATTTGGGGCCCCACCCAGTGATCCTGTGCCTCAGGAGGCCCGAGGCGGTACTCAGGGTCTGCATTTTTTAGCAAAAGCACCAGGGGATTGTGGTGCATCTCCTTTGTTGCTGTTAGGTGCTGTGGAGGACTCATAGCTACTCCATGTGACAGAGGAGAACTGCCCCATAGGGTTTTCCAGGCTGTAATCTTTATGGGAGCAGATCGCCAGGTCTTTCTCCCATAGAGCCACCAGGGCATCTCCTTTAGGAAGTTCTAATCACTGCTAGGCTGTAAGCCTCAGGAAAGTTCTGAGCCTTATTTGCTGCTGTCACCTGGACACAGTGTGCACAGCCTCTGACACTCTGTGAATATTCTGAGAGGGCAGTTAGTAGTGGGAAACCTGTTATGGGCCAGAGGGCTTTGGTGGTTGAGTGGTAAAATTCTTGCCTTCCATGAAGGAGACCCAGGTTTGATTCCCGGCCAATGCACCTCATGCACAGCCACCACCCGTCTGTCAATGGAGGTTGCTATGTATGTTGCTATGATGCTGAACAGGTTTCAGTGGAGCTTCCAGACTAAGACGGACTAGGAAGAAAGATCTAGCTATCTACTTCTGAAATTCAGCTGATGAAAACCCTATGGATCACAGCGGTTCAATGGGCAAATGATCATGGGGATGGCGCAGGAACAGACAGCATTTTGTTTTCTCATGAGTCAAGGGCGGCTGACTCAACAGCAGTCAACAACAACACTACATGCCAGACATTTTCTAAGGGGTTTCAAGTTCATTAGCGTTAATCACATCTCAGCGGAAAGCATTATTATACCCATTTTACAAACGATGAAACAGACTTAGAGAGGCTAAGAAACTTGCCCAGTGTCACTTGGTTAAAACAAAGAGAGGCAGCATTCCAATCCCAGTCCGAGGAGGAAACTCAGGCTCATCCCATTCAAACATGCCTCTTCTGAAAAGTCCCATGGCTTTTCTTGGAGGGAAAATGATACCAGAATTCTCCACTCACTTTTCTCTTCTCACATCCTCTAGCTGCTCCTCTGCTCCTACACACACACACACACACACACACACACACACACACACACACACACACACACACACACACCTTCTAAGTTTCACCTGCTTCCAAAACAGTGCTACAATTCCATACTAGGACATTCTATATAAAAATTTATTCTCACAATTCCTGGGTTCCTGTCAGAACTCGTCTTTCCTGAGTGAGAGGAAACCAGTTCTTCTTTCATTTAGTTGCAATTCTTTTACTTACTTGAAAGCAACTGTTGCAAACTGACCTAAGCAATTTGACTATTTATATTATAAGGTGTTGGGTGGTGGTCTCCCCACCTTCCAGTAGTTAGAGGTCCATGAAGGCTACAGTTCTCCTCCTCTGGCCTCCTAATCAGGTGGTATGTTACAAAGAGAGCCCATCTCAGACCCAGTTCCGAAATCCGCCACACAAGGGAACAGTTATTAGCAAGCAGACACATAAACGCACACTCAACCCGTTCTGTGAGCCCAGGGACACTGAAGCTCTCTGTCCTAGATACTTCGACAAACTCTTTCACAAAGAGTTCATTTGAGACACACGCGCCAATATTGTTGATAGTCAGGGGAGTCCCTGGGTGGTGCAAATAGTTAACACGCCCAGCTACTAACTGAAAGGTTGGTGGTTTGAGATTACCCAGGGGCACCTTAGAAGAAAGGATGGTGATCTACTTCAGAAAAATCAGCCATCGAAAATCCTGTGGAACACAGTTCTACCTTGACACACATGGGGTCGCCATGAGTCGTAATTGACTTAAAGGCAACTGGTAGTGAGGTGAAAAAATGAACCGTTTAATATCTAGTCCCAGTACTGGCTGGACTTGAAGCCAAATGCCTTTCCAAGGGAAAAAGCAACTGGTCTCCCTAGACTTGTTTGCAAAATTCAGGCAAGGCCAACCCACCATGACATGTTTCTAGCTGTCCAGCTTTCTTGAATGCTACTATTTTCATCAATAAAAACTATTTTTAAAATCCATTATGCTAATTAACAAACCCATTGGTACTAACACAAAGATAATAGAAGCACTTAGGGTAACTTCCTTTGGAGTGTGGGTCTCTGATCTTTCAAATGTTAACGAACTGCCCCTACAATGTAATAAAAGCTCTCTTTCTCTCTTTCACACAGACACAGACACACACACACATACACACTCACACACACACACTCACACACACACACGCACACACACGGCGTATTATTGATGCTCGACTTTTAGGAGAAGGATTCCTGGAGATGCAACAGTACTGTTAAGCTCTCAGCTGCTAACCGAAAGGTTGGTAGCTCCTAACCCACCCAGCAGCTCCTCAGGAGACAAGACCTGGTGATCTGCTCCCATAAAGATTACAGCCTAGACAACCCTATGGTTGTCACATGGGGCCGCTATGAATCAGAATCGACTCAACGGCACCTAACAACAAATTTTAGAAGTAAATTACAGACTGCTGATCAGTAAAAACAACTCTCCCTTTAATGAGAATTTAATGTATGCCAGGTACTGTGCTTAATGTTTGACCAAAAAAAATTGTCTAATTTAACCTTCACAGGGGAAACTGAGGCCCTAGGAGACCCAGCTAGGAAAGATTCAGCTGGACTCACACTCTGGCTGCCTTGAACACTTTAAATCCTAACCACTCCAGGAGACTGGCTGCCTGTCAATCCTTCTAGACCCCCTGGGATTTCCCCTCCACCATCATCAACAATTTTTCACTCTTGGCTCAAAACTTTGAACAATAAATAAAACTCCCGAGCCCCTGAAAGGAGTCCAAAGCATGAATTCTGAGCATAATTGATTCTGAAGCAAGCTTGGAAACTCCCCCCGGGTGACAACCGTGTTATATGTGGACACATGTAGGCCAGCCGGCTCTGGAGACTCCCAAGTTCAAGGGTGGCTGGAGTGTGAGTGCTCCCTTTCCCCAGTAGGCCTCCACCTGGGACCCCCCACCCCCCACCTGTGCTTTATGTCTGCATTTGAATTCATCAGCCACTGCAAGAGACTGGAGATGGAAGCTAAAGAGCAGGGCAGCCGGTCAGAGCCCAGGACGCCCCTTCTCCTGCCTGGGAGGTTCCAAGGACGCGGGTCTCGCCATAATCAACTGCAGAGCTGCGCTGTCAAGGCAGAGAGGAGATGGGGCAGGGCAGTGGAGGTGGGGAGAAGCGGCCAAAGTCTGAAGGGAGAGTTGAAAGAATTTTCAGATGGATTCCACAAAGGGTCGACAAGAAAGAGGGGGGGCAAGGCTGACTTTAAGATTTTTGGCCTGAGCCAAGAAGAAGCGAGTTACCATTAACCAGATGGGGAGGCTGTGAAGAGCTCGACATGTTGGGTGTGACATATTAGATATCCAAGGAGCCCTGGTGGTATAATGGTTAATCAATCCCCTGCTAACCGAAAAGTTGGCAGTTCGAACCTACCTAGTGGCTCCTTGGGAGAAAGACCTGGTGATCTGCTTCTGTAAAGATTACAGCCTAGAAAACCCTATGGGACAGTTCTACTCTGTCACATGGGGTCACTATGAGTTGAAATCGACTCAATGGCACCTAACACCAACAATTAAATAGCCAGCGTGTATTAGTGTTCTATTGCTGCATAACGAATTGTCACAAATTTAGAAGCTCATAGTTTATTAGCTCATAGTTCTGTAGGTCAGAAATCTGGGTAAACTCAGCTGAGCTCTCTGCTCAGGTATCAGAAGGCTGAAATCAAGGTATGAGCTGGACTGAGTTCTCATCTGAAGGCTCTGGGGAAGAAGCCACTTCCAAGCTCATTCTCATTGTTGGCAGGATTCAGTTCCCGACTGTTGTAGGTCTGAAGTCTCGTTTGCTTGCTGGCTGTCAGTTGAGGGCTGCTCTCAGCTCCTGGAGGCTGCTCATATTCCTTGCCATGTAGCTCCCTCCATTTCCAAGGCAACAATGCTGCATCAAATCTTTCTTGAGCTTTGAATCTCTGACTTCCTCTTCTGCAGCCAGCCAGAGAAAACTCTGCCTTTCAAGGGCTTTTGTGATTAGGTCAGAGTCCCTGGGTGGTGCAAACAGTTAACATGCTTGGCTACTAACCAAAGGTTGGAGGTTCGAGTCTACCCAGAGGTGCCTCAGAAGAAAGGCCTGGCAATCTACTTCCAAAAAATCAGCCATTGAAAACCCTATGGAGCACAGTTCTACTCTGACGCACATGGAATCATCATGAGTGGGAGTCGACATGACAGCAACTGGTAGTGGTGGTGATGGCAATGTGATTAGGGCAGGTGCACTTGAATAATCTCGCTGGTGATGCTGTAGTTAAGCACTCAGCTGCTAACTGAAAGGTCCAAGGTTTGAACTCACCAGGCACCCCGTGGGAGAAAGATGTGGCAGTGTGTGCCTGTAAAGATTTACAGCCTTGGAATGGGGCAGTTCTACTGTGTCCTGTGGGGTTGCTATGAGTTGGAATCAACTCGATGGCAATGGGTTTGGTTTTCTGGTTTGGTTCTTAATGTCAACTATGTCATACAATATAGCCATATTCTCAGCCCCAGGGATTATGCAGGTGTGCACACTAGGGGGGTGCAGAAAATTACAGGGGCCATCTGAGAATTCTGCCTACTGCACAAGGAGAGTGTGGAGTAGGCAGCCTGCTTCAGAAATTTCCAGGGCTAACGGATGGAGCAGGAGGGAGCAGGCAGGAGTGCATCTGGATCTCTTTAGCCTCTGGAACCTGAGGGCCTCGGGAAAGAAGGCCTGGCCCTTTGAAGCTGCCCCACAGAGCCGCAGCTTGGGGCCCACATGGGCCTGCCCTGCCAATCCTCCTGCACAGGCCTGGAGGCGTCTTGGCTGCAGCGTCCCCGTGTCTGGCAGGTGAGTCAACATTTGGCTTCTCTCCTGAGCTTTCTTGGAAAGGACTGTGTTCCAGGTTGGCAGCTGCGCTGGCTAGGAAGGAGGGGAGAGAAAAGCCAAGTTTTGCTGGCCTTGCTGCCAGACAGGACAACTGGGCCTCTCCCTCCCAGCCCTGAAAATGGTAAAGGAAGCCCAGCAACACTGGCGTGGTGGTGAAGCAGAATGGGAAAAATCTAGGGAAAGGAGTCAGACAAGTGACAGTTACAGATGGAATTGTGTCCCCAGAAAGGATCCATTGAGGTCCTTACCCCTAGTACCTGCGAATGTGACCTTGTTTGGAAAGAGGGCCTTTGAAAATGTAACAACAGCTGTCTTAAGCTGGGTTCTCTAGAGAAGGAAAACCAGTGAATCGTGTGTGTGTGTGTGTGTGTGTGTGTGTGTGTGCTGGAGGCGTCTCCTGATTCACACAGCTGCAAGGGCTGATGAACCCAGGATCGGCAGATCAGACGGCAGGCTGTTGGCTCACGGGCTGCGTAGATTGAAGAATCCAGGATCAGCAAGTAAGATGGCAGGCTGCTGGCTCAAGTCCCAGGAACCAGAATTCAGATGATGACGAGCCAAATGCAGGATACAGAGCAGAGCAAAAGCCAACAAGCTTTGCCAGAAAGTCCATATATATATATATAGGATGCAGGCCATACCCCAAAGGAAACTCGCTTTCAACTGATTGGCTACTCATAGAAGATCTCATCATGGAGGTGATTAAATTATATCAGATCTCATCATGGAGGTGATTACATCATTACCTAACTGCCAGACTACATCATTACTGCCAAACCACTGAGAATCATGACCCAGCCAAACTGACATACAACCTTAACCATCACAACAGCTAACATCAAGTTGGCCCACAACTTGTGGAGACTCCCAGCACAATGAAACAAAACACTACCCAGTCCTGTGCCATCCCCATGATCAGTTGCAGATTGGATCACTGTGATCTATATGGTTTTCATTGACTGATTTCCAGAAGTAGATTGCCAGTCCTTTCTTCCTAGTCTGGAAGCTCTGCTGAAACCTATTCAGCATTATAGCAACATGCAAGTCCCCACTGACAGACAGGTGGTGGCTGTGCATGAGGTGCATTGGCTGGGAATTGAACCCAGATCTCCCACACGGAAGGTGAGAATTCTACCACTGAAACACCACTGCCCCCTTGCAGAGGTTAAGATCAGTTAAGTTAACATGCAGTCATGCCAGAGTAAGGTGGGTCATAGTCCCATCTGAATGGTGCCCTTATGAAAGGGGAGGAGAGACACAGAGAGACAGACAGAGGGGAGACAGCCACGCGAGGATGGAGTTATGCTGCAGCTACGAACCAAGGAACACCTGGGGCAACCAGAAGCAAAGAGAAACAAGAAAGGATCTTCCCCTAGAACCTTCAGAGAGAGCATGGCCCTATAGACACCCTGAATTTGAACTTCTAGCCTCAGATCTGTGAGACAATAAGTTTCTGTTCTTATAAGCCACCCAGTTTATGGTACTTTGTTATAGCAGCCCTAGGAAACTAATACAGTAATCAGCTGTCCTAACCTCTCAATTTTCCCATCTGTAAAATAGGGATTTCTTTTTTTTTAATGAGGATCTACTACATGTCAGTCTGTCATACTGTGGTGCCTTGCATGTTGCTGTGATACTGGAAGCTTTGCCACCAGTACTCAAATACCAGCAGGGTCACCCTTGGTGGACAGGTTTCAGCAGAGCTTCCAGACTAAGACATAACTAGGAAGAAGGACCTGGTCGTCTACTCCTGAAAAAACTGGCCAGTGAAAACCTTATGAATAACAGCGGAACATTGTCTTATATAGTGCCAGAAGATGAGCCCCTCAGGTTGGAAGACACTCAAAACACGAGTGGAGAAGAGCTGCCTCCTCAAAGTACAGTTGACCTTAATGACGCTGTCATGGATTGAATTATGTCCCCCTCAAAATGTGTGTATCAGTTTGGCTGGGCCATGATTCCTGGTATTGTGTGACTTTCCTATATGTTGTAAATCCTGCCTCTATGATGTTAATGAGGGAGGATGGGTGGCAGTTGCATTAGTAAGGCAGGTCTCAGTCTGCATGATTGGATTGTGTCCTGAGGCAATCTCTTGAGATATGAAAGACAGAAGTGAGCAGAGAGACAGGGGGACCTCATACCACCAAGAAAGCAGTGCCAGGAGCAGAGCGTGTCCTTTGGACCCAGGGTCCCTGCGTGGAGAAGCTCCTAGTCTGGGGGAAGATTGACGAGAAGGCCAACAGAGAGAAAGCCTTCCCCTGGAGCTGACGCCCTGAATTTGGACTTTTAGCCTACTTTACTGTGAAGAAATAAATTTCTCTTTGTTAAAGCCATCCACTTGTGGTATTTCTGGTGTAGCAGCACTAGATGACTAAGACAGATGTGAATGGAGTCAAGCTTTCAGGACATTCATTTGCTGATGTGGCATGACTCAAAATGAGAAGAAACAGCTGCAAACATCCATTAATAATCGGAATGTGGAATGTACAAAGTATGAATCTAGGAAAATTAGAAGTCATAATAAATGAAATGGAACACACAAAGATTGATATCCTAGGCATTAGTGGGTTGAAATGAGCTGGTATTGGCCATTTTGAATCAGACAATCATATGGTCTACTATGTTGGGAATAACAAATTGAAGAGAAACAGTGTCATGTTCATTGTCAAAAGGAACATTTCAAGATCTATCCTGATATACAACGCTGTCAGTGATAGGATAATATCCAAATGCCTACAAGTAAGACCAATTAATATGACTATTCAAATTTACACACCCAACCACAAAGGCCAAAGATGAAGAAATTGAAGATTTTTACCAAATTCTGCAGTCTGAAATTGATCAAACATGCAGTCATGGTGCATGATAATTACTGGCAATGGAATACGAAAGTTAGAAACAAAGGATTGGTAGTTGGAAAACATGGCCTTGGTGGTAGAAACGACACCAGAGATCGCATGATAGAATTTTGCAAGGCCAACGACTTCTTCATCGCAAATACCTTTTTTCAACAACATAAACAGCAACTATACACATGGACCTCACCAGATGAAATACACAGGAATCAAATCAACTACATCTGTGGAAAGAGACAATGGAAAGCTCAATTTCATCAGTCAGAACAAGGCCAGGGGCTGACTGTGGAACAGACCATCAATTGCTTATATGCAAGTCCACGTCGAAGTTGAAGAAAACTAGAACAAATCCACGAGAGCCAAAGTACGACCTTGAGTATATCCCATTTGAATTTAGAGATCATCTCAAGAATAGATTTGACACAATGAACACTAATGATTGAAGACCAGACGAGTTGTAGAATGACATCAAGGACATCATACATGAAGAAAGCAAGATGTCATTAAAAAGACAGGAAAGAAAGAAAAGACCAAAATGGATGTCAGAAAAGACTCTGAAAGTTTCTCTTGAGTATAGAGTAGTTAAAGCAAAGAAAGAAAAGATGAAGTAAAAAAGCTCAACAGAAGATTTCAAAGGGCAGCTCGAGAAGACAAAGTATTATAATGAAATGTGCAAAGACCTGAAGTTATAAAGCCAAAAGGGAAGAACATGCTTGGCATTTCTCAAGCTGAAAGAACTGAAGAAAAAATTCAAGCCCAAGTTATAACAGTGAAGGATTCTATAGGCAAAATACTGAACGATTCAGGAAGCATCAAAAGAAGATGGAAGGAATATACAGAGTCACTGTACCAAAAAGAATTAGTCAACGTTCGACCATTTCAGGAGGTAGCATATGATCAAGAACCCATGGTACTAAAGGAACAGATCCAAGCTGCACTGAAAGCACTGGCAAAACAGGCTCCAGGAATTGATGGAATACCAACGGAGATGCTTCAACAAACGAATGCAGCACTGGAGGTACACACTCTTCAATGCCAAGAAATTTGGAAGACAGCTACCTGGCCAACCGATTGGAAGAGATACATATTTGTACCCATTCAAAAGAAAGGGGCTCCAACAGAATGCAGAAATTACCAAACAATTATTATTAATATCACACAAAAGTAAAATTTTGCTGAAGATCATTCAAAAACAGTTGCAGCAGTATATCAACAGGGAACTGCCAGAAATTCAAGCCATATTCGGAAGAGAACATGGAGCAAGGGACATCATTGCTGACGTCAGATGGATCTTGGCTGAAAGTAGAGAATACCAGAAAGATGTTTGCCTGTGTTTTATT
>NW_004443956.1:4333349-4364495 GCF_000243295.1 Trichechus manatus latirostris | reverse complement strand
CCAATGTCATAAAACAGCATGTGTGTTACTGTTACATGAGAAACTATCTGTTCTGTAAGCCTTCACCTGAAGTACAATAAAATATTAAAAAAAAAAAAAAAGAAAAGATATAGTCTCACTTCTGACCAAGGTGGATAAGCTGGGACAGTCTGAAATCCCCACTGAGTGAGGACCTTGACCATGTTTATTCTAAGGCAATCCCATGGATACCCACCAATAAGGAAACCAAGATATCTGCCTTCTTAAGAGAATGCGCATGACATTAAAGTCGCTGCTCCTACCTGGCTGTATGGGATCTTGCAGTTCAAGGACCTATCACTGTCTGATTGGAATTATGTGTCTCTTAGTTCCCGTGTTAAAAGGCAGAAGCTGGATGGCTCATGGATTGAAACTATGGTGGTTCCTGGGCCAGAAACCAATTGATCAGTATCCAGTCAGCAGTGGCCTGGTGGGGGTGGGGCATGGGGGTCACATGGCATAGGTATGGCTGCTTAGACTGTCTCTTTCTTCAGGTGAGGTTGTGGGTGATTAGAGTCGCTAAGGAAGGACAAGAGCTTGGCAGCCACAGCAAATGTATCCACTACAAATCCCCCCACCCAATTTTGGATTTCGCTAGCTTCCTCTGACACATCATTTACAGAGTTCTGCAAATCTCATTTATTCTAGAACATTCCCAGATGGACCAGAAGAAAACTGACCCATTGTCATTATCTTCTTTTTCCTCCTGAATCAAATTTTAAGTGTTACTCAGAAACTTGCTGATATGGAAATTCCATCTTGCAAAACAAAGTCTCTTGTGGTTAATTAAACAATTGTCTCCCATTTATCTTCTCAACTAGTCTCAGTTTTCATAGAATGGGCTTGTGCAAAGCGGGGCACACCCTTGTGGGTATTTCTGGGGCAACAATGTGTCACGGATGGAACAAGCCAATTAATTACAGAAGAGTTAATGGCCTTGTCCAGGTTAATAGTCAAACCAAGAGCCACTTGCTGAGTCTTCAGCTCTTCATTAACTCAGATCCCAGTTGTAACTTTCCACTAGGGCTGTGTGTTCTGATTTTCCTTAATGCGCCAGATAGAAGCAGAGGAACAGTAAAGACTGTAAACACTCTGTCAGGGCATGAAGAATAACAACAATAAGGCACTCATATTAGGAGAGAAGATTCATTTATCACAGTCTGTTTACCCTCTCAACAACCCAGTAGATTGGGTATCCCTGTCTCTGGGGAAGCAACTTGCATAAAGAAATAGGATTGCTGTAGAAAGAAGGTGAGCTTTGCAGTTATACAGGCCTCATTCCAAATCCTGGCCAAGGCCCTTCACTGCTCTGATGGAACAAACCTGTATGGCAGCCCTGATGGATCAGTACCCATGCCCTACCCCTAGTTAGAGCATTTGAATGTCAATCTGCTTCTCTGGTCCTCAATTTCTCTTTTGAAAAATGGGAGACTAATAATACTTCTCAGGATGATTGTGAAGAATACATGAGATGAAATACGTGGAAGTGCCCTGTATACAGTAGGTGCTCATTATGTTTACTTCTTTCCCACTGTAACTGGCTTTTTCTAGGTTTGGGCTGATCTTCTATTAAGGCTTCTCAAACGAGTGTCATGATAACCAGTTTCAATACAAAGAGAGCTAACGAGAAAGCCAAGCTTGCTTCAATCTCCTGAGAAAAAATTCTTCTTAGGTCCGTTTTGCCTCTGACTTGGATCATATCATCCTTTCCAGACTTTACTCCACTGTGACAGAGGCTTCTGATGGTCCCCTAATATCTATCTTCCCTCAATTCTATAGTGATAAGACCCCCCAAGACACACACCAAGTTTAACCTGAATATATGACCAACTAGAGAGAGAGGGAGCCCTGGTGGTGCAGTGGTTAAGGACTCGGCTCCTAACCAAAAAGTCAGCAGTTTGAATCCACCAGCCACTCCTTGGAAACCCTATGGGGCAGTTCTACTCTGTCTGATATGGTCTCTGTGAGATGGAATTGACTCGACAGTAATGGGTTTGATTTTTGTTTCGGTTGAGAGTGAGACTACATTTCCCAGTATCCCTTGCAGCTAGGCATGACCATGTGACCAAGTTCTCACCAATGGGATGTGAGAGGAAGTGAGCTGTGCCATTACCAATCTGACCCTTAAAACCATTGAATTTCTCTTTCCCCTTCCTACTGGCTGGAATGTGGACATGGAGTTGGTGAGCGAGATTTGACCACACTCTGAGCAACAAGACAGAAGGAACCTAGGTCCCTGGACAACCTCATGCAGCAGAGCAGTCCTGGATCATCGCCTACCTCCAGACAGTTACATAAGAAAGAAGTATATGTCAATCTTGTCTCTAAAACTGTATTTGGGGTTCTCTTTATTATACCTATTGAGTCTATTCCCTAACTCATACATGTGCCTTCCCTTATCAGAATTCATCTTGGGGCTTGCCTTGAGTGAAAACAGTCTGGAGCCAAGATCAACCATCAGGGTGGATCAGATTTCATAATCTGGCTGCCTGCAGGCCAGATCCAGCCCAGAGACATGTTTTATTTGGCCCATACAGTATATTTTTAAAAATTTGCATTCGTTGTCAACATTTACAAATAGAGAAATTTCACATAAAAATCTGAATTTCTAGCTTCTCTTGAGAAATTAGAAGATCTGGCAGCCCTGGGCCCACATTCTTGCTTGGCAAACTTCAGCTGACACTAACTAGTCATCACCCCCTCTTGATGAGGCACTCAGGCTCCAGCTGACCGGGGTCAGTGACTGTGGCAGATGCTCTTGGTGCCCTCGGGTTTTACCGTTTCCTTGTTCCAACAGCCTGACTGCCAATCCCCAGAACTGTGTTCCTTTGCCCAAGGGTTTTCTTTAGCCCTAAAGGCTGCTCTGCCCACAAGCATGGCAGGCCAGAAAAGCCAGAGAATTAAATCACTACCACTCACAGCAGCCCCTACCAATGAGAGCTGATGTATAAACACCCCAGCTCCCCATCCCTAGGATGGGGTACTCTGAAGCACACCTTTTATACTGGCTCCCAGAGTTTGGCTTCCAGTTGTCCACAGTGGTAAATGGCTCCATAATACACCCTTTATCTCCTTCTTTCCCTTCCCTGTCCTGGGTCACATTCCCTTCCCACACTTCCCAGGATCACCTTCTAAACAAATTACCTGCCTTCAAACCCTAGTCTCAGTGTCTACTTCCGCGGAGCCCAACCTAAGTCACCACCACTCCCTTTAGTCTTCCCACATGACAGGTGCCATTTATCATTATGTATTTTCTTCTTCTGTCGTTTAGCAGCCAACAAGTCAGCACCCAACGTATGGCGACCCCATATACAATGGGATTGAAAACCATAGAGTTTTTATTGGCTGATTTTTCGGAAGTAGATCTTCAAGCCTCTCTTCCTAGTCTGTCTTAGTCTAGAAACTCCACTGAAACCTGCTCAGCATCACAGCAACACACAAGCCTCCACTGACAGACAGGTGGTGGCTACACTTGAGGTGCATTGGCCAGGAATCGAACCTGGGTCTCCTGCAGCAAAGGCGAGAATTCTACCACTGAACCACCACTGCCTCTGTGTTTTCTTCTAGTAGAGAAATATTTATCGGTATTTATTCTTTACTAAAAATGAGGGGGGAAAGTAGAAAGATAGACCAAAAGGATAATGTGTTTCAGAAAAAAAAAGGGGAGAGTATATACCTTTGTGGTAGTAAAGAATATTCTTACATGTTTAATGTGCAAAAACTGGTTGGCTTAGTTCATTTACATTATCCGCCTGACCCCATGGCCACTTCTATTTGAGATTGCTGGTTTACAGTACTGCAACTCTTGTTAAAATTCAAGAGTCATTAACCCCTGACTTTGAATGAGGTTCTGAGATTAGCTAGGCGGCCATCTGGTAGCAAATTGAGGAAGGAGCAGGAAGACAAAATAAGTCTCAACGGGAGGAAGGACCAAAGGAAATCTTGGCACCTGGGCCAGGTGAAGGGGCACGAGGTGGTATCACGGTACTGGCCCTGAAGGGGAAGCAAGGAACATAAACCTGACCTTTTCCCTGCTCCCCTTATATTGACACACTTTCTGCAAATTCCTGATCACAAAGGAATTCCTGAAGGGCAGATGCTATACCTATTCTGCTCTTTATCCTCAATGCCTAATAGAGTTTTGTCTTGAATTTCTGTGGACCACCCTGGCCCTCCAGTGAGCAGGTCAGAATTGCTATGTAAGCCAGGGGGCGCTGTAGTTCAATGTTCATATCCTGGTTTGGGAGCTGAAAATATTTTTTAGCTGTTTGCTGCAGTGCTTAGCACTGGTGGCACAGTGGTTAAGAGCTCAGCTGCTTATTAAAAAGGTCAGCAGTTCGAATTCACCAGCCACTCCCTGGAAACCCTGTGGGACAGTTCTCTGTCCTATAGGGTCGCTGTGAGTCGGAATTGACCGGATGGCAATGGGTTTGGTTTGGTTTACAGAGATTAAGAGCACATTAGCTGGTCCCACACCACTTAAGAGTCAGGAACAGCAGGCTTCTTGGAAAATGAGCTGTCTCTTCTTGGTTTACAGTCACTCAGTACCGAATGAGGGCTCTGGAGTCAGACTGCCTAGGTTCAAATCCCAGCTCCTTCACTTACTAGCTGTGTGACCTTGGGCAAGTCACTTAACCTCTCTCTGCCTCCATATTAAAATAATAATAATAATAATCAGCTGCTGTCAAGGCAATTCTGATTCATGGTGATCCCACGTGCTTTAGAGTAGAACTGCTCCACAGGGGTTTCATGGCTGTGACCTAGTCAAAGCAGGTTGCCAGGCCTTTCTTTTGAGGTGTCTCTGGGTTGCTATGAAACACCAACCTTTCTGTTAGCAGCCCAGTGCTTAACCATTTGCACCACCCAGGGACTTCTGCCTCCAAAAGAGATGAGAATTAAATGAGCTAATGCACATAAAGTGCTTTGCACTGTGCCTGTACAGAATAAGTGCTTAAAACATGTTAGCAATTATTGGCTCTGGTTGAGGAAAACAGGATCCTACCAGAAGAAAGCCAGAATAGAAAGTTATCTAGAAGGATATGCATCAAAATATTACCGGCGATTGTATCTCAGTGATCACTTTTTATTGTCTCTTTTTTGCTTATTTGTAATTTCTGATTTTTTTTTTTTTTTTTACAACGAAGTTATGTTACCTCAATAATTTTAAAAGCCATAAGAGTAAAAAAGGAAAAGAAAAAGAAAGCTGGGCTGCAGCAGGCCTTGTGAGCTACTCCCCACTCGTACTCAAAGGAGATTGAGTCTGGGCTCCTCTGAAGGCTCCACAGGGCCCGGCTTTGCATGCTGCTTCTTGGGGTTCACGTGCCATGAGGTTTCCAGTCTTTCTTCAGATCAGCAGAGGGGGGTGCCTTGAACAGAAGTTTTCTGTGTTCCTAATGGTCTGTGGCATCCCAAGAATTCACATCACAAGGTCCTAAGTCATCCTCGCTCCACACCGAGCAAGTCTACGATTCTGTTCAACACCCTCTTTGTAGTTGGCCATGCGAGCGGCTTACAGACTGTTCTTGGAATCCGACACCTCTCTATGGCTCAGTGTAGAGAGGAGCTGGCAGACTTTCCTACCAGCAGGTAAAGAAGTTCACTCAGTCAGTCTATGGCTATTTAATGAGCCTTTTATGCACCAGGCCCTGAACTGCGAGCTGGGCTACTATGAGGATCGAATGAGATAATGCTCAGCAATGTGGACCTGGGATTGCGTGAGGGTGGTCTGCCATTTGCCCCTCCAGATTATTCCCTGCCCTTCTCCACCCTGGTCTGCTGACCTGTGAGGGCCATGTCAATGTGCCCCCCTATGCTTTGGCTTCCCAATGAAGAGCCCTGGCAGGAAATCAGAGGAAGGGAGGAGGGTAAGACTGGGGTATTTATCCTCCGGCTCCCTCCCTGTGGAGTTGCCTCATGCTGGACCTGCCCTGCTACCAAAGCTATCAAAGCTCACTGACACTCTCAAGGTGGCCTTCCCTACATGACCCCTTCCTCCTATTTCTAGCATGTGCTCCCTTTAGCTGTATCCTCCTGGAATGATCCTAATTTGAGTGTGAAATCTGCCTCCTGTTGGGACTCTGCCAGAAATAGGTACCATTATTAACTCCCATTCTACAGATGAGAAAACTGAGGGTCAAAGAGACAAGCTTATCCGAGGAAGCTAAGGAGTAGAGGAGACAGCACTGAAACCCAAGAAGTTCAGTGTGGTGAGTAAATCGTTCAAGCCCTAAAGTGGTATCTTAGGGATTTGGGACTTGACCTTCTTAGGATGCCACTTCTCTCTGCTGATGCTCCCTTGTGGCTCTTGGGGCAACACAGGCCTCTTGATTGAAAGGATCCTGCTGTGGGCAGGATGAGGGCTTTGCAGGGGGCATTAGGGAGAAATGCTGGCTCCTTTGTGGGGCTCACATATTGTTGGGATTTTTTCACCAACAAGTGAAACCAAGTTCAGGGGCAAACTTAGGTGCCTGCTCAAGGCAAAAGGTCACAGGGTTCATTTGTTGGCTTTGAGTCTCAGCAACTGAGGCCACCCTAGTGTGGGAGCGCTCCCTGTGAGAACTCGGGGTGGCTGGGAGGGTCCAAAGTCTCTCTACCTTGGTGATACCACATTTCTCCAGCCTCTGTCTCCCCTAATACCCTCCTTTCCCTGACCCCAATTCTTATTTCTCATGCTCTATCTTCTCCAGGTCCAGCCCACCATCCAGGAATGCAATCTGATAAACCAATTCAAACTAAGAGTTACTGTATTCACCCACTACACATATATACACACACACAGACACAGACGCACGCAGACACATGCTATTCTCCTTCCATTCAAAAGAATAACTTACAGCAATGCTTGAAGCAGAAGAATGGATGGCTAATTGTGAGATTTTAGGCATGGGGGCCCTGAAGACATTCGGCATCCTACAAACATGAGTGAATGACCACACCACCTACTCCAATCTGGGGTGATTTTAAAAGTGAAAGGAGACACTATAAATAACTAAGTCAAGACAGCTGGAGTGAACAGGCAAACCGTGACATAGGTCCAGCGTGCCTGTGGGTGTTGGAGATGACCTTTCCTCTTGTCCCAGCACTGTGGCCAGAGCCCCAAAGCTGGACATTAGTCACTAAGAACCCTCAAATTCCAAAGCAGTGCTTTAGACTTCTCTTGTGCTGTGGTCCCCTTTGCCATCTGGGGAAGCAATGGACCCCTTTTCCAAATAATAGTTTGAAGTGCACAAAATAAATACACAGGATTACAGAAAAATCCAGCTATATGGTTATCAAAATATTAAATTATGATATAGTCATCCTTGTGCTTCTTTATGAACACATTAAATAACAAGATCTAACAGCAGGTTTCATTACTACTGTAATTTTTTAAGTAGAGACGAGCATAAAATGTCATTTTGAGATATCTGCAACAACAGTAGTGTGATATGAAAACATCTCTGATTTTGATGGGTGGCAAAGTCATAAGAATTACTAATACTGTAATGAGGCCTGATGCCCACTTATTAAAAAAAAAAAAAAGTTTATTGTACTTTAGGTGAAGATTTACAGAACAAATAGTTTCTCATTAAACAGTCAGTACACATATTGTTTTAAGACATTGGTTAACAACCCCACGACATGTCAACCCTCTCCCTTCTCGACCTTGGAGGACCTTTTTTTTTTTTTTTGGTGGAAATATACATAGCCAAAGATACACCATTTCAAAGACTTCTACATGTACAATTCAGTGACATCGATTACATTCTTCCAGTTGTGCTGCTATTCTCACTAGCCTTTTCCACAGTATTCCATCACCATTGTCTTCAACTCACTGTCCCCTTGATGCCTACATTTTTAACAGAAAGAAATGCCAACTTCCAGCTAGAGATCGTTGTCATTACTAACTGCTGTCAAGTCGCCCCTGACTCATGGCAAGCCCGTGTGTTACAGAGTAGAACTGCTCCATAGGGTTTTCCAGGCTGTAATCTTTACAGAAGCAGTTTGCCAGGACTTTCTTACAGGGAGCATTTGGGTGGGTTCAAACTGCTAACCTCTGGGTTAGCAGCTGATAGCAAACTGCCTGCACCACCAAGGCTCCTAGCTAGAGAGAGCTAACCCCAAAATCCACTGCTGTTGAGTTGATTCCAACTCATAGCAACCCTATAAGATAGAGTAGAACTGTCCTATAAGGTTTCCAAGGCTGTAAATCTTTACAGAAGCAGACTGCCACATCTTTCTCCGGCAGAGCGGCTGGTGGGTTCGAACCACAGACCTTTCGGTTAGCATCCAAGCTCTTTAACCACTGAGTCACCAGGGCTCCGTTAGAGATAGCTAGAGATTTTCCTGTGAAGGTCACAGACCCAAGTAAGAACCCCTTTCCTACGGGGCGCCACTAAGAGGCCAGGAGTGCATCTGGGGCATATAAAGAGGTGGCCACATTTCCTTTCAGGGGAAAGGAAATGCTTCTCCATCCTCTGAGTCAAGGCAGGAAGGCTCCTGGTGAGTAACTTGTTGAGACTGGGGTACCCGCAAGAAGGGGAGCATCTCACTTCCTGGCTGGCCTCCCATGCATAAGAGGATTTTCGAACCTGCCCTCTGGGTCTATTCAAGAAGAGGCAGGAGAGAAAGTGAGTAGGGGGCTAGTGAGGCCTGCCCTTCCACCACACAGAGGGACAAGGACAAGGAATTTCCCTGAGTGAAGAGGTCACCAGGCTTGAGCACCAAATAAAATGGTGGCCCCCCAGGCAAGAAGACCCCAAGAGTAAGTGACTGTGAGATGTTGTGCTGAAGGGGAAGTAGGAAAAGGTCAAGCCAGGGTGGTTCTCCCACTTCAGGGAGCTGTGCATGGAGGAGAAGCCCCCCACCCTCACCCCACCCTCACCCAGACACACAAACACACTTCAAAAACTCACAAATCCGGCCCATTTGAATGCCAGCATTTGGAGCTCACCACATAGAAGGAATGGAGCCCTGGTGGTGCAGTGGTTAAGAGCTTGGCTGCTAATCAAAAGATCGGCAGTTCGAATCCACCAACTGCTCCTTGGAAACCCTATGGGGCAGTTCTATGTGATGGCTATGAGTAGAAGCAATGGGTTTTTTTGTTTTTTGTTTTTACCCAGAGAGAATGGGGCCAGCCAATGTTAGCTGAAGTTGGTTCAGGTTCAAACCCCTGCTCAGAATTTGCATTTCTAACAAGTTCCCTGCTAAGAATTTGCATTTCTAACAAGTTCCCAGGAAGTTGTACATAAGAATCACCTGGGAATCTTGTTAAACTGTAGATTCTGATTCCATATATCTGGGGTGGAAATGCAAATTCTCAGCAAGGAACTTATTAGAAATGCAAATTCTCAGCAGAGGTTTGAATAGGAACAAACCGGTTTGAAGTCCTGGTTAGCTGAGAGGAAAATAGCAGTTGCAGTTGAGTGAAAATGAATTGGTTCCTCTTCTCCAGTCCCTCCTCCCTCTCCCAATAGCAGGGCTGCTGTGAACTCCAGGGAACATCATTCACACTGTCTGCCGTGTGAAGCTGTCCCCAGAGCTGTGCTACAGTCAGGGGTACTCCCTGGAGTTGCCTGAGGAGAAGGGAAAGTGAGGAAGAAGGGCTATCCTTTGAGCAGACCAGGCTCCCTCCTCATTTCAGACGCCTCAGGCCAAAAGGCAAACCTGAGCTGGGCAGAAGGAGGAGGGGAGGCTAACATTTTAAACTGGACTTTTCTATATCCAAAGTGAGCAGAAACCTATGGGGTCCATCCAGGGTGCCGTTAAGGGAGAAAAATAATCAAATTGGTGTCCGTATCTCATCATCTTCAGGCTTGTCGGTGCATTTAAGATACCACCCAGATGCAGTCACGGGCCCGGGAAGTCCTGGGGAGAGCCAGTCCTTCCTGTTAAATGGTAATGTCAGCACCGTTTCTCTCAGGAGACTGATTACCACAGGCAGAAACACACTGCAGTGCTGCCCAGCTGAATCTCTGTTTCTTTCTGGGACCTGATAGCCCCTTTGATGGAACAGTGGTGGTTCAGTGGTAGAATTCTTGCCTTCTATGAGGGAGGCCCCCATTGCATTCCCAGCCAACGCACCTCAGGGCAGCCTCCACCCATCTGCCAGTGGAGGCTCGTGTGTTGCCATGAGGCTGAACAGGTTTCAGCAGAGCTTCCAGACTAAGATGGACTAGGAGGAAAGGCCTGGTGATCAACTTCTGAAAATCAGCCAGTGAAAATCCTATGGATTACAATGGTCCAATGTGCCTCCGATCATGGGGATGGCATAGAACCAGGTAGCATTTCGTCCCATTGTGCACGAGGCCAGCCTGAGCCTCGGGCCGGCTTGACAGCAGCTAACAACAACAGGCCCTTTGGTAGGAGCGCCACCTGGACATGTCCCCGCAGCCCATCTGATTTCAGGGAAGCTCTGACAGACACTTCTACAGACATCCCCAGAGTCCTACCTCAAGCACTAGCTGTGTTTTTTTTCCAAAGTTCAGAAGTCTGCTTAGTTGCACAGCCCCAATCAGAAGTGAAAATAAGTTCATTCTCCCAGGGACAACCCTAAAACAAGGGAGGACCGAGTCAGTGGATGAATGCTCTGCGCTCCCCGCCTCCAGTGGGGCAATGCCAAGGTCATTCTACATCTGAGGTTCTTTGCAAGGTTCCCAGGGGGCAACCAGCAAAATGAGGCACTCTTTAGTGTCTTTTCTCCCTTCCCTGTCTCACTCGCTCTGCTCCTGTACTTCTGCTTCCTAGAATTGCCTCCCAAATAAACTACTGCACCCAAGTCTTTGTCTGCAGGCCGGCTTTTGGAAGAGCCCCTACCCTCTGCTCCTTCTGCCCAGCTCAGGTTTGCCTTTTGGCCTGAGGCGTCTGAAATGAGGAGGGAGCCTGGTCTGCTCAAAGGATAGCCCTTCTTCCTCACTTTCCCTTCTCCTCAGGCAACTCCAGGGAGTACCCCTGACTGTAGCACAGCTCTGGGGACAGCTTCACACAGCAGACAGTGTGAATGGTGTTCCCTGGAGTTCACAGCAGCCCTGCTATTGGGAGAGGGAGGAGGGACTGGAGAAGAGGAACCAATTCATTTTCACTCAACTGCAACTGCTATCCCTCAGGCTTCCTTAAAGGGCCCCAGAAAGCTACCCAGCTTCACTGCAGAGAAGCTGGAAAGCACTTTAAAGAGAGTTGGGGACTAGAGGTGTAGAAGAATCATGGCGGGGCAAGGAAATCCTTTGGAAATTATAGAATTAAGTAACTTTTAAGAGGGCAGAAACCTGGTCAGGAGATCATTAGAACAGCACAAATTGAAAAATGTGCCCACGACCGTTGAGAATCTGTCAGCTGACAGGAGGGGCCTTTGTGAAGAAAACGAACCAGAGCCAAGTGTCAAGGGGACAGATTGGCCCAATTAAGGACGGGCAGCTTGGGGAGGAGGAGTGAGTAATGGCGCCCGGTTTGGCCTGTGGGGTCTGGAGAAGAGCTGCCAGCAGGATAGATGGGCCCAGAGAGGAGTCAGGAGAGAGTCCCTGGGGTGTCTGCATGCTCCCTCCTGATGTCACGAGACCCTTGAGGAGCAGGGATGAGACACTGAGTCACAGAGGACGTGTTGTTGCTGTCAGATGCCACTGAGTAGATTCTGACTCATAGCAACCCTACATGACAGAGTAGAACTGCCTCATAGGGTTTTCTAGGCTGTAGTCTTTATGGAAGCAGACTGCCAGGTCTTTCTCCCACGGAGCCACTGGGCGGGTTCGAACTGCTGACCTAACCAAAGGACTAGCCAAGTGCTTAATCGCTGAACCACCAGGGATCCTTCCCAGAGGATGTGGAGCAACACTGTTTGATACCTGCCCCCTGCCTGCACTAGTGGGTGCTCTGCTCAGCATGCCCCAAACATGTGGTCCATGGATCATAGATCCTGCAAGACGCTCTAGGAAAAAGGCGGTGGGTGGGTATTCTGTGGTCAAGTAAGTTTGGGAAGCCCCCTCTTGGAGATTCCTTCATTCTACAAGTGCTTTGTCTGATTTAGCCATGGCACTGGGTGCCAGGATTACAGCCTGGATGGGAAGACGACGTCCCTGCCCCAGACACAGTGCAGTCTGCCTCCGTTTCCTAGCACTGCTGTAACGGAATACCACAAGTGGGTGGCTGTAATGGACAGAAATTTAGTTCCTCACAGTTCTGCGACTAGAAGTCCAAATTCAGGGCATGCCTCTAGGGAGAAGTCCTTCCTTAATCTATTTCAGCTTCTAGTAGCTGCCAGCAATCCTTGTAAATGCATCTGCTGCCATTGTCTTCCTCTGTGTCTCTATGTCCATTCTGCTCTTTTTATAACTCAGAAGTAATTAGATTTAGAACCCACCCTACTCAGGTCTAACCTAATTAACATAACAAAGAAAACCATATTTCCAAACACCGTCATATTAACAGGTATAGGGGCCAGGATTTCAATACATATTTTTGAAGGACACAGTTTAATCCATGACACTACCTTTTGGTGAAACAAGCATTAAATATGTAAACATAATATTAGCTCACAGTTGCTATGTGCTGGGCACTATTCCACATGCTTTGCATGTACTACTTCATCTAATCCTCACAACAACCTATGAGGTAGGAATGATGTTATTGTTATATCAAAAATGAGGAAATAAAGGCACAGAAAGGTCAGGTAAATTGGCCAAGGTCACAACACAATGATGGAAACCCAGGCGGTCCAGCTCCCAAGTCTGCATTCTGACCCTTCACTCTACTGCCTTCGGTATTAAAGGACTTGATAAGTCTTGCAATCAGAACTGGCTACGTAAGTTGCCAGGCCTAGTGCAAAATCAAAGTGTGCAGCCCTGGCTAATGGTGGGAAAGTCAATGCCCCCTTCCCATGAGCCCAATGCCCCAACCCATGGCAGACAGGTGACACCCAAGTGATTGCAACCTCCATGCCAGGACACATCGGGGGTAGATGAGAAGCCCCCACCAAGCTGCCTGCCAAACATGCTGTGGCACTGCCAGCTCAGGTGCCACCTTGCCCCACCATGAGACTCCATGGAATGGGCACCTGACCCTTGCTCTCCCTGCACCTGCACCCAGGTCCCCACTGGGGGCAGAGAATGGCAACAGAATGCCTATCTCCTCCCACTGATGCAACCCAGTTGCTGGCCCAGGTGCTGTCCTGGGTGGAGGTCAGCTGTGCTCATGGGGCAGGGGCAGGGAGGGGGAAGCCAGGTGTTTTCATTCTCATTTGATTATAAGAATTTTTAAATTTTATTTTTAATTTCTTCTATTAGCCAATAGTTTTTAAGTAAAGTGCTATTCAGTTTCCATCAATTTAATTTTTCCCTTGTTCTTTCTGTTATTGATTTCTAGTTTTATAGCTTTGTGGTCAGAGAAGATGCTTTGTATTTTGATGTTTTTTAATTTATTGGAGCTAGCTTTGTGCCTAAAATATGTCTATTCTGAAGAACGATCCATGTGCGTTGGAGAAGAATGTGTAATGTGCTGCTGTTGGGTGGTGTGTTCTGTATGTGACTATGAAGCCGAGTTGGTTGATTGTGTTGTATCTGTATCTTTGTTGAGTTTCTTTCTAGCTGCTCTGTCCATCATCAAAAGTGGTGTGCTAAACTTTCCTGCTACTATTGTAGAACTGTATTTCTCTTTCCAATTCTGTTAGAGTTTGTTTTATGTATTTTGGAGCTCTGCCATTGGGTGTATAAATATTTATTATTGTTATGTCTTCTTGGTGCATTGACCCTTTAATTATTATATAATGCCCTTCTCTGTCTCTTATAATGGATTTTGACTTAAAGTCTGTTTTATCAGCGATTATTACTGCCACTCCTGCTTTCTTTTGGTTACTGTTTGCTTGATATATTTTTTTCCATCCTTTGATTTTTAATCTATTTATATCTTTATGTGTAAGGTGTGTCTCTTTTAGGCAACATATTGATAGGTCATGTTTTTTATGCATTCTGCCACTGTCTTTCTCTTGACTGGTGCATTTAATCCATTTACATTAAGTGTGAGTGTCGGTAGGTATGAATTCACTGCCACCATTTTGTCATGCTTTTTTTGTAGTGTTAACAGTTTCTTTGTTCTGCTAAATTTTCTGTGTTGAGTTCTTTTCGTATATGGATTTTCTTTTCATATCCTTCATTGTTGTTTTTGTGTTACTGAGTCTTTTTGATTTTCTTCTTTATTTTTGGTGAATGGATTTATTAATTTTCTTTGTGGTTACTCTGAAATTTACTTTTACCTTCCTAAGTTTAAAGCTGTCTGTTATATCTTGATGTTGCCTTGACTTCCTCTCCATAAGGAAGTTCTATAACTGCACCATTTATTCCTCCTTTTTGTTTTGAAGTTGTCATTGTTTACAGCTTAACATCTCTGGTTCCCTGTCATCAATTTTGTGGCTTTATTTTACTTTTGTGAAGTCTTTATCTGGGTTGGTATCTGGATGATGTTGTTGTGTATCTTTATCTCAGGTTATTGTCTGATGTCTTTGGCTCTCTGCCCAAAGGGCTCCCTTTAATATTTCTTGTAAGGCTGGCCTGTTTTTTTTTTTTTTTTAATTAATTCCCTTAATTTCTGCTTATCTGGGAATGTCCTAGTCTCACCATCATATCTGAAAGACAATTTTGCTGAATATATGATTCTTGGTTGGCAATTCTTTTCTTTCAAGATTTTACATATGTCATCTCATTGTCTTCTTGCCTGCACAGTTTCTGCCAAGAAATCAGCACTTACTCTTATTAGTGCCCCTTTGTAAGTGATGGGAGAAAGATGTGGTAGTCTGCTTCCATAAAGATTTACAGGCTTGGAAACCCTATGGGGAAGTTCTACTCTGTCCTATAGGGTTGCTATGAGTCGGAATTGACTCAATAGTAGTGAGTTTGGTTTTGGGGCTTTTGTAAGTGATATTTCATTTTTCTTGAGCTGCTCTCAGAATTCTTTCTTTGTCTTTGGTTTCAGAAAGTTCGATTATGATATGTCTTGGTGAATTTCCTTTGGGGTCTATCCTGTAAGGGATTCATTGAGTTTCTTGGATGGAAATCTTCTTGTCTTTCATGATATTTGGGAATTTTTCTGCCAATATATCTTCAAAAATTCTCTGTGTACTTTTTTTCTCCTCCTCTTCTGGAATGCCTAGTATGCATAAATTATTCCTCTTGATGGTCTCCCACATAATTCTTAGGCTTTTGTCATTTTTCTTCATTCTTTTTTCTGATTATTCCTGAAACAAATTAATATCAAGGGAATTGTCCCTTATTTTGCTGATTCTTTCTTCCATTGATTCAATTCTACTTCTATGATCTTCCATTGAGTTATCTATTTCTGACATTTTATTGTTAATCTTCTGGATTTCCAGTTGTTGTTTTTGTATGGATTTTAATTGTCTATTTAGTTTGTCATTTTGTTCTTGTATTGTTTTCCTGAATTCTTCTAGGGTTATGTCTGTGTTTTCCTTAATCTCTTTGAGGAGTCTAAATATAAGTCTTCTGAATTCCTTATTAGGTAGTTCTATCATCATTTCTTTGTCAGGAATGTTTTCTGTCCCTTTATTGTGCTCAGTTGCTTTAGCCATCTAATCCTGTTTCTTCATATGATTTGTTGGCTCAAGCAATAGCAAAAATTTTGAGGATGGTGCAGGACCAGGCAGTGTTTCATTCTGTTGTGCATAGGGTCACTATGAGTTACAGCCAACTCAACAGCACCTAACAACAAGCCGTGTCTGAGACATTAAGGTGTTAATTTATTTATTTGTGGCACAGTGGTTAAGCATTCATCTGTTAACCAAAATGTCGGCAGTTTGAATCCACCAGCTGCTCCTTGGAAACCTTATGGGACAGTTCTTCTCTGTCCTATAGGGTCACTATGAGTGGGAATTGACTCAACAGCAATGTTTTGTTTGTTTTTTTATTGATTATATATATGTTTGTTTTATGCTGATTTTCTGTTTTGTTTTGGTGTATCCAGAGCTTTGTGTTTTCTCTTTCTTTTTAGAATACCTTTCTTCATTTGTGTTACTTTAATTGTTGTTTTGTGGTTCTGGTCTATGTGTGACTTTGATGGTGTCTGTTGGCTGAGTGATTTCCTTTCACTAGTGGGTATGGTGGGTCACACCCACATGCAAGTCCTCTTTGGTTAGGCTTATATGTCTTCCTTTACTGGATTAGAGTGGAGGTGGGAGAGCAGGTTCTTCCCTGCTATTGGGTGATAAGTGTTGGGTGGTCAGGGTCCCTCCACAGCCCTAACGGAACTGTGAGGTCCTTCCAGGTTGGTGCTAGCAGTTAGTGTCTTCTGGAGGTGAGGGCAGGATGTCTCTGTAACCGCTGTCAGGGACTGCTAGCCAAATGGATGGGACAAGCCTGCTGTGAGTGCACAAATTGGTATCTCAGTAGGTGATGGGGGATCAAGGGGCTTCAATGCATCTGAAGTTGGCCTGCAGAAACTGTTTGGGTGTAGGATGTGTGACATTGCAGCTGGGCAGACATTGGATTAGGGCACTAGGATCTCTTGCTCATTATTTGGCATAGATGCAGATGGCACCTGTCAGGATGTGACAGGCATTGCTGATGAGGTGATATATCTGTCTGGCTGGTTACCAGGCGTGGGTGCAGGGAGCGTTCTCACCAGTTGCTGCATTATGGGTGCTGTGGGTGCTTGCTGCCAGTTGCTGGGTGGTTGGGGCAGGGATGCACAGGTCACCACACTGGGCAAGTAGCATGGGAGCTTGCACTGCTGATTGCCAGGCGAGGGGGGCTCATGCCACCGGTCACCGGGTGGGTGGTGCTGGAGTGCTCGCCGCCAATTGCTGGCTGGGCAGGGCTGCAAGGGGGCACAGGTAGGATGGGCACGCTTCACCAGTTGCAGGTGGGGTGAGTGGGGCTTGCACCACCAGTCACCTGGTGAGCGGGGGTGGGGTGGGGGGACACAGTGCTGGTCACCAAGAGGGCTAGGGGAGGCATGCTCCTCTGGTCACTGGCATGGGCACCGGTGCACTCCCCATAGACTGCAGCCAGTGATCAGGACCTGGCCCAGACCAAATGTGAGAAGGGAGTTTGTCCGGAGTCCAGTTGGGTAGGGGATCTCCAGCTGCCACTCTATGAATCCTCTTTTCCTTGGGCGCCACCCACCTAAATGATTAGGGACTGCTGCCGGAAGTAGTTCTGTCCCTATTTTCTGGCTCCCTCCTTTCTCTGTGGTCACCTGAATTCCTAGAGCTTTGGCTCACCTTCCTGCACTTTCCCTCTTTTGATCCAGTTCTTGATATGCTCACCTTGCTTCACTCCAGGTTTGTCTACGCAGTATCTCTGTCTACTACTGGGAATTCCGTGAAGTTGCCTTCCTGTGCTCTTCACCCGGGATGCTCCTCGCTTTGTCTCAAGATGGCTATGTTGCACCAGGCCGGCGGGGAAGGCACCTATGATCTGTAAATCTTCTCATTTGCTCTTTTCATTCAGTTTCTCCTTCCATTTGGTGTTCGATCTAATTCTTCATCCTTCTATTTGCTGCTCCGGGTTCCAAGACTGTCATCTGTATCTGTTTCAATTGGTTTTTCAGAACATTGCTGTAGGGAAACGGCATGATGTGTTTGACTAAGCCGCCATCTTGGGCCATCTCCCAACTGTTGGACTTTGCGTACTTCATCATGGAAGCCTTTGGGGGTTAACATTCCATGGTGCTAACAATCCATGGACCACCCTTTCAGAAATGCTACATCATCTCATTCAAACCTAGTTGTAGCCCTGCAAGTTAGGAAGGGTCAGAATTATCACCACTTTTTCCAGAGAGAGAAACTGAGGCACAGAGAGGAAAGTGTTTCACTCAAAATATTACGGTGGGTAAAAGGCAGAGCTATCATTCAGCCAAGCATCCAGACTCTAAATCCAGTGCTCTTTCCCCTCCAGTGTATCAACCCTCTCAGTCCTCCAAGAATGCATTACAAATCCCTCATTTGTTACTCAGGAGCGGGCCATAGCGCTGGCATCTTGCCAACCTGAAACTAGCATTTATTAGGAAATCTCCAGAAGTGCCAGGAAATTACAGACCAGCAAATTAGCTTAGTCATTTCACTAGTTTATGTAAGGAGTTCTCTGTGAGCTCTGAAAAAGCTCTTTCAAGCACAAGTTGTTGGAAGAGGTATTTTTGGAATCTCAGAGATGTCATGTCTTCCTGAGCATCCAAAAGTCTCCCAGGGAAGAGAATTCCCACCAGACTAAAGAAAACGCTGACTTTAACTATACTTAAGAATATCACTACCCCACTTGCATGTGTGGCAGCCAGTCTCCAAGATGGCACCCAATGACCCCTGGGCCTCCTGCTAGACACACCCTTGTGTTAGTCCCTGCCCACACTGAATAGGGCAGACTTGTATAATCAATGGCATATTGTAGAAATGATGGAGTATGACTTCCAAGTTTAGGTCATAAAAGATAATGCAGTTTCCCCCTTGCTCTCACTTGGATCACTCACTCTGGGTGAAGCCAGCTGCCATGTTGTGAGGAAACTCAAGCAGCCCTATGAAGAGGTCTACATGGTAAGCAACTGAGGCCTCCTGCCAACAGCAATATGACTGAGCCTTCTTAGAAGCAAATCTTCCAGCTCTAGTCAAGACTTCAGATTACTGCAGCCCTGTCCAATATCTTGACTACAACCTCATGAGAGACCATAAGCTAAAACCACCCATCAAAGCACCTGTATCCTTAAATCCTCACTCTGTATCCTTGATCCACAGAATATATGAGATAAGAAATCTTTGTTGTTCTAAGCTGATAAGTTAAGCAAGAGATAACTAATATCCCCATAGAAAAGAAAATGGAAAATCCAGCTCCTGTGGAGTAGTAGGATGTTCTTGAATTAGATCTAAACACAGTCAAATCTTTCAGGTCATCATATTCTCTGTTTGCCACTGGTCACTTCAAGAGAGTCCCAGAGGACACAGGAGTGAAAATTTTAGAGGCAAATAGGGGAGGCAGGAGAGGTGCTTGGATCACTGTCTGGTGCTTTCACACAGGACCATCATGGTATTTCACGGCCCTTTGTGCAGAAGCGACAACATGAGGCCCTGGCCCAGGAGTGAGAAGCAGCACGCCTTGTAGTCATGTATTTAACAGCTAAGAATTATTAACAAAATAATAATCCTTGCTTGTGATTGCTGAGCACTTTATATTTACTTTTAGTGCTTTACCTCAATTAACCCTCACAATAACTCCATGACATGATGCATTGATCAGAACACATTCATTGTGAGTAACAAAACCCAACTCAAACTGGCTGAAGACAAAATGGGCATTTAGAAATTTATGGGCTCCTTAACTGAGAAGTGCAGGGGTGTTCTGGACTTCAGGCCCTGTTGTATCCAGAATCTCAAGTTTCTCTCTCTCTCTTCCTCTTTCTTTCTTCCTTCTCTCCTTCTCCTACTCATCTTTATGTTTTTGTTTTTGCTTTTTCAGGAATATTGGTCACCAGCAGTCCAAGTCTATGCTCCTATAGCTCATGATCTGAAAGCAAGAGAGAGTCTCTCTTCCAACAGCCCCATATCATATCTCATGGAGGGACTCTGATTGGCCCTGCTTGGATCATTCCCATAAATTAATCACTGTGGATAGGGAGACAGGACATGCTGATTGCCAGTACCACCAGAACCATATATAAAAAAAAAGAAAAACCATTACCATCGAGTTGACTCCAACTCATAGCGACCCTATAGGACAGAGTAGAATTGCCCCATAGGGTTTCCAAGGAGCAGCTAGTGGATTTGAACTGCTGACCTTTTGGTTAGCAGCCGAACGTTTAACCACTGCACCACCAGGGCTCCAGAACCATATAGAATGGTAATTTCCTTCTAAAAGAGGAGTGATAGGTAGACAAAAACAACATTTAATTATGATTATTATCCCCATTTTACAGATGCAGAAACTGAGGCTCAGTGAAGCTGTGAATCTGCCCAGAGTCTCATAGCTGATAAATGGCAAAGGCAAGTCTGTTTGACTCCAGGTTCAGGGCTCTTATCCATACTCAGTGATGCTGTTTCTACTTCCCTTATCTCATAGGATCCTCTGACCCACACAGGAGGTCCACAGGGCAGGAATATTTCCCTCCCTAACACCCCAGAATAGTAACCTGGCCCCAGTCCAGGTCCTGGGACCAATGCTACATCCTACTTAACCCTCCCTTTTTCAGCCCACCCAGGTCACCCAAGGCTAGAAAAGGCTCAGCTAAAGAACTGCGCATCCCAACAATGACCGCACCAACTGCCAGGCTGGAGCTTGGCAAATGCCAAACAGATGACACCCATCTCCACCCCCAGGTAAAACACTTTGATGGCATCCCCTTGCTTTTGGAGTGAAGACCCAAACTCTTACCTCAGGTAAGGGCCCTGAACATCTGTCTCCTGCCAGCCTGTCTGGCTTCATCTCCATCCTCTGTCCCAGTCATCTTTCTTGCATTCCATGAAAGTGCCTTGCTTCCTCTCACCCCCAGACCTTTTCATATTCTGTTCCCTCTGCTTGGAGAACTCTTCCCTCTTCTCTTTGCCTAGAAAACTCACCCTTCATATCAGCTCCCCCAGAAGCCTCCACAACCCCCTCTCCCCTGTCAGGGTCAGTTCCTGTTTAGAGCCTCATAGAAATTCAGAGCACTCATCGAGGTGATGAGAACACATTTACATGTGATTCTCTGGTAAAAATTTGTCTCTCCCACTCGACTGTAAGCTCATCAGCACAGGGATCATGCCCGTGTTTCTATTCACCATTCTGAACACTTAGCCTGGCCCAGAATAGACCCTCAGAAACATTTATTAAATAAATGAAAGCAAGAAAGGAAGGAAGGAAGAAGAAAAGGGAAAAGGAACAGACTCTCTGTCTCGAGTTAAGGCTCCATGGAATATAGTGCAAGTGTTCCAAAGATGTTGCTTAAACTCTTAAACTACAATGGACAGGTAGAAAACGAAAACTATTACCAGCATTAGAAGGTTTATTGGCCGAGCCTGGATGCTTTTCTGTATTATTCCCTAGATTCTCATTTCACTGGAACCTCAGGATGAAAGTCCTATGGGGAGGGAGAGGGAAGTGGGAAACAGAAAGGAAGGAAAGACAGACAGGTAGAATCAAACAGATAAGGGAGTGAGTATGGTGGGAAAGAGGGATGGGGAGGGGAAGAAAGGATGAGGGTATGGGAGGAGAGGGAGGGGGCAGGAGGAAGGAGGGAATATGGCAGGTAGGAGGGAGAGTGGGAGGAGGGAGAGTAAGATAGAGGAGCAGAAGGTGGGAAGGAGACAGGTGGGTGAGAGAGGGTGGGAGGGAGGATGGAGGGAGGGAGGAATAATTAAGGAAGGGTAGGAGGGACCCACCTACTATGGACTGGATTGTGTTGCCCAAAATACATTTTGTAATTCTAACCCCTATACCTGTGGAAAGGAGCCCCAGTGGCACAATGGTTAAGTGCTTGGTTACTAACCAAAAGGTTGCTGGATTGAACCCACCCAGCGGCTCTGCAGGAGAAAGACCTGGCAATCTGCTCCCGTAAAGATTACAGCCTAGAAAACCCTATAGGGCAGCTCTGTTCTGTCATGTGGGATCACTATGAGTCAAAATCAACTCCAGGGCAAACCACTACCATACCTGTGGATGTAATCCCATTTGGGAATAGGATTTTTTTTTGTTTTATTAATGAGGCCATTTCAGTGTAGGGTGTGTCTTAAACCCAATGACTTTTGAGATACAAAAAGAGCAGATTAGATACAGAGAGAAAACCAAAACAACTAAGCCCATTGCTGTTGAGTCGATTCCTAGCGACCCTATAGGACAGAATAGAACTGCCCCATAGGGTTTCCACGGAGCGGCTGGTGGATTCAAACTGCCAACCTTTTGGTTAGCAGCTGAGCTCTTAACCGCTGTGCCACCAGGGCTCCAGACACAGAGAAGCAAGCACAATTAGGGGAAAGATAAATGCCACAAGGAGATCTACAAGGAACTGAAGAACTCCTGGGCTAGAGAAGCTGAGACGAGGATTTTCCCCAGAGCCCACAGAGAGAGAGCCTTCCCCTAGAGCCAGTGCCCTAAATTTGGACTTCTAGCCTCCAAAACTGTGAGAAAATAGATTTCTGTTCTTTAAAACCACCCACTTGTGGTATTTCTGTTATAGCAGCACCAAGAAACTAAGACACCACCTAAACCCAATCATTCTAAATGAGGTGGGGACACGTGAGCCCCCCATACCCAGGAGGTGTCACTCCATGTGTTCGTGACAATGACAGCCCATCAGACTGGAAGCAGGATAGAAGATACAGTCTGTGGAATTGAAGGCTTTAGGTAGGAGGCATACTCCGAAAGCGCAGGAAGGAAGTAACGATCAGGGCTGGCAAAGAATATGGTGCTGCACCCTTCCTCTGCCACAGGTGACCCAGGGAGTCCCTCACAGCCTCGGAGACTTCTGGGTCTCTGTTTTCTCCTCTGGTTATGTTGACAGTATGAAGGGATACTTACTGCTCACACAGCAAAATGTGGTCCAGCAGCCGGGAGGTTCCTGGGTGTGAGGAATTGATGTTCTGAACAAATGAACAGGATTTTGCATTGTTGGAGTAGTTGAACATATGGGACTGTCGGGCCAGAGGGGCAGGGATGGAGGATCTGGCATTTAGCTCTTGGCAACAGCAAGCACTGGAGGCACCGACACCTCCCACCGAGGGAGTCCCTGCAAGCTCCCCACCTTCCACCCTGGGCACCAGGAGCCCAGGAGGAGTGCAGGGTCGCTCTTTGTTTTACTGTTAAAATAAGCATGTAGAAGGTATCTGGGGCTGGGAGAGGGCCCCAAGCACAGCATGGGTGGGGCTCACGTCATGTGTTTTGGGCAAGGAGGGATTTACAAAAAGGGGAATACAAGCGGAGACAATAAAAGAAATGACTGCAAAAAGGAGGGGAAAATTCCTAGGGAAGAAGCAATTGGTGGTTGAAATAGCAAATGTTTTGTTATATATATTTTACCACAATAAAAAAAAAACAAAGTCCACTCCTGACCATCCATGCCTTGTTCTTGCTAAGGCCACCCATTCTCGATGCTAGAACTCACACAGACCTTTCTGACAGGCAAAAATATGGAACTTATTGGCTCATGTAACTGAAAAGTCCAGGGATTAAGTGGCTTCAGATGTGGCTGGATCCAGTGGGTCAAGAATTATCATCTAGACTCCATTTTCCTTTCTGTGTGTCTTGGATCTGCTTTCTTCTGTGCCAGCAGGCTCTTCCCACATAGAGCAACCCTTGCCTAAGGAGTGCTTCTCTTTCCCAAGAGTTCCCACAAAAGGCCTGAGTCATATTGGCCAGGCTTGGGTCTTGTGCAGACTGGGAACCAGGGATAAGGTGTCTGTCCCACCCAATTCGAGGTGCTATTAGCCAAATGATGACAGATGACTGTTGTGCAGACAAAACCAACAGACATGACCACACAAGCTGTGCTGATTGACATTTATGACCTCCTCCCCAACCCAAGAATTTATATACAGGTGTTGGCTGCCAGAGAGTGTGGCTGAGGTTAGCCAAGACATTGCTTATTTTCTGGGACTAGAGAGCTGGGTGCAAAAATGTCCCCCTGGCTCCTTTGTCTTCTTTGAGAGTTTACTTGGCAAATCCATCCTAGTGTCTCAAGAATTACCAAACATGGAAGGAGGAGTGTAAAGACTTTGCTAGAATGCTATTCATTCATTCAGTTTTCACTCCCTCTGGTTAAGAGCTCGGCTGCAGTTTGAATCCACCAGCCGCTCCTTGGAAACCCTATAGGGGTAGTTTTACTCTGTTCTATAGGATCGCTATGAGTCAGGATTGACAAAACAGCAATGGGTTTTTATGGGTAACCAACCAGTTACCATTGAGTCAATTACCAATTCCAACTCATGGAGATCTCACGTGTGTCAGAGTAGAACTGTGCTCCATATGGTTTTCAATAGCTGATTGTTTCGAAGTAGATTATCAGATCTTTATGCAGAGGTACCTCTGGGTGGACTTGAGCCACCAACCTTTCAGTTAGCAGCTAGGCATGTTAACCATTTGCACCCTCTTTATCCTTCAATTCTTTGCCATCTGCTTCTTCCCATATCTCTCATGGGAACTGTCATTATGAAAGTTGCCAAGACTTCTCTCTTGTTGGATTCTATGGACAGTTTCCCTCCTTTCTTCCAGAATCTCTCAGATGCTTTTTGTCTATTAACTGCCTCCCTCTTGAAAACTGCCTCCTCCATCGCTCTCCTCACGTCCTACCCATTCTCCCTGTGAGCACGTCTACTCCTGTGGCTTCAGTTTCCATTTTTCTATTCGTCCCAAGTCCAGATTTATCACCCAGACCACTCTGCTGGGTTTCTGTCTCATGAATTCAAGGGCCTACTAGAACCTCCACTTGGATATTTCCGTGGTGTCTCCAACGCAATATATCCTCCAACCGAACTCCTTATCAGCCCCACCACCAAACCTGCTCCTCCACCAGGGCTCCCTGGCTTGATGCCTGGTACTCACTGTCCACCCACGTACATAAACCAAAGACATGAGAACTGGCCTAGCCACCCCATACCCCCCATATCCATTCACTCACTAGGTTTTCCTCCCAAATGCCCACTCACTTCTTTGCATCCCCACTGCTCTCTATTGTGGCTCCCATCATCTACACGAGGATTTCTGCCAGCAGTGTCCCGACTAGCCTCCTCTAATCCATCATCCGCCCTGCAGCCCAACAGATCCTTCTAACACAAATCTGATAGTGTCATTCCCTTACTAGCATCCCACTGCTCTCAGGAATAAGTCTAACTCCTCGAGATGGCATTTAAGGTCTGGTTACAACCCAGGCCTTGCTCAACCCTCCAGGCTTACTGCTTGCAACTTGTTATGGATTGAATTGTGTCCCTCAGAAATATGTGTTATAAATCCCAAACCCTCTACCTGTGGTTATAATCCTATTTGGGGATGGGTTTTTGTTGTTATTATTATATTAATGAGGCAGTAATAGTGTAGGGTATGTGACAAGTCGATCTTTTTTGAGATATAAAAGAAGCAGAGATGGGAGAAGATAGATGCCATACCACATGAAGATCACCAAGTAACCAAGGAACAAGGATCTACCCCCATAGCCGATAGAGAGAGAAAGACTTCCCCTAGAGCCGGGACCCTGATTTTGGACTTCTAAAAAAAACAAAAAAACAAACCAGATGCCACTGAGTCAATTCTGACTCATAACAACCCTCTAGGACAGCGTAGAACTGCCCCATAGGGTTTCCAAGAGTGTAATCTTTACTGAAGCAAATTGCCACATCTTTCTCTTATGGGGTGGCTGGTGAGTTTGAACTTTAGACCTTTCAGTTAGCAGGCCAGCGCTTCAACCACTGCACCATCAGAGCTCCTCCTAAACTGTGAGAAAATAAATTTCTGTTTGTTAAAGCCACCCACTTGTGGTATTTCTGTTACAGCAGCACTAGATAACTAAGACACCACTCTTCCTGCAAACTCGACATGCTGGCCATACCGAACTGCTAACCTCCACATCTTTGCATAGACTGTTCCCTCTGACTGGAGTGCCCTTCCTCTTGCCTCTTCACTTAGCTTCCTCTTACTCATCTTCCAGGTCTTCTGTTATATACCATTGTCTCCAGGAGAACTTCTCTGACCACCCCAAGACTAAGCTAAGTAGCTCTCCTGTGTGGCCCCAGAGGGTGAATGACTGAATGAATCAACCAACCAATCAATTAATCAACACTCTTGGGAAGATGGTGGTGTTCAACAACGTCATGAAAAGAACAGGTCGCAAGCTCACTTTTCAAAAAAAAAAAAATGTACTAATTTCTTGCCCTAAGTCAGCTGCATGTATGCTGGACACTGAGGTATATCAGCAAACAAGACAGACACATACCTTGCCCTTTAGGAAACTATAATCAAGTAGGAAAGATAGATGCTAAATAAAAATTCTGCAAAATCTAAGGAGTATGTGTAATAGCGCTAACTCTCTTGTGCCGGATAGTATATTCCAAAGATGGCTGTACCAATACATATCCCATTCCATATGCTCTCTTACAACATGACTGACACCCCTACATTGAGGTATGGGATCTACGTTTCCTCCCCTTGAAACTGGATAGACTTTTGTAATTGCTTTGACCAACAGAATGTTGTGGAAATGATACTGCATGACTTTTGAGTCCAGGTCATAAAAGGCAACACAGTTTCCACTTCTTTCTCTCTTTCTCTCGGGATTCGGCCCTTTGGAACCCAGCCACCATGTTGTGAGGAAGCCCAGACCACAAAGAGAGGTCACATTTGGGTGTCCAGACCAAACCCCAGAAAAAGTCTCATCCAAGAGCATAAACCTCCACACCTGTAAGTGAACAAGTCTTCTGATGAATCTAGACCCAAGCCTTTGAGTCTTCCAACTGGGGTCCAGACATCGTGGGCAGAGAAACCATCCCCATTGTGCCCTATCAAATTCCCAATCCACAGAATTATGAGCATAATAAGTGGTTGTTTTATGCCACTAGGTTTTGGAGTAATTTGTTCTGTAGCCATGGTAACTGTATTGCCTCTCTAAGCTTCCTTGCAGAAAAGAACATTGGACTTGAAATGTTGTTGTTAGGTGCTGTCAAGTCTATTTCAACTCATAGCGACCCCATGTGACAGAGCAGAACTGCCCCATAGGGTTTTCTAGGCTGTAATCTTTATGGATTCAGATCACTGGGTCTTTTCTTCTGTGGAGTCACTGGGTGGGTTCAAACCACCAACCTTTCAGTTAACAGCCAAGTGCTTAACCATTGTGCCACCAAGGCTCCTTGGACTAGAAATAAGGAGATGAAATTGATTCCCATCTCCGTCCGTTACTCCCCGCTAACACTCAGACACTCACTAACTATGTGAACTTGGGCATGTCATTTCCCATCTCTGGGTCTTTGTTTTCCCATGTATAAAATAAGGGGGCAGGGCTGGATGACTTCTAAAACCCCAGCAAGCTCAAACATGCTACCAACAGAGACTCATTTATGGAATGACCCAATTAAAACCATGTCAATTGATATGGCAAGAGGTGAACTTTTTAATTGAAATTCCTGATATTTTAAAGTCTTTCTAGGAAGGGAGCTCCACTACAGCCATTAGAAAAACGAAAGGACTCTTCCAATGCATAATTCATGAAGGGAGAGCGGCTTTGACCCAGCAGGCCATTTGGAATAAAAAAAAAAAAAAAGCCATAAAAATAAAATATGTTCTCTCTCCCCTTCTGCCTCCCCATCCCTTAAACTAGCTAATGGAGGGGAAAGAGAGAATTAAACTGGAGTTCAGGTCAAAGGTTTAGCTGATTCATTCCAGAATGGCCATTCCCTCCAGTCGCTCCAGCAATGACAGACGTTGCAGATGTTCAGACAGGCTGTGCCCCCACCCTAGGGCCCCTTGTCCTGAGTGATAGGCCTCTCCTCCTTCCCTTGGGAGATGACCTCACCTTCTAATGGCCTACCCAATTAGAAAGCATATGAACCTGGCAAAACGGCACCCTATCTGCTTCAAAAGCTTTGGGGAAGTTCCCCAAGGGGCCAACCTGTTTCACTGAGGCAAAGGGAAAAAAGTAGACAGCCTGTAATTAGTCTAATAACCTGTTCAGATTCCACCTGCCTGTGATTTCCCCAGATTGTTCATCTATTCATGTATTCATTCACTCAGGCAACAAATGTTTACAGAGCAGCTGTGATGTGCCAGCCCCAGCGATACGGCAGGTCCCCCAGAAGGAGATGATTTGTGTGCAAGCGATTGATTAAGGAAGTGCTCCCAGGGGCGCCTGGTCCGGAGTAAGGGAAGCGGGGCAGGGAAGAGGTAGACTCAAAGCAAGGGGGTGATTTCAAGCCAAGTCCCAGCCTCAGCCTGATCCTGCAGGGAGATCCACAGTGAATGTAAAGTATGCCTCAAAGTTTGTGCCAACTCAGAGCAAGGGAGCTGGGCTTCCGTACTTCCGCAGCAGACAGTCATTGGTAAAGGCTGTCCTGGGAGGAACATAAATTCTCAGGCATGTGTAGCCCTCTGTACACTCAGGCACAGTGGCTTAAGTAGCCTACAGCACGTCTCCAAAAAAGGGTCACAGATATAGGCTAGAAGAGGGGCAGATAATTTTCCACTCTGCCATCCCCAATACCTACCACTCATCTGTTCATCGTACTGTGGTGGCTTGCGTGTTGCTGTGATGCTGGAAGCTATGCCACCAGTATTTCAAATGCCAGCGGGGTCACTCATGGTGAACAGGTTTCAGCAGAGCTTCCAGACTAAGACAGACTGGGAAGAAGGATCTGGTGATCTACTTCTGAAAAAAATCGGCCAGTGAAAACTTTACGGATGGCAGTGGAACGTTGTATGATATAGTGCCGGAAGATGAGTCCCTCAGGTTGGAAGGCTCTCAAAATATGACTGAGGAAGAGATGCCTCCTCAAAGTAGAGTTGACCTTAATGACATGGATGGAATCAAGTTTTTGAGACCTTCATTTGTTGATGTGGCACAACTGAAAATAAGAAGAAACAGCTGCAAACATCCATTAATAATCAGAAAGTGGAATGTACAAAGTATGAATCAAGGAAAATTGGAGGTCGTAAAAAATGAAATGGAACGCACAAAGATTGATATCTTAGGCATTAGGGAGCTGAAATGGACTGATATTGGCCATTTTGAATCAGACAAGGATATGGTCAGCTATGCTGGGAATGACAAATGAAAGAGGAATGGCATCTCATTCATCGTCAAAAAGAACATTTCAAGATCTATCCTGAAATACAACACTGTCACTGATAGGCTAATATCCATATGCCTAAAAGGAAGATCAATTAATACAACTATTATTCAAATTTACACACCAATCACAAATGCCAAAGATAAAGAAATTGAAAATTTTTTACCAACTTCTGCAGTCTGAAATTGATTAAACATGCAATTGATTAATAATTATTGGTGACTGGAATGTGAAAGTTGGAAACTAAGAAGAATTAGTAGTTGGAAAATATGGCCTTGGTGACAGAAAAGACCCCAGAGATCTCATGACAGAATTATGCAAGACCAGCAACTTATTCATTGCACATACCTTTTTTCAACAACATAAAGAATGACTATACACGTGGACTTCACCGGATGGAACACACAGGAATCAAACTGACTACATCTGTGGAAGAAGACAATGGAAAAGCTCAATATCATCAGTCAGAACAAGGCCAGGGCTGACTGCAGAACAGAGTATCAATTGCTCATATGCAAGTTCAAGCTGAAGCTGAAGAAAATTAAAACAAGTCCACAAGAGCCAAAATACAACCTTGAGCATATCCCACGTGAATTTAGAGACAATCTCAAGAATAGACGTGACACACTGAACGCTGATGACTGAAGACCAGATGAGTTGTGGGATGACATCAAAGATACTATACATGAAGAAAGCAAAAGGTTATCAAAAACACAGAAAAGAAAGAAAAGACCAAATGGATGTCAGAAGAGACTCTGAAAGTTGCTCTTGAACCTAGAATAGCTGAAGTGAAAGGAGGAAATCATGAAGTAAAAGAGCTAAACAGAAGATTTAAAAGGGCAGCTTGAGAAGACAAAGTAAACTATTATAATGAAATATGCAAAGACCTGGAGTTAGAAAACCAAAAGGTAAGAACATGCCTGGCATTTCTCAAGCTGTAACAACTGAAGAAAAAATTCAAGCCTCAAGTTGCAATATTGAAGGATTCTATGGGCAAAATACTGAACAATGCAGAAAGCAATCAAAAGAAGACAGAAGGAATACACAGTCACCGTACCAAAAAGAACTGGTTGACGTACAATCATTTCAGGAGGTAGCATATGATCGAGAACCTATGGTAATGAACAAAGAAATCCAAGCTGCACTGAAGACGTTGGCGAAAAAAAGGCTCCAGGAATTGACGGAATACCAGTTGAGATGTTTCAACAAAAGGATGCAGTTCTTTAAGTGCTCACTCATCTATGCCAAGACATTTGGAAGACACCTATCTGGCCAACCAACTGGAAGAGATCCATATTTATGTCCATTCCAAAGAAAGGCGATCCAACACGATGCAGAAATTATCAAACAATATCATTAATATCACATGAAAGTAAAATTACGCTAAAGATAATTCAAAAATGGTTCCAGCAGTACATTGACAGGGAACTGCCAGAAATTCAAGCCAGATTCAGAAGAGGACATGGAACAAGGTGTATCACTGCTGATGTCAGATGGATCTTGGCTGAAAGCAGAGAATACCAGAAAGATGTTTACCTTTGTTTTATTGACTATGTAAAGGCATTTGACTGTGTGGATCATAACAAATTATGGATAACATTGTGAAGAATGACAATTCCAAACACTTTTTGTCCCCATGTGGAACCTGTACATAGACCAAGAGGCAGTAGTTCGAACAAGACAAGGGGATACTGAGTGGTTTAAAATCAAGAAAGGGTGCGTCAGGATTGTATCTTTTCACCATACTTATTCAATGTGTATGCTGAGCAAATAATTCCAGAAGCTGGACTATATGAAGAACAACGGGGCTTCAGGACTAGAGGAAGACTCATTAACAACCTACCATATGCAGATGACACAACATTGTTTGCTGAAGGTGACGACGACTTGAAGCACTTACTGATGAAGATCAAAGACCACAGCCTTCAGTATGGATTACACCTCAATGTAAAGAAAACAAAAATCCTCACAACTGGACCAATAAGCAACACTGTGATAAACAGAGAAAAGATTGAAGTTATCAAGGATTTCATTTTACTTGGATCCACAATCAATGCCCATGGAAGCAGCAGTCAAGAAATCAAATTACGTATCGCATTGGACAAATCTGCTGCAAAACATCTCTTTAAAGTGTTAAAAAGCAAAGATGTCACTTTGAGGACTGAGGTGTGCCTGACCTAAGCCATGGTATTTTTTGTTGTTGTTGTTTATTGTCATAGTTTAAATGAAGTTTACATTTCAAGTTAGTTTCCCACACAAAAATTTATACACACATTGATATATGACCCTAATTGCTCTCCCCATACTGTGACAGTACGCTCCTCCTTTCCACCTCTGATTCCCCATGTCCATTCAACCAGCTCCTAACCCTCTCTGCCTTCCCATCTCACCTCTGGACAGAAGCTGCCCATTTAGTCTCTTGTATCTACTTG
>NW_004443956.1:4320007-4333249 GCF_000243295.1 Trichechus manatus latirostris | reverse complement strand
AGGGCGGTCATTGGTGGTAGCTGGGCACCATCTAGTTCTTCTGGTCTCAGGCTGATGAAGTCTCTGGTTTATGTGGCCCTTTCTGTCTCTTGGCTAATACTTTCCTAGTGTCTTTGGTGTTCTTCATTCTCCTTTACTCCAGGTGGTTGGAACCAATTGATGTAGCTTAGAAGCCATGGTATTTTTAATCACCTCATATGCATGCAAAAACTAGACAATGAATAAGGAAGACCAAAGAAGAACTGATGCCTTCAAATTATGGTGCTGGCGAAGAATACTGAATATACCATGGACTGCCAGAAGAACAAACAGATCTGTCTTGGAAGAAGTACAGCCAGAATGCTCATTAGAAGCAAGGATGGCGAGACTTCATCTCACATACTTTGGACATGTTATCAGGAGGGACCAGTCCCTGAAGAAGTATATCATCCTCGGTAAAGTAGAGGGTCAGCAAAAAAGAAGACCCTTAACAAGATGGATTGCCACAGTTACTGCAACAATGTGCTCAAACTTAGCATTGATTGTCAAGATGGCGCAGGACCGGGCAGTATTTCGTTCTGCTGTACATAGGGTTGCTATCAGTCGCAGCTGACTCAATAGCACCTATCAACAACAACATCCCCTATATATTAGCAAAATCTCACCTCATGGTTGTAAGACGGCTACAGAAGCTCCAACCACCCCATCGTCCCACAACACTATCCAAAGACAGGAAGAGGCAGAAGAGGGCTACCCCTCCTTACACATATGTCTGATCAGAATGGAACATTTCTCCCCCAAACCCCCAGAACACTCTGCCTTGGTTCTTTTTTGCCAGAAGCAGGTCAATGCACACTTTCAGACCTATTAGTGGCAAACGGGAAAAGGAGCATCATGGGTTGAGGAAGGTTCACCTTCTCTGAGCAGCTTGCCCATCTACTTGATACCTGCTGAGTTCTTGTTAGCAAGGAAGAAAGGGGGAATGACTTTCGGATGGACAATGATCCATGTGTGCAACACTGGCCAATCAGAGCATCACACCTTCTGGCCTACAGTGATTGCTTCAGAGATGGGCACATTACTCAGGCCAAGCCAATTAGAGTTAATCCTGGGCCTTTACTTTAGTCACCAGGAAGAGGGGTTTACTCTTTCCTGAAAGCACTGAGGCAAGAACTTTGGTAGCCGTCTTGGCACCACGAGAAGCCTGAGAATGAAACCAACACACGGAGGAGAATGAAGCAGAACTAAGATGGGGAGAGAGACCAATCTGGATGACTTATTCAGAACCACTGAATGCAGCCTTACCTGAAGTCAGCTCTGTGCTTGGGCAGAAAAAAAAAAAAAAAAAATCTCTTTTTGTTTAATCCAGTTTGGGTTGGGTGTTCTGTTACTTGCAACCAAAAGATTCCTAACTATTACAAGCGATGAACAAGGCAGACCAGCCTTTATGGGGTTTACAGTCAAAAGAAGAGGCAGATACTGAACAAAGAATTACAAGTGTAATCTGAGTTACAAAGGTCAAGAGCAGGGGACTCACACATGGATGGAGGGGCCAGCCTAGGTTAAAGGTGTGAGAAGGCTCCCTAGGGAAGTGTGGCTTAAGCTGAGATTGAAAGGGAAATGGCTGTGTTTTCCAGGTTTAGACTCCAACATTACTCCTAGACTCCAGGGGTGTAGCAGGCAGCAGGCACTCCCTGGGAGGTCCGCCCTGTGTCATGAAGGCAGTGCGACAGCTCTGCACACAGGCCTCTCTGACTTGCTCCTCTCCACACACTCCTCGTCCTTTCCTCCATTCTTCCAACACTCTAATTTCTTCAAAAGCTGCCAAGCGTGATCAGAGTTTTTTCCCCACTCCTATAAAAGCCTTTAGTACTGGAGAAAGGCTATGATTTCTTTCATGTCCAGGAGTGTTATCTTTTCTTCTTAATTCTTTCACTTCCTGGGTAAATTAGAACAGTCAAATTAGGTCTTGAGGTAGGGAAGGGATAAAAAGGACCCCCATCCGAGAGCAGGTCAGGGTGGCTGAGAAGATCTGTATATGGGCAAGCCCACCAGGAAATGTGGAACTTACTCACACCTCCCTAAACAGAAAAACGACTCATGGTTCTTTCCCAGCCCCACCCAGGGGTGTCTGCTCATGGGCAATATTCACTGACGCAAACAGAAGGAAAACTCTAGGTTTAAGTGTCCCAGAACCACCGTCTCTTAACTAGCTTTGTGGTTTTAAAGAAATTTCTGGGCCTCAGTTTCCTGATCTGCAAAGTGAAAATATAAAATCTGACTGATTTCCCCGCCTCAGAGGGTCTGAGGGAGCATCAAAGGTGACATTGTTAGTGAATATGCTGATAAGCATGCTCCATCATCAAGTCCCACCACTCATCTGTCTGTCCTGCTGTGGAGGCTTGTGTGTCGCTATGATGCTGGAAGCTATGCCACTGATATTTCAATACCAGCAGGGTTACCCATGGTGGAGAGGTTTCAGTGGAGCTTCCAGACGAAGACAGACTAGAAAGAAAGGCCTGGTGAAATATTTCTAAAACTTAGCCAATGAAAACCTATGGATCACAACAGAATACTGGCCTACAGTGGTGGAAAATATACAGCGGCCACAACAGTGGACTTGAGCAGACCAACCTTCGTGAAGATGGCACAGGACCGGACAGTGTTTGTGCCTTCAGAGCCGAATTGACACTAACAACGTAACAACACCATCAACTCATGAGTTGTGATCACACATTTCCACTCAAAGGCAGTCCTCAGGTTCCACTCTCCACCCGCAAGCAGAGGGACAAAATCTCCTAGTTCTCTTCCTTTGCTGTCCATACCACCCATACCCCAATCTAGTGGCCATCACTATAGTTTTCATAGTAGGCACTGGTTGAAAGCAGCTAATTTGTGGGGTCATTATTGTGGTTTGCCACCCTGGGTTGGGAAGACTTGCATTCAAGTGCCGTGCAAAAGCTCCCACCGCTCAAGTTCATCTAGCCTGCTCCTTCAGGGCCCAGCCTGGCCACCAGGACCTTCACCTTGATTCCCAAACCAAGGAGCTAGGGCAGTTTCTTGGAGCTTCACCACTCTAGGAGGCACCATCCCCCTTGCTCCACAGCACATGGTGTGAACACTGCCCTCTAGAATTGTGCCACTCAGAGCAGAGCACTTCCAGGCTGATATTTGAATGCAAGCAACCCTGCCAAGCTTTGCAATCACCATTTGGGCCAGTCGGCATATTAACATATCAGGACAACCTTGTCAAGCAGCGCTATGTTAGTGTTTAAAAGTAGGAGTTGGGACAACAGGGTCTGGCCCTGGTGCTGCAACCTGGTGCTGCTGGGTGTCCTTGGGAAGGCTAGTCCTCCCCTCCTCCAGCGTCACCAGCTTCAAACCCTCTTCCCCAGAGCTGTTTTGGAGTGCCCAGAGAGAGGGAGGGGGCCTTTGGGCCCCTGGACTCTGCACATACATCTCTCCCCACCCCCCAACTTCAGACAGAGCAGCCCTGCTCCTTAATGCTTTTAGAACTGGGATTCTGAATAAGAATTTGTTGGAAGACAAGCCAGAAGGAAGAGAGGGAAGGAGGGAGGAGAGGACAATTGGGCCAATGGGTTGTCCAAGCCCTAGCACTTTCTACATTTGATGACTCGCCTGTTGCTGAGAATCTCAGATACAACTTTTTTGTTTTACTGACTTCAAGGAGACCAAGTCCTTTCACGGCTGATGCAGAGAAAATGGATCAGCTATTTCTTAATCCAAAAAATGCAAGCAGTTCTGCACTAAAAGATTCCTTTAAGCAGCGGTGCTGGTACTTAAGCACGGGTCACTTGGGGAGCTTGTTAAAAATCCAGATTCCTACCGACTGCTCCAACAGGGATCACAATAGAGGGTCCCAGGCAGAGCGGGAGAAAAATGTAGAACAAAATTCAAACTCACAAAAAAAAGGCCAGAATTACTGGTCTGACAGAGGCTGATGGAACCCAGAGACTATGGCCCCCAGACACCCTTCTAACTCAGAACTGAAGTCACTCCCAAAGTCCACCTTTCTGCGAAAGATTAGACAGGCCTATAAAACAAACAATAACACATTAGTTCATTCAAGTATACGAGACCAAATGGGCAACACCTGCCTAAAAACAAAGACGAGAAGGCAGGAAGGGACAGGAAAACTGGACAAATGGACACAGGTATAAATGGGGAGAGTGCTGACACATTGCGGGGATTACAACCAATGTCACAAAACAATTTGTGTATGAATTTTTGAATGAGAAACTAATTTGCACTATAAACTTTCACCGAAAGCACAATAAAATAAAATTTAAAAAATTCAGATTCCCGAGGGTCCTCCCTCCTTCCTCCCCTCCACGCTCTCTGAGGGTAGTGGCTGTGAGCTCAAGCTTGGAGCCCAGTACTTGACTCCACTCCACCACCTAGCAGCTCTGGAGCTTGGAGCTCACTGGTTAAACAATGTGGGCCTCAGTTTTCTCATCAATAAAGTAGGTATAATTATGTACCTACCTTAGGGTTAGTCTTAGTTACCTAGTGCTGCTGTAACACAAATACCACAAGCAGGTGGCTTTAAAGAACAGAAATTTATTTTCTCACAGTTCTAGAGGCTAAAAGTCCAAATCAGGGTCTCATCTGTGTCTATCCTTCCTTCTCAGTAGCCCCAGGCATTTCTTGGTTCCTTGGCAATCTTTAGGTAACATCTGTCTTCCCCAGTTCCTGCGTGCACCTGTATCTGCTCTTTTTATCACTCAGAAGTGATTAGGTTTAGGACACACCCCACACAGACCTGGCCTCATTAAAATAACAAAGAAAACCTTATTCCCCCCATCCCAACAGGATTACATCCACTGGTATGTTGTTGTTGTTGTTAGGGGATGTCGAGGTGGTTCCGACTCATAGTGACCGTACGTACAACAGAACAAAACACTGCCCACTGTGCCATCATCACAATGGTTGCTATGTTTGAGCCCACTGTGCAGACACCGCGTCAATCCATCTTGTCGAGGGTCTCCCTCTTTTTTGCTGGCCCTCTACTTTATCAAGCACGGTGTCCTTCTCCAGGGACTAGTCCCTCCTGATATGTTCAAAGTACATGAGATGAAGTCTTGCTGTACTTGCTGTACTTCCAAGACAAATCTGTTCATTCTTCTAGTAGTCCATGGTATATTCAATATTCTTCACCAACACCGTAATTCAAAGGCATCAATTCTTCTTTGGTCTTCCTTTATATATTCATTGTCCAACTTCTGCATGCAAAATGAGTCTGCTGAAAATACCAAGGCTTGGGTCAGGCACACCTTAGTCCTCAAAGTGACATCTTTGCTTTTTAACACTTTAAAGAGGTCTTTTGCAGAAGATTTGCCCAATGGAACACGTCATTTTATTTCTCAACTGCTGCCTCCATGGGTGCTGATTGTGAATCCAAGTAAAATGAAATCCTTGACAACTTCAGTATTTTCTCCGTTTATCATGATGTTGCTTATTGGTCTAGTTCTGAGGTGTAATCCATACTGAAGGCTGTGGTCTTTGATCTTCATCAGTAAGTGCTTCAAATCCTCTTCACTTTCCGCAAGCAAGGTTGTGTTATGTACATATCACAGTTGTTAATGAGTCTTCCTCCAATCCTGTCGCTGCGTTCCTCCTCATATAGTCCAGCTTCTCAGATTATTTGCTCAGCATGCAGATTGAAGAACTATAGCGAAAGGATACAACCCTGACACACACCTTTTCTGATTTTAAACCACGCAGTATCCCCTTGTTCTCTTTGAACCACTGCTTTCTTGGTCTATGTACAGGAGTTAGGATTCCAACACATATTTGGTGGGGACACAATTCCAACCATAACAGGGTTTGTGAGGATTACATGAGTTACTAAGTGCAAAGCACCTAGAACAGTGGCTGGAGCGTAATAAGTGTTCAATAATGTGAGTTATTAATATCAGGGTAGAGCCCAGGAAGCAGCAGTTTAACAAGCAGGCCTGGTGATTTGGACACAAATGATCCGTGGGCCACACTTTGAGAACCTCGGCTCTACAGGTACACTGACCAGCCTGCTTCACCTGCAGCCCACTCCTTCCCCTTTGATGAGAAACAAGGACGAAGGCCCTTTGGCACCCCCAAGCCATCTGTCTGTCTGAAGAGATAGCAGCTCTTTTTCCCTCAAACAGAAATAGCTTGTTATTCTACTTAGACACGTAGTATGTGCTAATTACCCCCCAAAATCAGAAGGTCAGAGAGATGGAGAGAAAAATATAACTATCCATAAATAGTCCCCAAACCCAGAGAAAACAGCTAGTAATGTGCTGTTTCTATGCCTACATACACAGACACACACAGACACACACACACACACACACACAGACAGAAACAGATTTTTTTTTTTTTTTTTAAACCATAATCACCCTTTTCCCTTTAACAATGTGACAGGAACATTTTTCCATGTCAATAAACATGGCCTGCAACATGCATTTTAATGCTGCTTAGTATTCCAAACTGAGGACATAATGTAATTTGTTTAACCAAACCCTAATTGTCAGACATTTAGGTTATTTCCTTTCTTGCTGGGCTGGTAATCAGTGATTCCGGCCGCATCCTAGCTGTGGGTTCCCATGGTGCCCGCACTTTTCCTTCAATAACAGTGAACATGTGTAATATTTTACCTCATGTCTGTTTCACCCAGAATGCTGAAAGCTCCGTGAGATGAAGGGCTGTGTCTGCCTAATCCCACCCCGTGCACAGAACTGGCGCCAAAACAAAATGGTTACAAGGCTATGCTCGCAAGTTAGGTGCATTGGGTTCAAATTCAGCTCTACCACCAATTAGCTCTAGCTTTGGGCAGCTAATTAGCCTGAAGGCCTCAGTTTCCTTGTCTGTAAAACGGGGACAGTGATAGTGGCATCTCATGGGGTTGCCCTGAGTAGTCCATGAGATGATGTATGATGTGAAGTCTTAGCACTGGTGCCTAACCCCTATTAAGTCTCAGTCACTTATCAGGTACTTACCAAACATCTAGTGAACTGAAATATCACTAAATATCTTTGCACATTAGTCAGAATTCCTTTGGATACATTCCTAAGGCCAGAAGGGCTACATATTTTAGAAACTTTTAATTCATACTATAGAATGGCTCTCCAGAAACACCGTAAAAAGAGAATAACCAAACCAGTTACTGTCGAGTTGATTCTGACTCATGGCAAACCCATGTGTGCAGAGTAGAACTGCATTCCACAGGATTTCAAGGCTGTGACGTTTCAGAAGCAGATCTCCAGGCCTTTCTTCCAAGGCACCTCTGGGTGAGTTCAAATTGCCAGTCTTTCAGTCAGCAGTCAAGTGCTTAACCATTTGTGCCCCCCAGGGACTACCCAGAAATGCCATACCACCCATAAAATGTAAGAATTCTGTTTCCTCTTCACCCTCACAAACAAGGCTAGGTACTTTCCATGCTAATGTGTCCCTCTCTTGTGATGGGAGGAAAGGCCTGGAGCCGGCCTCATAATTCCTTTAAGCCATTTAGGTGAGGCTGTCTTGAACCACTTCACTCTAAAGAAAGAGTGAGAGGCTGATGACCCACAAGGGCAGAGAAGCATCCCTGCTCACTCTCGCTCTCTCTCTCTCTGACTAAATCATGTTAGACTTGCCTGGACCTCAGAATCATGTGAGTGCATCAGCAGAATACTTAGGCATCTCTATCCTGAACCCTTCACACCCTGCCCCAGTCTCCAGCCTCCTCTCTCACAGAGGGTGAGGGAAACAATCAGAAACAACTTCCCGCCAGCGAGGACTCTGGTCTTGCACTCGGTCTTCCTTGGGTCTCCAAGGATCCAGAGCTCAGCCCTCCTTCCAAGGCCTTTCCTTTCTTCCAGCTGTGACCAGCTGTGCCTATCTTTCAGCTGCCAATGCCTAATTCCTGGATTACACTTTCTAAATTGATGTAATGTAATATCCAGAGTATAAAAGCTTTAGACTTGCTCCCAGCAGTGACGCATGAGTTCTTTCTCCAGGGGTTGAAGATCGTATTTAGACCATGCTGGAGAAGAGCCTGCCCTACTAAACCCTTTCATGACCCACAGTCCCATGAACAGAGAGGGAAAATGCTGGCTGAGAGGTATAAACTTTATTACAACATGTTTTCACCTCCCAAGGAATTGAAAAATCTGCTCTCAGTCACGTTCTTTAAATGTGTGGAGAAAGGCCAGTAGGGGAATTTCTTCCAGGTGGTGGGACATTCTCCCTGGAAGGTTCCAGTTGCAGAGTGCGTTTAGGAGAGGGGATTTGAGCATCACAGAAAGAAAATGAGCATTTTCAAAAGAGGGAGCTATTTTTCATTTTCTGCAGTGACTTGACAATCTCCACAAAATGACACAAGCCACAAAAAGGCCTTTTTTTAGGCTGTTTTTCATGTTTTTCTTACCTGGAGAGTAATGACTTTTTCCCCAGATTTTTAAAAAATGTTAGGCATTCAGAGAAATCCAAGTCTAAGAAAAAGAAATTATTAGTAATAATAATTATAATAATATAGCTATTGTTTATGAAGCACTGTGGCATAAACGGTTAAACACTTGGCTATTAGCCAAAAGGTTGGTGGTTCGAACACACCCAGAGGTGCCTCGGGAGAAAGTCCTGGCGACCTGCTTCTGAAAAGTCACAGCCACTGAAAACTCTATGAAGCAGTCCTACTCTGCACACATGAGAGTTGCCATGAGTCGGAATCCACTTGACAGCAACTTGTTTGCTTTTGGCTTTAACATGATTTAGGTGGAGCACCACACAATTCCCCTTCATTAAATCTCAATTTAACAATAACCCTATGATGAAGGTGATACTATCCATATTTTATAGACGAGAAAGTGCTCTGGTGGCATAGTTGTTAAGAGCTACAGCCGCTCCTTGGAAACCCTATGGGACTGTTCTACTCTGTCCTATAGGGTCACTATGAGTTGGAATTGACTTGATGGTAACAGATTCGGTTTTTGGTTTATAGATGAGAAAACCAAGCTTAAAGAGGCAAGGCAATTTGATTAAGTCTGGGTAACGTTTTTCTAACCGTTTATTGAAGTACACACATTACAAGTGAATAGACGGATTTCACCATGTGAACCTATCTGTGTAATGAGCACCTGGATTGAGAAATGGAATATTACTATCAGCCCCTCAAAAGCCCTTCTCCTGTCCCAGCCCTGACTAACTCCCTGGAGTAACCACAGCTGTGATGTACACCATAGACTAATTTTGTTGATTTTAAAATTCACATAAACAGCCGTGTTGATACCTACCTATGGAGACCATATGGCAAAGAACTGCTGGTGGCCTATGGGAGCTGGCTAGAGACCTCAGTCTAACAACTCCAGGAAATAAATTCTGCCAACAACCTGAATGCGCCTGGAAGAGGACTCTGAGCCTCAGATGAGGCTGCAGCCCTGGCCAACATCTTGATTTCAGCCTGGTAAGAACCTGAACACAGGACCCAGCTAAACCAGGCCTGGATTTCTGATCCATGAAAACTTAGAGAAAATAAATTTGTTTTGTGCTGAAAAAAAAAAAAACAAAAACTCACATATATGGAATCGTGCAGTATTAGTCCTCTTGTCTATAACTTCCTTCCTGCCAAATTGTGTTTGTGAGATTCACCCACTTTGTTGTGTGCGGCACTAGTTTGTTCATTCTCCGTGCAGCACAGTATTGCATGGAATGGATATCCATTCTGTAGTTGATGGACATTTGGGTTCACGGCGCACTGTGAACATTCTCGAACATATCTTCTGGTGCACATATGCATGCATTTCCATGGGGTGTGTATCTGGGAGTGAAATGTTCAGCTTCAGTAGATTCTACCAAATGGCTTCCCAAAGTGGTTGTACCAATTTACACCCGTGCTAGTAACATATGAGAGTCTAGATGCTTTACTGCCTCACCAAGATTTGGTATTGTCTTCCTTTTCTGTTTTAGCCATTCTGATGGGTAGATGTTGGATAACTTTAAGGTCGAGGAGTTGGGCATCAAACCCAAGCATTTCTCAATGCCTAGCCTGGGGCCAAGCCCATGGTGGGTGCTCCAAAAATATTTGTTGAATTAATGAATGACCCCAAAACTGACACTGTTTCTTCTATACTGTTCTGGTTGACTTCTACCTCAGTCAACCCCTGGTTCCTATGTATCACAGCCCAGTGTAACACTTTTGGTCTGTATCACTTATAATCAGGAGTAAAAGGAAGCCTTGGCTGTCTGGAGAAGGCACAGGCCTAGGAGGTGGGGTCCAGGGTCTGCTGACCAAAGGCAAATGTCCCACATGCTCCACCTGCAGCCAGAAGATCAGCAGCAACTGTTCCCTCCGTGTGGACGTGGCTGCCCCGTGCATGGGTCAAAGAAAAGTCCCTGGAGCAAAGGGAGGAGAGAAAAACAAGCAGGGAGTTGTGCAAACGGCCCAATACGTGTACACTGATCGCTCATATGGAGAAGAGGAGGTGGGAGGAATTATGTAACTTGAGGACAGGGGAAGAGTTCTCTTATTTCCCTTGACAACTACATGGGTTCATTAGGGCAGCTTTTTCAAAGGAAATCAAATAAATTACTGTTCCAGCTTTAAACACCCTTAAGAGAACAGGATTAAGGACAATAAAGACAATTTTATTAGCTGGGAAAAATAGACAGCTGCCCATTCCCCTCAAATGGACATGGTCTGAGGGCTTCTTTACTTTTGGCCCTTATCCATTTACCTGCCAGCAAAGCCTGGAAGAGGAATAATAACAGTAACAGCAGTTTTGAGTGCTCACTATGTAGCAGGTCCTATCCCGAGCACTTCACCAGAGCTGCCTCATTTAATCCTTTCTACAGTCCTATTATGGTGCTGGCAGAGAATACCGAATACACCATGGACTGCCAGAAGAACGAACAAATCTGTCTTGGCAGAAGTATAGCCAGAATACTCATCAGAAGCAAGGATGGTGAGACTTTGTCTCACGTACTTTGGACATGTTATCAGGAGGGACCAGTCCTTGGAGAAGGACTTCATGCTTGGTAAAGCAGAGGGTCAGTGAAAAAGAGGAAGACCTTCAACAAGATGGATTGACACAGTGGCTGCAACAATGGGCTCAAGCATAACAACGATCGTGACGATGGTGCAGGACCGGGCAGTGTTTCATTCTGTTGTACATGGGATTGCTATGAGTTGGAACCGACTTAAAGGCACCTAACAACAACATAAGATAATCCTATGAGGCAGTGACTGTTACCATCCTCATTTTAAGGCAAGGAAACTGAAGCTTGGAATGGTAATGTCTACAGATCAAACAGTTCGTAAGTGGTAAAGGAGAGACTCAAACCTGGTGTTCCCGTGGTCTACTGCTCTGTAGCTGTTGTTATTTGTTGCCCTCGAGTGGGCTCCAACTCAGGGTGACCTTACTTATAACAGAACGAAATGTCTCCTGGTCCTGTGCCATCTTCATGATCACTGGCATGTTTGAGTCCATTGTTGCGGCTATTGTGTCAGCCCACCTCTTTGAGAGTTTCCCTCATTTTTGTGGGCCCTCTACTTTACCAAACATGATGTCCTGATTGGTCTTTCCTGATAATGTGTCCAAAGTAAGTGAGACAAAGTCTTGCCATCCTTGCTTCCAAGGAGCATTCTGGTTGTATTTCGTGTAACACTGATTTGTTAGTTCTTCTGGCAGTCCACAGTGTATTCAATATTCCTCACCAACACCACAATTCAAATGCATCGATTCTTTTTTTGTCTTCCTTTTTCATCGTCCAGCTTTTGCATGTATATGAGGCGATTAAAAAGATCATGCTTGGGTCAGGAGCACCTTAGTCATCAAAATGACATCTTTGCTTTTTAACACTTTAAAGAGGTCCTTTGCCGAAGATCTGCCCAATGTAATGTCATTTGATTTCTTGGCTGCTGCTTCCATGGACAAATCACCCTAAAACTCAGTGGCTTAAAACAACCACCATTTGGGCAGGGATCAGCTCCATGTAGCACTGACATTGACTGAGGTCACTTTGCAGTATTTACCAGCTGGCACTGTCACTGGAGCACCTGGGGTGGTCTCTCCAGGTAATGACACCTGTATATGGCAGCTCAGAGATCCCACAGAGAGTTCCAAAAGAGAACAAGTGAAAGCTGTCGGAGCCCAGCAACCAGCATCGCATCACTTCCGCCATGTTCTGTTGGTCAAGGCAGTCAGAAAGTCCTCCCAGATTCAAGGGGTGGGGACACAGACTCCACCTCTCATAGGAGGAGTATCCAAGAATTTTTAACCTACCACATTTTGTCTTTGTTGGAATCCAGAGCCCTCAGCCCTCAGCCTTAACCATAAACTCGCACTGCTTCACTGGCTACTGTTGAACATCAACTCTGTGCCAGGTGTGTTACACATTTACATATCCTGTTTTACTTATTCCTAAAAGAAAGAATGAGAGGAAGGAAGGAAGGAAAGGGAAGGAGGAAGGGAGGGAGGAAGAAAAAATAGAGAAGGAAAGGAAAGAAAACACCTAGGAAGCAGACATTTCTCTCATTTTACAGATGGAGAAACTGAGGCTTAGAGAAGTGAAGTGACTTGTCCAAGTGACATGTCCTCACTCATGTGAGGGTCAAAGTCAGGATTCAAAGTCCCTGTTCTCTCCCACTGCCACACTTTCTTCCATGAACCCTTCCCCCTGGCAGTTCCCAAATGTAACCTCGGGTGTAAGAGTCATGGACATCCCTTGCCCTTCACTCTTGCTTAAAGACACCCCAGTTTCCAGAAAGGGCCCCCGAGGAGGGTGCTCAAAGCATGTCCTTCCCTCGGCAGCAGCTCTGGCTTGCTCACCGGGAGATGAGCGACGACAGTGATCAGCTCCAATGGCAAACAAGATTCTCCTCCATCTGTCCACCCTTAAGACACAATTTCCTCAAAAATGCTCCGCAGTGATGTTGAAATTACCGATGCCATTCAGATATGAGAAATATGTTAGTCCAAGTGGATCCCCAATAACTCGGGCAACTTTGAAGACGTGCAAGCAGGGCACAGAAAGCAGCCAAGGAAACCCGGGAACTTTCTGCAAGAGATGGCTCATCCTTCACACCCTGATGCAATGCAGGAACCCCTGCTTCTCCACACACTGTTTATTGCTGTCAAGTGTCAGTGAGGGTAACAGAAGGCAAGCAAGGAAGACTTAATTATAAAAAGGAATCTTTTCAAAAGAACAGGATACAAGGAAGAGATTAGTCCGAAGGACACAGCAACCAAGGCCTCCACCAGACTGAGTCCAGTACAGCTAGATGGTGCC
>NW_004443956.1:4317177-4318370 GCF_000243295.1 Trichechus manatus latirostris | reverse complement strand
GCATCATAGCAACACACAAGACTCCAAGACAGACAGATGGTGGCTGCGCTTGAGGTACATTGGCCGGGAGTTGAACCCCGGTCTCCCACATGGAAGGCAGGAATTCTACCACTAAGCCACCAGTGTCCCTACAAAAACTGAGTCTGCCCCTGATCTGATAGACTGGTACCATTACACATTAATGTCCAAGAACTTCCCTTGGCCAGATCCAGCCTCCCTCTATAGCCTTGAATTCATCTAAATTTCCACAAAGCAGGGGCCCAGGTGGTGCAGGGACAATGGCACCCTGCCCACCCCAAGGGGATAGCAACTGTCAGCTCTAGGTTTTGCTAGGTCTTCTGGTTTCCCAGCAGAAGCCAGTAATCTGCATTCTATAAAAACTCCCTATTTTTAAAAGTTGGTAACTAATTCAAACATTAAAAAAAAAAAATTCTTTGAGCTAAACACAGCAGTTCCGCAGGCTGTATTAGACTACAGTTCGCCCGTTTGCAACCTCTGGGTGCATTTCTTTCTTATGGGGAGCCACAGAGGTCTCATCCTCTGGACGTTTCTATTTCTCGTTGTCAGTGAATCATTTGGTGTTCACTGGGTCGCTGTCAATGAATCATTTGGTGTTCACTGGGGTGCCAGATCAACCTGGGTTAAAATCTCAGCTCTGCCACTTACTGGCTGTGGGAGACTGAGCAGCTCATTTTCACCTCTTGTGCCTCAGTTTCCTCATCTTGAAAGTGGCCATTATGAGGGTCAGATGAGTTGTCAGCCTTGGAGGCAAAACCCCTAAGGGCCAAGCGTGCAGTGGACATTCAGTAAGTGATCGTTCTTCACACTACTCTCTAAAGTTGGCTGTGCTGACTGGTGTCAGCCTCCCAGGAGTCCCTGGGTGGTGCAAACTGAAAGGAGCTTTGAGTCCACCCAGAGGTACCTCAGAAGAAAGGCCTGGAAATCTACTTCTGAAAAATCAGCCATTGAAAACCCCATGGAGCACAGTTCTACTCTGACACACATGGTATTGCCAGGAGTCAGGGCTGACTTGATGGCAACTGGCTTTGGTTGGCCTCTTGGAGACACAGAGCCTGTCAGGATTGAGTTTCTGAGGCCGTGGGACCTGTGAACGCCTGACCTTGTGATGACTGATCACAAGGTAAATATTTCCTGTCATGACCTGCCAGATCGCTGTCCTCTCCTGGGGATGG
>NW_004443956.1:4301538-4313054 GCF_000243295.1 Trichechus manatus latirostris | reverse complement strand
AGTGCAGGAACCTTGAGTTCAAAGGATGCACTCTGCTCCAAGCACTGCTTTCTTGGTGGTATGAGGTTGCCTTCCTCTCTGCTCACTTCTCTCTTTTATATCTCAAAAGAGATTGGCTTAAGACACAACCTAATCTTGTAGATTGAGTCCTGCCTCATTAACATAACTGCCTCTAATTTTGGCTCATTAACATCATAGGATTCATAACACATAGGAAAATCACATCAGATGACAAAATAGTGAACAATCACACAATACTGGGAATCATGGCCTAGCCAAGTTGACACATATTTTGGGTGGGGAGGGGGCACAATTCAATCGATGACACTGCTCATAAGCTTTTAAGGCCCCAGACACTGTTCACCAAAATGGGAGGTAGAAAATAAACTTTTAGGAACTATATTATGCCAATTGACCAGATTGTCCTATGAGACCATGGCCTCCCTAGGGTTTTCAATGGCTTATTTTTTAGAAGTAGATTGTCAAGCCTTTCTTCCAAGGTGCCTCTGGGTAGACTCGAACCTCCAGTCTTTTAATTAGCAGCTGAGAACATTAATTATTTGCAGCACCCAGAGATTCCTCAATAAAGACACTGGAATTCTGGTAAAAGGGTGGGGTAAACAGATCATTGTTCTGACCCTCCCCCACAAATACAACAAGAAATACAACAAGGAAATGGTGCTCAGCTTTGAGGGACTCTGAATTGGGAAGCAGAGGAAAGCAGCGGGGAACTGCAGACAGGCAAGAATCAAAGAATCAACAACAAGTGGCATACACTATGAAAATAGCTTCTCCCACCATCCCTGCCCCTCCCTGCAGCCATGTGCACCACTAACTGCTGTGAACTGGGGAAGTGGCCTCAGAAAAGGAGCCTGCCTCCCTAACCACCACGACCCCTGCCTATGCAAAAAGATAGAACCTCAAGTTTCTGCTTTAAATATCAACAAGGCACACCTCCCCAGGATCCGTTTGGTGAGTGCCAGCATCTCCCCCACCCAGACACTGTTGGCTGCAAGCCTACTAGGAATTACTACACAAGACCTATGCAATGGAGTCTGCTGTAAGAGTCAACACTCTACCTGCCTCCCTGCACACCCCATAGCTCAGGCCTCTGAAACCAACAGGACAGACCTCCCGGGGAGTCAGTTCAAGTCTATTTGTCCTGTCTTCCAGTCGGTGCTGAGGACTGCTGACTGAGGCTGCTGTGTGGTAGGAAACAGGCATCTTGAGTGGAGGCTATACCTATAGCCAAAATACTGTGGGGGCAAGCTCTGATAGAACAAGGCAGACCTCCCTGGGAGTCTGTTTGGAATATGACAACCCCTCCCCCAACTAGTAACTGTTGGCTGCTGAACTGATACAAACTCCTACAGAAGGTTCCCTACAGTGGAGTCAGGAGGTGGGTCACCTAAGTAGAGACTGTTCCCCAAACCACCAAAGGGCCACTGGGGCTCTGAAACCAACAAGACAGATTTCTCAGAGGTCTTTCTGGGGAGTACCAGCCCCTTTTCCTCCTGAAGTCTGTCCGTGCTTCCCCTGAATGCCAGCCCAGGTACAAGCAGCCCCTACAAAGCAGTGAAGGAAGTCTCAGGCATAACTGAAGGGCAACATACCTTCACAAAGGGGGCTTGCTGGGTGCGGGTTTTCCAACTAAAAACGTGGTTGCAGAAACAGAGAAGGGAAGGGAGTAATAACCAAAGAGAGGATGGTGCCCCCTGGTGGGCAGATTGATTAGTACATGATATATTGCACCTGAGTGGTGGAGCCCACTGGTGGACAGGCTGCAGCATGTTCTCTGGTATATTTGGGAGAGATTGAGAGTTAAAAACCGAGTCCTGGAACTTTTGAATCCTAATTAAACCAGGGAGGGAGAAGGAGCAGTCACAGAGAAGGAGAGGAAATGGCAAGCAAAGGCCGAAAGCTCTGCCCATCAGAGTTTTTTACAAAAAGTAGTGCAGGCAAAAACACCTAATACTGGGGAAAACTGAGAAAGTTAACACCCTCAAAAATACCAATGCCTCAACAAAAAATCACAAGACACACAAAGAACAAAGAAACAATGGCTCAGCCAAATGAACATGACAAAGGGAGTGAAAGCACATCTAGGGATGACCAAATAATGAAAAAAAAGGAAGAATATAATACAACAACAATAAACATAATTAAAGAATTAAAGGAAAACATACACAAAGAGCTAAAAGAAGTAAGGAAAACAATGCAAGAACAAAATGAGGATCTAAAAAAAGAGATATTGCAACTGAAAGGAACAATAACTAAAATGTGAAACACAACAGAAGGGCTTACCAACAGATTTAATCAGGCAGAAGGAAGAATCAGCAAATTATAGAATAAGATAGTTAAAATGACAGATGCTGAAGAGCAACAAGAACAGATGCTCAAGAAATCTGAGCACAGTTTAACGGAATTATGGGACGACACCAAGAGAACTAAAATATGCATCATGGGAATTCCAGAAGGAGACGAGAGAGAGAAAGGGACAGAAAGAATATTTGAAGAAATAATGACAGAATTTTTCCCCAGTCTAGCAAAGGATATGAATTTACAAATCCAAGAAGCTCAAAGAACCCAAGCAGGATAAAGCTAAAGAGATCTACAACAAGACACATCATAGTCAGGCTCTCAAAGAGTAAAAATAAAGAGAGAATCCTGAAAGCAGTGAGAGAGAAACAAACAGTCACATGTAACTCATCCTCAATAAGATTAAGTGCTAATTTCTCCTCAGAAACACTGGAGGTAAGAAGGCAGTGAAATGATATATTTAAAGTGCTGGAAGAAAAAGACTGTCAATTATGACTACTATACCCAGTGAAACTATCCTTCAAGAATGAGGGTGAAATTAAAACATTTCCAGATGTGGTCCCCAGACACCCATTTAACTCAATACTGAAGTCACTCCTGAGGTTCACCTTTCAGCCAAAGATTAGACAGGCCTGTAAAACAAAATGACACTAAATGGGCACACCAGCCCAGGGGCAAGGATGAGAAGGCAGGAGGGGACAGGAAAGCTGGTAATGGGGAACCCAAGGTCGAGAAGGGGGAGAGTGTTGACATGTCGTGGGATTGGCAACCAATGTCACAAAACAGTATGTATATTAATTGTTGAATGAGAAACTAATTTTCTCTGTAAACTTTCATCTAAAGCACAATAAAAAAAAAAAGTTTTTTCAAAAAAAAAAAAAAAAAACTTCCCAGACAAACAGAAGCTGAGAGAATTCATATCCACCAGACCAGCCCTACAAAAAATACTAATGGGTGTTCTATAGATGGAAAGGAAAAGACAGTAGAAAGTAATACAAGGCTATACATAAAAAGAATGATCTCAATAAAGGGAAACACATGGACAAGTATAAGGGCTAGTAATAAGATATTCATGGTTGATAATTCTAAATGTTTTGTCCTTCATGTTTTTAATAACAAATATATAAAAAGTAAGGATAAAATTATGTTACAGGGCAAATGAAATATAAAGACATAATTAGTGCTAACAATAACAAAATGAAGGGGGAGAGGAATGGTATAGATACAGAATTTCTTCTATGTTACTGATGTTAAGTTGGTACCAACCTACCCTAAACCCAAACTCATTGCCGTCAAATTGATTCCGACTTATAGCTACCTTATAGGACAGAGTAGAACTGTCTCATACGTTTTCCAAGGCTATAAATCTTTACGGAAGCAGGCTGCCACTTCTTTCTCCCACAGAGCAGCTGGTGGGTTCGAACTGCCAACCTTACGGTTAGCAGTCAAGCACTTAACCACTGCACTACCAAGGCTCCTCCAACTTATCATAGAATGGTATAAATTTTACTGTTGTTGGGTGTGGTCGAGTCGGTTCCAACTCATAGAGACCCTATGTACAGAACACAATAGCGTTTGGTCCTGCAGCACCCTCACAACTGTTGCTATTTTGAGCCCATTGTTGCAGCCACTGTGTCAATCCATCTTGTTGAGGATCTTCCTCTTTTGTGCTTACCCTCTACTTTACTAAGCATGACGTCCTTCTCCAGGGACTGGTGTTTCCTAATAATATGTCCAAAGCACGTGAGACAAAGTCTTGCTATCCCCACTTCTAAGGAGCACTCTTGTACTTCTCCCAAGACAGATCTGTTCGTTCTTCTGGCAGTCTATGGTATATTCAACATTCTTTGCCAACACCATAATTCAAATGCATCAATTCTTCTTCGGTCTTCCTTATTAATTGTTCAGCTTCCGAATGCATATGACGCGATTGAAAACACCATGGCTTGGGTCAGGTGCACCTTAGTCCTCAAGTTGACAGCTTTGCTTTTTAACACTTTTGCAGCAGATTTGCTCAATGCAATACATTGTTTGATTTCCTGACTGGGCACTGATTGTGGATCCAAATAAAATGAAATCCTTCACAACTTCAATTTTTTCTCTGTTTATCATGATGTTGCTTACTGGTCCAGTTGTGAGGATTTCTGTTTTCTTTATGTTGAGGTGTAATCCATAAGGAAGGCTGCAGTCTTTGATTTTCATCAGTAAGTTCTTCAAGTACTCTTTACTTTCAACAAGCAAGGTTGCGTCATCTGCATATAGCAGGTTGTTAATGAGTCTTCCTCCAATCCTGATGCCACATTCTTCTTCATATAGTCCAGCTTCTCAGATTATCGGCTCAACATACAGATTGAACAAGTATAGTGAAAGGATACAACTCTGACACACACCTTTCCTGATTTTAAACCATGCAGTATCCCCTTGTTTTGTTTGAATGACTGCCTCTTAGTCTATGTACAGGTTCCACATGAGCACAATTAAGTGTTCTGGAATTCCCATTTTTTGCTTTGTTCCGATCCACACAGCTGAATGCCTTTGCACAGTCAATAAAACACAGGTAAACATCTTTCTGGTATTCTCTACTTTCAGCCAAGATTCATCTGACATTAGCAATGATATCCCTCATTCCATGTCCTCTTCTGAATCAGGCTTGAATTTTTAGCCAGTTCCCTGTCCATGTACTGCTGCAACCGTTTTTGAATTACCTTTAGCATAATTTTACTTGCATGTGAGATTAATGATATTATTCGATAATTTCTGCATTCTGTTGGATCACCTTTCTTTGGAATGGGCAGAAATATGGATCTCTTCCAGCTGGTTGGCAAGATAAATGTCTTCCAAATTTCCTGGCATAGACTAGTGAGTGCTTCCAGCATTGTACCTATTTGTTGAAAAATCTCAGTTGGTATTCTGTCAATTCCTGGAGCCTTGTTTTCAACAATGCCTTCAGTGCAGCTTGGACTTCTTCCTTCAGTACCATAGGTTCTTGATTATATGCTACCTCCTGAAATGGTGGGATGCCAATCAATTCTTTTTGGTATAGCGACTGTCTGTATTCCTTCCTCTTCTTTTGATGCTTCCTGTGTCATTCAGTTTTTTGCCCACAGAACCCTTCAATACTGCAACTTGAGGCTTGAATGTTTTGTTCAGTTCTTTCAGCTTGGGAAATGCCGGGTGTGTTCTTCCCTTTTGGTTTTCTAACTCCAGGTCTTGCAGATTTCATTATAAAACTTTACTTTGTCTTCTGGAGCTGCCCTTTGAAATCTTCTGTTCATCTCTTTTAGTCATCATTTCTTCCTTTTACAGGAATGTAGGGATTGTTCACATTAGAAAATCTATCAACCTAATACACCACATCCATAGAACAAAGGAAAAGAACTACATGATCATCTCTCTTGATGCAGAAAAAGCATTTGATAAAATCTAACACCCCTTCTTGGTGAAAACCCTAAAGAAAATTGGAATAGAAGGGAAATTTTTCAATATGATTCAGAACATATATGAAAAGCCAACTTAACGGAGAAAGACTCAGGGCTTTCCCCTTGAAATCGGGAACAAGACAAGAGTGTGTTCTCACCATTTTTATTCAGTATTGTATTAGAAGTCCTAGCCAGAGCAATAAGACAAGGAAAAGAAATAAAAAGTATCCAGACTAGAAATGAAGAAGTAAAATTATCTCTATTCACGGATGATATCCTATATATAGAAAATCCCAAAGAGTCCACAAGAAAACTTCTACAGCTAACAGAGGAATTTAGCAAAGTTGTGGGGTACATGGTCAACAAACAAAAATCAGTTGGATTTCTAAACACCAATGAGAAATCTGAAAGGGAAATTAGAAAAACAACTCCATTGATAATAGCATCTAAGAGAATAAAATATCTAGGAATAAATCTAACCAGGGATGTGAAGGACTTATACAATGAAAATTATAAAACACTGCTGAAAGAGATTAAAGAAGACTTAAAAAACAGAAAGATGTTACATGTTCATAGACTGGAAGACTTAACATTGTTAAGATGTCAATACTACCCAAAGGAATCTACAGATTCAATACAATCCTGAGCAAATTCCAACAGCCTTCTTTACAGAAACAGAAAAACCAATCCTCAGCTTTATATGAATAGTAAGAGGCCCTGAATAATAACTTAAATCATGTTGAAAGAGAAGAACAAAGTAGAAGAATTCATATTTTAAAACAGACTATATAGCTACAGTAATCAAAACCATCTGGTTGCTGGTATAATAATAGATACACAGACCAATGTAATAGAATTTAGAGTCCAGAAATAAATCCATACATCTATGGTCAACTGATTTTTGACAAGGGTGCTAAGACCATACATTGGAGAAAGAGGAGTCTCTTCAATAAATGGTGCTGGGAAAACTGGATTTTCACATGCAGAAAAATGAAACAGGATCCATGCCTCACACCATACACAAAAAAAATTCAAAATGGATTAAGGACCTAAATGTGCAAACTAAAACCATAAAATTCTTAGAATAAGAGCAGGAGCAACACTGTCAGGCCTAGCTTTCAGCATGGATTATCTAATATAATAACAAAAGCACACACAGCAAAAGACAAAATAAATAAATGGGACCTCAAAAAAATTAAAAACTTTTGTCCATCTACAGACTTTACAAAAAAGTGAAAAGACAAGCTACCAACTGGGAAAATATCTTCAGAAACCCAATATCCAACAAAAATCTAACAACGAAAATATACATGAAACATCAACAACTTAACAAAAAGACAAATAACTCAATCATAAAATGGGCAAAGGACTCCAATAGACATTTTACCAAAGAGAACATTCAAATGGGCACCAAAACATGAAAAGATGCTCAGTGTCATTAGCCATCAGAGAGATGAAGATCAAAACCACAATGAGATACAATTTCACTCCCACTAGGATGGCTAAGATTTAAACAAAAACAAAAACTGAAAATAACAAATGTTGGCGAGGATGGAACATTTACCCGTTGCTGGTGGGAATGCAAAATGGTATAGCCATTGTGGAAAACAGTGTGGTGGTTCCTCAAAAAACTAAAAATAGAACTACCATATGATCTAGCAATTCCACTCCTAGGTATATACCCGAAAGATCTGAAAGCAGAGACTCAGATAGAGACTTGTACATTGATGTTCACTGCAGCACTATTCACAATAGCCAGAAGGTAGAAACAACCTAAATGCCCATCAACAGATGAATGGATAAACAAAATGTGGTACACACATACAAGGGAATACTATCCAGCCAGTAGGAGAAATGAAGTCTCGATAACATATTACAATATAGATGGTGTTTGAAGACATTATGCTGAGTGAAATAAGTCAATCACAAAAGGACAAATATTGTATGACCTCATTTATATAAAAAGACAAGAAAAGGCAAATGTATAGAGAACAAAGTTTAATAGTGGTTACCAGCGCAGGAGGGAGAGGAATAGAGGGGTTAATGGTGATGGAAAAATCACACTGAATAAGGACAGGGTTGCACAGCTAATTATTGTAATTGCTGTCAATAAGTTGTACATCTGTAAAAAGTTGAATTGGCAAAAGTTGTGTGATAGATATATTTACAACGACAAAAAAAAGAGTAGCTGCTTAGGCTGCTTATGTACAACCGAAAAACCTCGTGGGATTTAGTTTCTTGGTTTGGAGGTTTAGGGTCATGGTTTCATGGGACATCCCAGTTAGTTGGCCTAATAACATGTTTAGTGCTTCTGTTCTACCTTCTAGTTCATTGCATAGTGCCTGGGATCTGAAAAGCTTACAAGTGGCCATGCAAGGCACAACAATTGGTCTGTATTCTCCTGGAGCAGAAGAGGAAGAAGGAGCATCAGGAATACAAGAGGATCTGGAATGTGTTGATAATTGCCTCCATAAACAACTGCCTCCTTTGCCATGAGATCAGAAGAACTGGATGGTGCCCATCTACCACTATTGAACATTTTGATCAAAGATTCTATAGAAGAATCCTGACCAAAAGGGGAAAAATGCAGAACAGAATCTCAAATTCTCATGAACTCCAGACTTCCTGGAGCCATGAAGGTTGGATGAACTCCTGAAACTATTGCCCTGATACGATCTTTAAACCTTAAACCAAACATATCCCCTGAAGTCTTCTTTAAGCAAAATAATAGTTTAAGTAGTGAAAATTGTCTGCCTTGAGCATTATGCTCTTTTAAGAATTATCTATATGGGATCAAATTGACAACAGCAACTTGAAAGATTAGATAGAAACCTTAGGAGAGCAGTGAATTTATGTTAACGGGGGAAGAACAACTCAGAAAAGGAGGGTGAGAATGGTTGCACATCTCGAAGAATATAATCAATGTCACTAAACGGTACATGTAGAAACTGTTGAACTGGTGTATGCTTTGCTGTGTATATTCTCAACAACAACAAAATAAATAATTTTTTTTTAGAAAAGAAAGAAACTGTCCCTTAAAAGGCAAACACGTTTAGGGAGCCACTTTGTGTTTTCTTTGAGTTGCCTGCATCTGGTGGCCTCCTCAACCACCCACTTGAGTGTCCTGTGGGTCTCTTGTGGCAAAGGAGGATAGTGGCACACATCTGCTCAGTATCTCTGAGACTCCCTAGGAGATACAGTCTTCCACGTGACTTCCACAAGGAAATTAGGCAATAGTTATCAGAAGTCTGAATAGATTCCAAACATGCTTGCCAAAAGAACAACCTACCCATGCCTCAGTGTTCTCTTCTGTAAAATGGAAGGTAAGATAGATGATAGTATTGACCTTATTAGGTTGATGGGAGAATTAAAAGAGATAATACTGGTAATTCTAGTCGTATCCGGCCCTTAGTAAGTACCAGTTAACAAATAGCTTATAGAGTATAAGTTTTGATTTTTTGTTATTTTTTTTTTGAGGCACAATAGAATTCCTTCATTTTAAATACAGAATTTGATCAATTTTGGTAATTATATACATTTATGTAATCATTACAATCAAGGTATAGAACAATTCCTTCACCCTGTAAGTTCCAAGCCCCTTTGCAATTGAACCCCTTCCCTGTCCCGAACCCCAGACAACCATTAATTTGCTTTCTGTCACTACAGCTTTGCCTTTTTTAGAATTTCATGTAAAAGGACTCATAAGGCATGTAGTCTTTTGTGTTTGACTTCTTACACAAAGCATAATGATTCTGAAATTCATCCATGTTGTTGTGTGCATTAATATTTCATTCATTTTTATGCTGAGTAGTATTCTGTGGTATGGATGTAACACAGTTTGTGTATCTATTCACCAGTTGACAAGCACTAGGGTTGTTTCTCCTTTTGGGTTATTACAAATAAAACCGATATGAACAATCACGTGGTTCTTTGTGTGGACACGTTTTCTAGACTACATGTTTTTACGGCAGGTTCTCTGGTTTATCCACAGTATCCAGCAGTTGCTTTAAAATTATTTGTTGTACCCATATGCGCTACAACATGGATAAACCTTGAAAAAATTATGCTAAGTAACAAAGGCTAGTCCCAACAGACCACCTACTGTATGATTCCACTTATACGCAATGTCTAGAACAGGCAAATCTGTAGAGACAGAAAGTAGATTACTGGTTGTCCAGGGCTGGAAGGCGAGCCCCAGTGGTGCAGTGGTTAAACGCTCAGCTGCTAACCAAAAGATTGACAGTTCGAATCCATCAGCAGCTCCTTGGAAACCCTACGTGGCAGTTCTACCCTGTCCTATAGGGTGGCTGAGTTGGAATTGACTTGATGGCAATGGGTTTGGTTTGGTTTCAGTTCAGGGCTGGGAAGATTAAGGAGAAATGGGGAGTGACTGTTAATGGTACAGGGTTTTTTTTGGGGTGATGAAAGTGTCCTAAAATTGATTGTGGTGATGGTTCAACAACTCTGTGAATACACAAAAGATCACTGAATGGTAAACTTTAAATGGGTGTATGGTACATGAATTATATGTCAATAAAACTGCCAAAAAGCATTTGTCAAATGAATAATTAAATAATTGGATGATTCCATGTAAGAATAAATATTCTTGTTTCCTGGCCGCTTGATCACTCAGGTACCCTTTGGCTTTTATTTTTAATTCAATTTAATTCAACACAATTATTAGACATCTATTAAGTTCCAAGGAGCCCTGGTGGCACAGTGGTTAAGTGCTTGGCTGCTAACCAAAAGGTCGGCAGTTCGAACTCACCAGCCGCTCCATGGGAGAAAGACGTGGCAGTCTGCTCCCTTAAAGATTACAGCCTTGCAAACCCTATGGGGCAATTCTACTCTGTCCTACAGGGTCGCTATGAGTCAGCATTGACTTGACAGCAACAGGTTTTGGTTTTGGTATTAAGTTCCAGATATGGTGCTAGGATCTGGGGGTTCAAAGACATAGGAGACAAAGGATCCATCCTTTCAAAGGCACACACTCTAGAGAGGGAAACAGACCGTAGTTAAAGCTACAGTAACTAACACGTATCACTTACAATGTGTGCCAGGCACTGAGAGCCATATATATATTCTAATTATAAATACTGTATGTATCTAGATAGATAGTTACATTTCATTTAATCCTCGTAGCAATCTTTGAGGTAGGTACCAGCATTATTTGCAGTCTTTAGATGGGAACAAAGGTACACAGAGAGGGTCAGTAGGTTGCCTAATGTCACACAGCTAGTAAACGGTGCACCTGGGACTTGAAGCCCAGGAATCCCGGCTGGGATGCCCATGCCCTGGACCACTTTGCTTCACTGCCCATTCAGAATGATGCTTTTCCAATGGAATGGGGTCCTGGCCGTGGCAGGGGCACAAGAGCCGAGGGCACCATCATGGCTCCCTCTCGGACAGCGTGGGCTGTTAACCCCGCAGGATCTGAATCTCTACACCTTCCTCCTTCTCCCTCCTGTCCCCACCTGGCCAGCCTCTGGCCCTGACACACTCTGGAGACCCCAAGAAAGGACCCCCAGCACTGTCCCTGCACTAAGGACTGCTTTGTCACCCCTCTGTTTCTCCTTCTCGCCCCCAGCAGAGCAGAAACCCTGTACCATCGGACACCAGCTCCTTCTGGAGAGGAGGCTGGCCTGGCCCTGGCTGGGAGGGACAGTGACCCAGAGAGGAGAGGTCTGGGATGTGGGCCCTTCTTGGGAATTTCACCTGGCAGAGGCACGGGGTTAGATCTCGGGAAGAATCTCATCAAGCCAGCAGTGTGCTGCAGCT
>NW_004443956.1:4299112-4300916 GCF_000243295.1 Trichechus manatus latirostris | reverse complement strand
TATATATAAAACCAAAACTGGACTCATTGCTGTTGAGTCCATTCTGACTCATAGCAACCGTAGAGTGTGTGTGTGTATATAAATATATATATATAGAGAGAGAGAGACTTTTTTTTGGAGAGTCATTTAGTAATGACTGCCTCAAATCTTCCCCATTTGAGGAGAATGAGGTCCAGAGAGCAGAAACGCCTGCCCAGGTCACACATCCAGGACTCCCTGAACCCACCCCCCCACCAGTGCTTCTTTGACCCCCCTCATCACATCCCTCCCTCTGGGGTTGAAGAAGGATAGTCCAGGGAGACAGGGAAAGTCCCTGGGATTCAAACACTTAGATTTGTTCCTGAAATCCTCCTGGTGCCATATAAATAGCTAAGCCATAAATCCTGAGAGGTGCATAATTTCATTATTCTTATTATGCTTAATTAAAACAACACAGAGCCTGGGTTAGTGATTAACTCCCCTCTGCCTCCCTCAGCCTCCCGTTAGGGTGATTTGTTTCTGAGCCTTCTGTACAAACACAGGCTGGGATTTTGTTTTTCCTCTGGGCATTCCGGTTATTTTTCCATGACTGTTTTCTTACCCCTTGAGGCTGGTATTCCTCAAGATTAACTGTACTTGGGAAAATGGAAAGGAATGAAGGGTAGACAAATCTTGGTTCAAAACTGGTTCTGAAACAACTTTATGGAAATGAAAAAGGCAAGCCATAAACTGGGAGAAAATATTCACATGGCATGTGTCTGACAAAGGATTTTTATATATGAATAATATATAAAGAACTCTTTAATTTCAATAATAATAAGATAAACAATCCAACTAAAAATGAGCAAAAGATTTGAAAGGACACTTTGCCAAAGAAGATATACGAATGGCCAATAAGCATATTAAAAATATTCAATATCATTAGTCATTTGGGAAATGAAAATCTAATCCACAATGAGATAACACTGCACTCCCACTTTAACGCCTAAAATTAGAAGACTGATCATACTAAATATTGGTGAGGATGTGGAGCAACTGGAATTCTCATATATTGCTGATAAAAAAACCAAAACCCATTGCCGTAGAGTTGATTCCAACTCACAGTGACCCTACAGGTCAGGGTAGAATTTCCCCATAGAGTTTTCAAGGAGCAGCTGGCAGATTTGAACTGCTGACCTTTTGATTCGCAGCCAAATGCTTAACCACTGTGCCACCAGGGCTCCATGTTGCTGATGGGAGTGTAAAACTGTACTTCACTTCGGAAAATCTAGCAATTCTACTCCTAGGTATTTACCCAAGAGAAATAAAAACATATGTCCACACACAACTTGTACATGAATGTTCACGGCAGCTTTATTCCTAATAGCCAAAAACTGGAGACAACCCAAATGTCCACCAACAGGCGAATGGATGAAGAAATTGTGGCATATCCATATAATAGAATAATACTTGGTAATAAAAAGGAATGAACTATTGATGCACCTGGATGAATCGCAAATAATTATGCTGTGCAAAATGGGCCAGGCATAAAAAAGTACATGCGGTGTAATTCTATTTTATATAACACTCTAGAAAAGGCATTAAGGCATCCGATGGTTCAGTGGTAGGATTCTCGCCTTGCATGCAGGAAATCTGAGTTCAATTCCCAACCAATACACCTCATGCACAGCCACTACCCATCCATCAGTGGAAGCTTCTGTGTTGTTATGATGCTGAATAGATTTCAGGGGAGTGACTAGACTAAGACAGACTAGGAAGAAAGGCCTGGAGATCTGATTTCAAAAATCAGCTAATGAAAACCCTCTGGATCACAACAGCCTGATCC
>NW_004443956.1:4298094-4299012 GCF_000243295.1 Trichechus manatus latirostris | reverse complement strand
TGGCGAATGCCACAAATAAGAATTTAATTTATTGTTTTGTTGATTGTCTAGACTTAAAAAGGGGTGAAGAAAATGTTAATAATGAAGTAGATCATATATATAGCTGTTACACTGAGAACAGCATAAAAATCGAAATATTCTCCTAGTATTAAAAATTGTCATCCAATTCAGCAAAGAAGTCACTTATGCCATTGATGAATGACTAAAGTTTGGACATATGTCTTCGTTGTTTCACATGCAGTCTACTCTTTAACATAACAAAAATATCAACCAACGTTCACATCAGAACTACACTCATTTATCAATTGCAACTATTGGTTGGCTACAGATACAAGAGTTGGGCAAAATTCAAGAAAAGCCTTCTTTGAATAATGTGATGAACATAGTAATTAATGTCATTTAATTACACATGTAAAAAATGTTGAAATGGCAAACGTTTTATTACATATATACCAGTACCAGTCACCACGGAGTCTGCTTCAAATCGTGGTGACCCCATCTGTGTCAAAGTATAACTGTACTCCATAGGGTTTTCAGTGACTGAGTTTTCAGAAGTGGATCACCAGGCCTTTCTTCCAGGTCATCTCTGGGTGGACTCAAACCTCTAACATTTCAGTTAGCAGTTGAGCACTTTAATGATTTACACCACCAGGGACTCTGTTACATATATATTCAACACAATTAAAAAAAAAAAAGCATTCTGTGAAAATCAATTGGGCATGTGGAATTCATACTAAAAAGTTTGCATATTTTATTATTTTTTAAATTGTGTACTATTGTTGTTTGTCGTCGAGTGGGTTCCAAGTCATAGCGACCCTACAGGACAGAGCAGAACTGCCCCCATAGGGTTTCCTAGGCTATAATCTTTATGGGAGCAGATTGCCAGGTTTTGTCTCCCATGGAGCAGCTGGTAGGTTC
>NW_004443956.1:4221203-4297994 GCF_000243295.1 Trichechus manatus latirostris | reverse complement strand
GAGTGGTTGCCGGGAGCTGGAGGGCATTGACCACTAAGTGGCACAGAGGAACTCTTGGGGTGATGGAAAAGTTCTGCATCTTGGTTGAGGTGACAGTTACATGGGTGTACCCATTTGTCAAAACTGTACACTGAACAGGGATAGGGATGCATTTTATGAATGAAATTTATAACTCAACAAAGTTGACTTTAAAAGTCCTAGCTGTGTAACCTTGGGCAAGTTATTTTACTTTTCTGGGTCTCAGTTTCCTTATCTGTAAAACAGTGATAATAATAGTTGCTAAATGATGAGGATTAAAGGAGAATATGCGAAAATGCTCAGCACCATGCCTGGCACATGGTGTGCACACTGATATTGGTTTGCTTTCCTTGTTGGTTTGCATTAAACTCTAAGTGGCCAGATAATAAGTATTCATTCATTCATTCAACAAAGATTGATTAAGCAACTACTATATTCCAGGCATTGTTCCAGGCACTTGAATTTTATCAGTGAACAAAACAAACAAGAGATTCTTGCCTTTTTGGTGTTTACATTCTACTGGGGGAGACAAGCAATAAATAATAAAGACAATCAATAAGTAAACTATAGAGTATGTTAGAAAATACCAAACCAAACCAAACCCAGTCAATTCTGACTCCTGGCGAGCCCATAGGACAGAGTAGAACTGCCCCATAGGGTTTTTAAGGCTGTATCTTTATGGAAGCAGACTGCCACATCTTTCTCCCGTTGGAGCAGCTGATGGTTTCGAACCGCCGACCTTTTGGTTAGCAGCTGAGCATGTAACCACCGCGCCTCTAGGGATCCTTTTGTTAGAAGGTAAACGCTATGGAAAAAAGAAAAACTAGAATAGGCTAGCAGCCAAGAAGGCTCAGAGTTGTGGGCAGCTTGCAATTTTAAATAGAGTGGTCATGGTAGGTCTTACTAAGTAGATATTTGAGCAAAACCTTGAGTAAAATATATTTAAGGAAGAAAAGAAATGAGAGAGGGAGAGAAGAATCATAATTTCCCAATTCTCTGTCAAGTGCGTAGAGCTGAGCATTAATTCGGCACGGTCATGCTCTTTCTGCCATCAATTTGGATGATTTTATTAGTGTATAAATACTGAGAAAAAGACAATGGAATGGAAGAATGTTTGCAACTCACAAGAAAGCATACTGGCATGTTGAATCCAAAACACCTGGATTCAAGATTCCCCTCAGCCACCTATGGGCTGTGTGATCTCTGGAATGACAATTCTACTCTCAGAGTGTCAGTGTCCTCACTTGAGGCCAGGTGATAATGGTCCCCTTAAGAATGTTGTGGACATTAAACAAGATAACATAGGTAAGGTTCTAGCATGATTGCAGGTGCACCAAGTGTTGGCTTTCTTACCTGAGGCCCCACCTGGGTTTCTGTGTCTGCCCAGCTTGCATGTCACCCTTGTTGTGACCTCAGAAGTCTCTGGAGCAACAGTGATCAGGTTCCTCTCTGCAGTCCTAACCCTGCGTTTCCGACTCTCCAATTAGTGCGTGCAATTTCAACACTTCTCCAACAAGATGATTTTAAATTCAGATCCAATAATTTATGGAAATGGATGCTGGTATTTTCCCCTCCTCTTTTTCTTTTTTTTAAAGCACTTTAAAGAGATGGCCTGTCTTCTGACACTTGACACAGTCAATGACTAATCTACCTAGTGGCAGAGTGGTTCCAGCTTTTGTCAGAGCTGGGCCTCCTGGGGAGACCCAGGAGAAAAGAAAGCTTTCTAAAACATTTTAATTGTAAGTGGAGTTCATTAGTTTAGCTCTCATTACAATAAATTATCATCCGCTGCTTTAAACCTTAACAAAATGGAGCCCTCAATGATTAGTGTCCCCGGTGTTTGTAGAAAGATGCTGTGATAAACCTATACTTGACGGTAACAACAGCAGATTGATCCTGAACCAAACCAGTTATTTTTCCCAAGAGGTGAAGCCCCCCATTGGAAGATAAAAATAGGAGCCTGGGTCCCTTAATTTTCCCAGAAGAACATTAACAGTTGTGTCCACATGCAAATTTGATCATGCCGGTTGCCTCCTTAAAGCCCTCCATCGTTCCTCATTACACTGAGGAGAAAACTGTGTCAAAGAATAATGTTCAGAAGACAAAAACCTGACTCTTATACAAACATAGAATAAACATGAGTCAAAAATATATTTAACTCATTAATGAGAGGACCAGCCGTGTGGTAGGGCTGCTTCAGGAACATTTGGTGACGGGTTTATATGGTGCCTCGCAAAAGGTGTACCGAAGTAAATTTATATTTATTTGTTTGTTTTTTAAAGTTAGAAACAAAACTGAGCAATGTCTTTCAGGGTAATAAAACCATTAACTTTTGGGTTATTTTCTCTACCAGACAGAATCACCTGCATCGCTACATGACAATTATCTATAAATTTATACATAATTTAATAGAGATCAGGGCCAATCAGCAGAAAACAGTGAAATCAAACAAAGGCACAATCTCCACAGAGTATTAAGTCATCTTTGGGTGGGCCTTAAATAATGCTCTACTCTGATATTAGGAGCCTGGGTGGTCCAAGCAGTTTGTACTTAGCTGCTAACTGAAAGATTGGCCGAGTGAACCCACCCAGCAGGTCTACAGAAGAAAGGCCTGGCAAACTGCTTCCACTAAGATTACACCAAGGAAACCCTATAGGGCAGTTCTACTCTGTAACACACGAGGTCACCATGAGTTTGAATAGACTCCACGGCAACAGGTTGTTTTTTTTTTTTTTGAAGTCTGACATTGAAAGAACTTTCAATCTTCCTTTTTGCCATATTACTAAATTTTGGGTAAAGTTTTTTAACCACTCAAAGTCTTTGATGAGGTCTACAAAATCAGGCCTGGCTCTTTTCTCTGCCCCCAGCCCCGTGTGGCAACTGTCCTCTGTCAGGTTTCTTCCCATCTCAGGGCCACCACGGTTGCTTCCTTTGTCTTGAATCACATCCATCTTCTCCATCCCCAGCTCCTACTCTCCTTTATATCTCAGCTCAAGTCACTTCCTCAAGGGAATTTTCCTAAACTGTCTAGACCTAGCACAGTGTGATGGATCACTTTTATATGGTCTTTTTCACCATGGTCTTGTAACTCCCACGAAACGATTGGGTTGGACTATGCAAATAAGGTGCTTGTGGCCCACCAAAGGGATTGGACAGCTTGCTAACAATGCAACTAAGGTGCTTGGCACCCTTGTGAGGGTGGGACCATGCAAATAAGGTGTATGCAACCCTAATAAGGGTATTTATTGGTCAGTTTTGCCATGCTGCTAGGCTTAAAATGAGCCATCCCAGAGGCAGAAAGGGGGGACCTCGCTACCACCCAGAAGAAGAGATGGGAGCAGAGCGTATACTTTGGACCCGGGGTCCCTGCGCTGAGAACCTCCTAGACCCAGGAGACAGACAGAGAGCTATAACACCAGAGATGCTGCAAGATGGTGAGAAGCAGCAGAGAAGTGGCAGCAGCAGAACCAGGAGATTGGCATGAGATGGCCTAGTGAGCTTCCTGGCCCACCGAGTAAGGCAGTTACAACAGATGTGCCGACCCACGTAGTGACAGAGCTGAGCGCCTTCAGGCCAAGTCTTGCTGGCAGAGTGGGATGCCACTAGGGAACTTATTGGCAGAGATAAAGAGCTTTGTAAAACACTTGCCTGAGCAGGGCAGAGGCGAGGCTTAGAGGTCAAGGGGATGAGGCAGAGGGCCAGAAAGAGGTCTGCCTGTGGTCACAGCGGAGAAGAAGCTATCCTGATCAAAGAGCTGTATTCTGAGCATCCCTGATCCTGAACTGTAACTTCCCTAATAAATCCTATAACTGTGAGTGTTGTCTGTGAGTTCTGTGTGGCCATTGCAACAAATTATCAAACCCAGCAGAGAAGTAAAGAGTGCTGTGGGAGAGACAGCTAGTGTCAGAACTGGTAAAAAGTTTGGAGGGTGGAGGCATGCCTGACCTCCGCCTCATGGGAATCAGCTCTGGGCTCTTAATGCTGATAATGATTCTCTCTCCCCATAGTGAAAATGCTTCCACTGTGCCATTTTTACACCTAGTTATAGATCCCCTTGTAAATACTCTAATCAGCCTTCTGTAGGCCTCCCTCTTGGCACTTCTTATAACTTTGATTAACCACCTAATTATGTAATTAGGTAGTCTGGCTTCCTGACTGGAATATAAACTCCCTGAGAGTAGGGATGGGTCTGTTTTATTCACCACTGGAAACCTGGGGCTAAAGCCAGATCCTAAAAGAGTGAGGTGCAGTGTGATGGATCGCTTTTGTGTGGCCTTTCTCACCATGGTCTTGTAACTCCCATCCACTGTGAAAATAGGGTAATTGCGGCCCACCAAGGGGTTGGTCAGTTTTGCCATTCTGCTGGGCTTGAAATGAGCCATCCTAGAGATGGGAAGGAAAGGATCCCACCACCACCGGGGAAGAACAGCCAGTAGCGGGGCACATCCTTTGGATCCGGGATCCCTGCGCTGAGAAGCTCCTGGAACCAGGAGAGAGAGAGAGAGAGCTGTAACACTGAAGACAGTGAGAAGCAGGGGCAGGAGAAACCGGCAGGAGAGACAGGCAGGAGACAGCACAGTGGGCATCCTGGCCCATAGAGCAGGAAAGCTGAGTGCACAGTGGGGTGCCTCTGGGCACTTACTGGCAAAGCTAAATGAGGTTTGTAACACTTACCTGAGTAGGTGAGAGGCCGAGGGCCAGAGAGAGGCATGCCTGCAAGCACGACTGGGAAGATGCTGTCCTGATGGAAGAACTGTATCCTGAGTGTTCCTGAACCAGAACTGTATCCTGAGTGTTCCTGAACCAAAACTGTAACCTGTTACTTCCCTAATAAACCCCATAATCGTGAGTATTGCCTGTAAGTTCTGGGCAACCATTGTGATAAATTATTGAACCCAGCACAGAAGTAGAGAGCACCATGGGAGGGACAGTCGATGTCAGAATTGGTAAAGATGACGGAGACATGAGAAGCATCTGACCTGTGCCTCATCAGAATCAGCCTTGGGCTGTTGATCTTGATTCTCCTTCTACCTTGTGAAATTACAGGAGGTCAAATGTCAACCCCTTGTCATTATTACAGAGGCTAAGGCAGTGAAGAAAAGAGGGTGGCCGCGCTCTTGTTTTCTAGGATTTCGGTGGCTCTCCTCAGACCACAGAACACCTGCATCTGGGGCACCTGTTGTGCCCAGTTCTGGCCAAAAACCTGGCTGAGCCATTGTGTTCCATGAAGCTAATGAGAGGGCAGGCCAAGATACCAGACCCCAAACCAGAGGCTGCACACACATGGCCTGTGAGCTATATTCATCCCTCATCCATATTTTGCTTGGCACTTGGAAAATTTTAAAATGCACTTAAATTATCTGTCAACATTTAAAATGGGAACCTTCACATTTTAATAATCCAGAACTTCCAGTTCTTCTTGGAAAATCATCAGAGCCCTGGTGGTGCAGTGGTTAAGATCCTGGCTGCTAACCAAACGGTCGGCAGTTTGAATCTAGCAGCCGCCCCTTGGAAACCCTCTGGGGCAGGTCTACTCTGTCCTATAGGGTTGCTATAGTTGGAATCGACTTGACGGCAATGGGTTTGGTTTGTTTTGGTTTCTTGGAAAATCATCAGTTTCGAGAGGCAACAATTAGGTAGAGGTGTTGTTGTTAGTTGCGTAGAGTCAATTCCGACTCATAGAGACTCTATATGAGCAGAGTAGAACTGCTCCATATGGTTTTCAAGGCTGTTACCTTTTGGAAGCAGATCACCAGGTCTGTCTGGGTGGGTTTAAACCACCAATCTGTGGGCTGGTAGTCGAGCGCTTATCTGTTCGCACCACCCATAAGGAGCAGCTATTGCCTAAGGTTTCCTTGCCAGCTGCAGTGGATCGTCAACTGCTATTTATCATAACATTTTCCTTATGCCTGCAGATTTCACACTCATCATCCTGGCTCTGTAGGCACTCGAGTTTTCAACCCTTTGCTGAAGTCTTCAAGAAGCAATGAGATTACTCAAAAGAACTGTAACAGGTCATTACTTTGGTTCCCCATAAACATACACCACCACCACCGCCAGCCCACACTGTCAAGTTCAATAATGTCCCCTCTCTTTTCAGAATTCACCAGAAGGACGTCTCCACACATTTTGAAGAAGTAAATCTACTTGAGAAATCATTAAATAGCTGTTGAACGAATCATCCCTCGTACTCTTCAGTTTCCCTTCCAAACAAAGCCTCTCAAGAATGTCCTCTTAGCTTTAGTGGAAGAAAATGCTTTCCTCTCCTGATGATCTGCTCTGCCTTATTTTATCAGCCAACGAGAACTCTGAAGTCCATTTATGTTTCTTTTTAGCGTTGGCTACTAGGAAGCTCAGAGCTAAATTCTGAGCTAACTGCCAGGTACATTCCTTAGTCAAGATCTTCTGGTAACCTGAACATACTGTTTACTCTGCCCTGCACCCACTTCCTTGACTTCCATCCTTACTGAGGGGCACCCAGGTTGTACAGCATGGTCCCGCCCCACTCTGGCTATACCTGATTGGCCCAGGGAAGGGACACATAATCAATTCTGAGACAACAAAGTCTACTTCCCAAACTCTGCCCCTGGCCACAGTTGACTGGTCCAGGAATGACTCTTGGCTCAAGCCAGCCCCTAAGTCCAATCTGAGCTAAAATTGAGAGATGCATCACCCTCAAGATGCCCGAATTGTAGAAGTCAAGTTCATTGATAAAAGCCAGGAGCATTTGGCAGCCATGTTCATGCATGTGGACTCGGGTGCAGAGGGGCCAGCATGCAGAGATGCAGAGAAAACCAGCACAAGGGTGGAGAAAGAGCCCTTCAGTGCTCAAGGCCCAGCTCTATTCCTGCCCATGACTTCCCTGAGACACTCTCACAGTTTTTTAGTAAGTTTCCCCTTTTATTTAAGCTACCTTAAGTTGGGTTTCTAAACTTCTTAAAATGTAGAACAGACTAGATATGTCATTTGCCTGCTTAAAACCCTCAAAGGCACTTAGACTGATAATTGAACTTTTAACCATGCCCAACAAGGGCCCATGTGATCCGGCCTCATCCAACCTCTCCAGACTGGCTTCCTTTCACTCTCTTCCCTTTCCTCATTCTGTTCCAGCCATGACAGCCTTCTTGTTGTTCCTCCCACACACCTCAGGGTCCTTGCACTTGCTGCTCCCTCAGTGTGAAATGTTCTCCTCCCGGAGCTTCATGTGGCTAGTTCTTTCTTGTCATGTCATCTGCTCACAGAAGGTTTTCCTGATCACCCAATCTAATGTTGGCCACCCTACTCTTCTCTTTCATTCTACCCTATCTGTTTCTCCATAGCTTTTATCATTCTCTGAAATTATCGTATGTATTTGCCTGTTTACTTGTGCTTTATGTGCATCCTCACACTCAAATGTAAGCTCCATCACTGCTGTAAGCCTGGCAGTGGGCACAGTGCCTGGTACACAGTAGGTGCTCAATAGATAGTTGTTGAATGAATAAATGTTCCGTGCAACCCAAAAAGTCCCGCTTAACACCTCTGTAGAGGGTTAGTGATAAAAAGGAAGACCCTCAAGGAGACGGATTGGCGTAGTGGCTGCAACAATGGGCTCAAGCATAACAATGATCATGAGGATGGCGCAGGAACCGGCGGTGTTTTGTTCTGTTGTACATAGGGTCGCTATGAGTCAGAAGCAACTCGATGGCACCTAACAACAACAATACATAAGCAGACAATGTTTCCTTATCCCTTTCCTTACGTGGTTCTTGAATTTCTCAGTCTTTGTGTGGTAGAACCCCAGAGCCTTCCTGGAAGTGGGCAGAAACAATAAATTAGAGAATTTACATATTTAACAAATGCTAACCCTGGTGGCATAGTGGTTAAGAGTTACAGCCGCTACCCAAAAGGTTGGCAGTTCAAATCTACCAGGCACTTCTTGGAAACTCTATGGGGCAGTTCTACTCTGTCCTATAGGGTCGCTATGAGTTGGAATCAACTCAATGGCAACAGGTTTGGTTTTTGGTTTTGGTTTTATGTGCCAGCTGTGTTTCTAAGCACTTTACAAATATTAACACATTTAATCCTCCCAACAACTGTATGAGGTATGTGCCCTTGCTACAGATGAGGAAACTGAGGCACCAAGGGGCAAAGTAACTTTTCCAAGGCCACCAGCCTGTAAGGGGCAGAGTGAGGACTCATGTCCAAGGAGTCTGGCTTTGAGCCCTTGTTGATAACCCCTTGGCCAGGCTGTCTCCCAGGCAAATGGAAGGAACATGTCCTCACTGCTGTGAGGCAGTATGGTCTTACCTCCTTGGCCCCATTTCTCACTCTTACATTTGGGTTTTGAGCAGAATTCAGGAACACAGTGTATTCAGCCCCGCACAAACTCAGGGTGACACTCAGCCGATTAAGATGATGACAGATTGTGACAAGACACCATGGAATGATTGGGGGCTTCCTCTAATCACACCAATTGATATAAATTACTATGTCTGCTGCCCAGAGCGGCATCTGTGGGATTTACACCTCATTAGATCAGCGGTGCCAAATGAAGCAACAGGGTTCAGTGGCCCCTCCTTAATGAACTGCTACTGTTATAAGGCAAAAACCATCATGGGTAACTGGAAAGGAGAATGAAAACCCAACAGGAAACAAGAGCAGCAGCAACATAGCTGGAGGAAACAAAATCAAAATAGTCACAATTCTGTTTGGGGCGTTTCCGATCTGAATCAAGTCTTTACGCCTCTACCAAAGTCTAATTTCAGTTATTACCAGCGATCGGTGAGAACAAGAAAAGCCACAGAAGCTGAACGTCTGAGGAGGAGCTGTGAGCTCTGAGGTTGAAGGATTCACCAATAGCAAGGGTCCAGCGTCGCTGGGGATGATGCCCATGGTGGCTCTTGCCTCCCTGTAATTCCCACTGACCACCTCCAATTAAATGAACAATGTAAGGAAAAGCGGAGTGCTTGTGCTGCAAATACAGCTTCAGTACAAGCCCCTAGCCCCCAGCCGGCCCTTGGGCCCCCTCCCAAGCCCCACTATGAGTTCTGTGCGGTTTCCAGGCCACCAGCTCCCGCTCCTGCCAAACAGCCCCCAGGAGGTCTATAGGATCAAAACAGGAAGGCAGGAAGCCAGGAAACCTGGATTTCCTTATTGATGTCTGAAGAGGGAGGGAGAGGAAGGGAGAGAGGCAGAGAATGAAGACAGGCCAAAGGAAGCGGCAAACGCATCCGCACTAGGAACAGAGCCCAGACTTGTCATGCAGCTGTGAGGCATCGCGGGATGATGGTGTTTAGCGGTGGCGGGTTTCAAAAGAATCACAAACGAGACTGCCGGAGGGCAACATCCCAGTAAATGTCTAAATTCATACTGCAATTGATGAAAGGGGGAAGTGGACACAGTCACTTTGGCCCATTGGATGGAGCGGCCAGAAGTCCTGGTAATGGTGCCAGGCTGGTCTAGTGGGGACCTGGATCAGATAGCGTCAGTGCCCCACCTATAGCCCCTTCACGGGCACCTACGATGAAGATCTGCTCTCCAGGAGCAGCCATGACCCTGCAGAAAGAACCCTGTAGGAAGGCTTTCTAGCCACAGAACATACTATGCCTGTGTGCTGGGCAAGCGGAAGTGCCCCCAGGAGCAGCCCTCAGCCAATGGTAGCTGGGGCACTGGGGTGACTCAGAGGAGTGTTCTCTGCTGTTCCCAGAGCTCTCTGTTAATCCATTGTCGAGTTGATTCCGACTCATAGGAACCCTGTAGGACAGAGCAGAACTACCCTGTAGGGTTCCAAGGAGCAGCTGGTGGATTCAAACTGCTGACCTTTCGGCTAACAGACTAGCTCTTAACCACTGCGCCACCAGGGCTTTAGTCATCCACAATAACAGCTTGACCACACATCCCAGATGGTTTTCTGTACTTCCCTGACTTCCGGTTATGGATTGAGTTGTGTCTTCCAAAATATACGTGGAAGTCCTAACCCTATCCTGTGGATGTGACCCTGCTTGGAAATAGAGTTTTCTTTTGTAATGTTAATGAGGTCATACTAGAATTGGGTGGGTTCTAAACCTAATAGTGGTGTCTTACAAAGGGGAGCGCAGACACAGAGAGACATACACAGGGGAAGAGGCCATGTGAAGGAGGCAGACGTATCACAAGCCCAGGAACATCAAGGATTACAGGCAGCTGCTAGAAGCTGAAGGAGTCCCTGGGTGGCGCAAACGGTCAAGCACTCAACTACTAGCTGTTCAAACTCACCCAGAGGCGCCTCAGAACAAGCTGGCAACATGCTTGGTCACAGCTTTGAAAACTCTATGGAGTAGTTCTACTCTGCACACATGGGGTCGCCATGAGTCGGAATCACCTCAACAGCAACGACTAGAAGCTGAAATAGACAAAGAAGGACCTTCCTCTAGATTCCATGGCCCTGAATTCCGATTCCTAACCTCCAGCATGGTGAGAAAATAACTTCCTGTTCTTTAAAGCTACCCACTTGTTATGCAGCTCCAGCAAACAAAGACACTTCCCTAGTCCTGTGTTAGTGCTTCCTGGGAGCACCTCCCAGATAAACAACTTATGCTCCGATATTTACTCAGGATATGTTTCTTGGGGAGCTCAAACAAGGCAGTGCCTTTGTGCAAATTATTAAAAGGCACCCCTAGGGGTGGACGTGGTCCCCAGGTGCACGGCTTGGCAAGCAATCCTCCCCAGCCTGACACAGTCCAACACCAGGGCACCAACAGGCAGTGACTCGGGGCTTGGTCCTCTGCTGGGTATCATCATCCTACACAGAGGCCCCACCATCGTCCTTGGCAAGTTCACCACTGCTGTCTTCTCAGCTTCAAGGGAAGGACAATTAATCTGGAAGCAACAATTGAGCTATTTTTGGAAACATACCGTAAATTCTACCAAAGCATTTGTGAGAGTCTCAACGCTCCTAGGAATTGAGGGAGGACTCAGGGCGTGGAAGAAACAGCACAGAGTTTGGAGTGTGATGGCTCTGAGTTCAAATCCTGGCACTGCCACTTTCTAGCTGTGTGACTTTGGGTAGATTGTTTCACCTCTCTGGAGCTTCCATCTCCTCAGCTGATGAATTGGACATAGTTGCCAAAGGCTTAAGTTAGGGAACAAATATCAAATGTGGGTATAGTGTCTAGTACTTTCCATTTTAGTTCCTCCTTGCTCCTTCTGCTTGCCCACCCCTATATAGCCTGCTTTGTTGTTGTTACCAAAAACCAAACCTATTGCCATCAAGTCGATTCCGACTCATAGTGACCCTATGGGATAGAGTAGAACCGCCCCATAAAGTTTTCAAGGAGCGCCTGGTGGATTCAAACTGCCGACCTTTTGGTTAGCAGCCACAGCACTTAACCCCTATGTCATCAGGGTTTTGTTGTTGTTGTTGGGTGCCACTGAATTGCTCCCTACTTATGGCGACCCCATGCACAATGAAATGAAACACCCGGTCCTGCGCCATCCCCACAATCAGTTGCAGATCGGACTGTTGTCATCCATAAGGTTTTTATTAGCTGATTTTCAGAAGTAGATTGCCAGGCCTTTCTTCCTAGTCTGTCTTAGTCTGGAAGGTCCACTGAAGCCTGTTCAGCATCATAGCAACACTCAAGCCTCCACTGGTAGACAGGCGGTAGCTGCATTTGAGGTGCACTGGCTGGGAATTGAACTTGGGTCTCCCACATGGAATGCGTCACAGCAAATCTGTAGGACAAGAGACTGGAGGAAGTTGAGTGGGTTGCTGGTCATGAAATTTCTTCTTTTCCAGGGAAAGTGGCCCTTGCATAGCCTTCTAGGCTGACTAAATGGTCTGTCAGGGCAGCTCCAAGGTTCCCCAGCACTCAGAGAAGCAGGTCAACCTCGTGCTGGGGATGGATACTTGCTACACTGAGCGTCAAGACATAAAATGTTAACATGAAAGAAAGCCAGCCGGCTCAGGTGACAGCGACAAAGCTCAGGTCCCATCTGTTCTTCTCCTCCCTCTGCTTCAGGTTGGTCACAGAAAACAGCTCCCCAGCTACTCCTTGCTGAATGAACTGATGCGTGAATGAACACGTAAAGCCCCTGAGAGATGCCCATGCCAGGTGAGGGTACCGAGCCTTCCCTCTTTATTTCTTCACTCTTGTTCCATGAGGGTGACAGTCACAGCTGGCACTGGATTTCCCAACAGTCTCCGCTAGGTTTTGCACCACCCCAGGTTCTCCTCACCTAGAGGTGCTGATTTGAACATGTGTCGAAGGCGTCTTTACCTAAGCACAAATCCTGCCAAGTTTATACTACAACCTAGGGAAACAGCAAGTATGACCTTCGTGAAATAAAACGCTTCATGCCTGGAGACCCTGAAAGCCCCTCCCCCAGGCCCCCCATCCACCCACCCCAGCCCACGCTATGCTGTTTTATTCATTAGGAACACACACACACAGCCACATTCTTGTGGGACTCACAAACAGGCTGGAGGCCTGGAAAAAATAAAAGGTATCAGCTCAAAATATTTACAGAAAACTGCAAAATTGGAATGAATAGACATTTAATTAAATGTCTACAAAACAGTGGGTCCACTTTGTTCATTGTTAAATTTCATTTTCATAAAAATTTTATTACATCTGAAAACAATTTGTGGGTTGGTTACCTCTCTTTGCAAGAATTCCTGAGTATGCATGATGACTGCTGAGAAAGCAGAGCCAACAGTAAATTAAATGAGTTACTATTCATAGCCAAAACCCAAAACCAAACCGGTGGCCGTCAAGTCGATTCCGACTCATAGCAACCCTATAGGACAGGGTAGAACCGCCCCATAGGGTTTCCAAGGAGTTACTGGTGGATTCAAACTGCCGACATTTTGGTTAGCAGCTGAGCTCACAACAACTACGCCACCATAGCCAAGTAAGTTCAAAAGCAGAATTCTAAAAATTCTTTAAAACGTGTGTATGTATATATGTATTGCTATTGTCAGTTGTTGTCCAGTCAGTTCTGACTCATGGTGGCCCCGTGTGTGCAGAGCAGAACTGCTCCATAGGGTTTTCAAGGCTGTGACCTTTTGGAAACATATCACCAGGTCTTTCTTCCGAGACACCTGTGGGTGGGTTGGAACTCCCAACCTTTCAGCTAGTAGTCTAACCATTTGCGCCACCTAGGGATTCCTATATACGGCCATATTCCCTTGAAAATAAGAAATTTCATGACTGCAGCCTACTCAGCTTCCTCCAGTCTCTTGTCCTACAGATTTGCTAGGACACCTCCAGAGATTTGGGAAGCTGGTTAGGTTCATAGCCAACTTAACCTCTTTTGTAAATCTTTGGAATCTGCTGCCTTGTCCTCGGGGAGCACCTCGGAGGACATAGTCCTCCCTGAGTCTCTACCACGAATGTGGGAGTATGGCAGCCGCCCCTTCTTCCAATCCTGACTCTCAGCTGCTGCGCCAGCTGAGCAGTGGGTGAAGCCACTTCTGAAAGGCCCTTCTTCCCCAGAAAGCCACCTCCTCCTCCGATTATCATTTCTGCCATTAGCCGTGGGTTGTCTGCACAGACGGTGAGCTGAGTGCCCCGGGAAATCCCCTCATAGTGGGCATCCCTTAGACTTTTGTTTTCATGCCACTTCAAGGAGCAAATTAATTTCAAATACACACTTTAGAACCTCTCTTCGATCCATCATCTCTCCAATTAGGGGAAATGCTTAGGGCAGCGGCGTCTCCATTCCAAGGAAGCCAAACGTGCAGGCCTGGGTGGGAGGTGTCCTGGGCAGCTTCTGGGCCCAGGGAAATGTCAGTAGCTCCAGCTAGGGACTGATGGGGGCTGGGTTTGTTGATGAATAATTCACACCTCAGAGATAGGGACGGATTACCCAGTAAGCAAGGTAAGCACGCGTTTAGGGCATCAAAAAAACAGGGGCACCAGTTGTCCAAAGCAAAGACCCACAGATGCCAAGCAGACAGGACACAAGGAAAAGTGAGCACCGCAGTGGAAGGGACATGGCAGGGCCCTAAATGAAACTGATATCAGCTCCAGTGAGTGAGAATGTGCCGGCCGGAAATAAAGTTCACGCAGGGTCACGGGGGCATCCACGTGCAAGGTTGTTTTAGCTATGAGGCCCCTACCACTTTAACACCTTTGTTGACATCTGTCTCCTATGGTCCCCTCCAGTGTAAATGAAACTTCTTATCTCAGCGGGTCTCTTGGGAGTATACTATTCCTTTCTAATAAACAAGTGGTGGGAATGGGCTCTCGAGTCTAACTCTTGCTACATTCACCCAGTAAAAATTTTATAATCCAGTTCATCTCATTCCAATTTTGCATTAAATTGTTAATATTACAGTCGCATTTAAAAAGAAGTTACATCATGGATAGCTATGGGTCTTAGCTATCCGTGATGTATATATGTGTGTGTGTGTGTGTGTGTGTGTGTGTGTGTACATGTATATATCTAACAGGATATATATATATATTTTGGTTTATATATCTAACTCGCATATCCCGTTCAAATTCGTTAGTAAGCAGAGGAGGGGGCACCACAGATTATCACTGTTTAGATCCCTCAGATGCGTTACTCCCACCCTGCTCACGGAGTCCTAGTGATACTTGGCAATCAGAGAGGGATCCTTTCTAAGCAGACCTTCAGTGCAGACAGGTGGGGGTGGGGGAGAGAGAGGCCCAGACAAGCTTGGCAGAAGGGAGAGAGTGGGAAGGGAGAGCTGAGTCTACTGCTGTCTCCCTCACCAGCGACTCTACTCTCAGGACACTCCACCCCAGTATTTCCAGCAGCTAACTCCCAAACTGTCCTGCTAAACTGAGCAGCAAGCAGGGGCAGATTATCCAATAGGCAAGGTAAGCACGGTGCTTATCGTGCTTATCAGATCATCTGTAGTGAACAATTTCACATCACTGATGTGGTGAAACCCATGTGAAATTGTTCACTGCAGATTAGTAAGTAAGCACAAGTAAGTCCATGCTTACCTTGCTTACTGGGTCACCTGCCCCTGTCAGGGATTGTAAATTTGAAAACAGGCTTTGATTCTGTTGGAATGTGCTGTGGCGTTGGGAGAGAGAGACATGCCAGCCACACCTAGAAGTAGAGTCTTTGATGTGGTGAAAAAATGTGAAATTGTTCACTACAGATGATCTGGTAAGCAAGGTAAGCACTGTGCTTACCTTGCCTATTGGATACTCGGCCCCTGGCAGTAAGAGAGGAGTTGTGATCAACATTGGAAGCCACATGGCCGCTCAGGACACCTGGGGGACAGCTGCATGAGATGGGACTGGATGGTACCTCTCCTCCCTGCAAAGTTTGGCTCCTGTGTCCCCTCTGCCCCTAATCCAACCAGCCCTCAGGCAGTCACAGCGAGTGTCATCTCATGGAATTGCAGACTCATGGAAAAACAGAACTCAACTCAAGAAGTATGTGCTGAGTGTCTACCATGTGCCAGGCACTGTTCTGGCACGGAGGAGACAGCGTAAAAAATAAAAAGACTAAAAACTCAAATTCTCATGGAGTTTACATTCTGCTGGATGGGATCGCTGGAAATGAATATGCTCTTGTTTCCTTTTGTGGAAGAAAAAGTATAAGGGATCACGCTCCAGCTGTGAGCCTAACTCCGTCCTGGGACTTTTACATTCCTCATGTAATTCTCTCCCCCAACCACCTTACAGAGACCCTGGTGGTGTAGTGGTTAAGAGCTACAGCTGCAACCAAAAGATCGGCAGTTCGAATCCGCCAGGTGCTCCTTGGAAACTCTATGGGGCAGTTTTACCCTGTCCTATAGGGCTGCTAAGAGTCGAACTCGACGCAACGGGTTTGGTTTTTTTGGTTTTAACCACCTTACATCCTGCCTTAGTTATCTAGTTCTTCTATGAATACCACAAGTGGGTAGCTTTAACAAACAAATGTATTTTCTCACAGTTAGGAGGCTAGAAGTCCAAATTCAAGAAGCCAGCTCTAGGGGAAGGCTTTCTCTCTATGAGCTCTGGGGAAGGTCCTTGTCTCTTCAGCTTCTATTCCTTGGCTCCTTGGTGATCTCCTTGTGGCAGGGTGTCCATCTTCCCCCATCTCTGCTCCTTTAATCTTCTCCTTTTCTATCTCAAAAGAGATTTACTCAAGACACACCCTACACTAATACTGCCTCATTAACATAACAAAGAAAACCCATTCCCAAATGGGATTATAACCACAGGCATAGGGGTTAAGATTCACAAAACATATTTTTGGAGGACACGATTCAATCCATAGCACACCCTCATTCTACAGATGAAGAAATTGAGGCTCAGAGAAGTGTAGTAAAATGCTCAAGGTCACAGAGCTAGTAAACTATAAATCCCAATCCTAAACTATGGACTTTAGTTAATAATAATGTATCAATATTGGTTCATCAATTGTAAGAAATGTACCACAGGAATGGAAGCTGTTAATAAATGAGTGCTGGTGGCACAAAAGTTAAGCGCTCGGCTGCTAACCTAAAGCTTGGTAGCTTTAACCCATCCAGCAGCTCCACGGGAGAAAGACTTGGCAATCTGCTTCCGTAAAGATTGTTGTTGGCATTAGGTTCCATCGAGTTGGTTCCAACTCATAGTGACCCTATAGATTACAGCTTTGGAAATAGTTCTCTTGGGACCTAATGCCACTAATAGCTTCCTTACATCCATGGGGTAGGTCTGCTGTGTCACACGGGGTTGTTATGAGTCGGAATCGACTTGACAGCACCCAACAACCACAATAATAATGGGGAAACAGTGTTCAGGGGGTAAGGAGGCATATGGGAACTCTCTGTACTTTCTGCTCAATTTTTCCCTAAACTTAAACTACTCTAAAAAATAAAGTCTATTAAAAAATAAATAAATGCTCAAAAAAGAAGACAAGCGATAGCCTCCCAAGACAAAAGGCAATATACGTGCTGCTGGCATGTGGGCAGAGCATGTTACCTACACTCTGGGAAGGTGTTTCTGGTGAGCTATTTACTTCTTGGTCAAAAATATCTTCCACCGAGGCAGGCTGGAGCTGCCAGGCCACCTGTCTCTGGAGAATGCAATCTCCCAGGTTACTGCACACTGACTGGTCTCCATCTTCCTCTGTTTCCCCAGGATCACAAAAGGGCCACAGCTTTTGTAAAGGGGATCCTGTAACAGAACTCCAGTGCTCCCTGTCCCTGAGTGACCAGATGTCACTCTTCCCCACTCTGGAAAAACAAGTATGCCCCTGGCTGGCCCCCATGACAACTGCCAATGGGTTTGCTTCAAAAGCGGCCCCTCTCACACACAGACCACCCTCCCAGACTGCCATACAGGCACCTCATGCCTCTGACCCCAGCTTCCCTCAGAGCCCAGGAGGACACAGAAAACCCCAGAAGTCCAGGGCCAGACACGCAAAATTCTACTGGATGAGTATCTATAACCCTCTTCCCCGAAACCAGGAGTCAGCAAACATTTTCTGTAAAGGGCCAGATGAGAAATATTGTAGGTTTTGTGGTCTAAGAGGCAAAATCAAGGATATTCTGTAGGCACTTACGTATCAAGAGAGAAAACACATTTCCACAAATTCTTTTCAATCATTTAAAAATGTAAACAAAAAATGCATTCTCAGATTGCGGGCTGTACAAAAATAGGCAGCTGGTGGAATTTGGCCCACAGGCCAGAGTTTGCTGACCCCTGCCCTATACTCTCTTAGAGGAAGAAGCCACAGGTGGGTAAATGTTATATTTCTATTGGGAAAGGAAAGCAATTACTGTAGGATCAAAGTCAGAGCCACAGACAGGGAGGAGAAAGGAGGGAGGGAAGAAATCTGGGAGGCAAAGTCTGAAAGAGAAACTTAAGGAAGTTTGGAGGGGAAAAGGCGAGATTTTGAAGACAGTGGTTATGATAAGAGAAAGACAGCGAGTAAGAGGGTAAGAACGAGAGAGAGAGCGAGAAAAGAAGATTTTACTATGTTTGCTGAGCTTGACGAATGAAATTCCCCCAGGGACTAGAGTAAATATTCAATGACTTTGCAATTTTTGTGGACACTGGACTGATTTTCTTTCTTTTTTGTGTATGATACCATGCTGAGGTAGGGCTCACAAGCGGAGGTGACTTTATACGGGTCTCCCGCTCCACCACCACCACCACCAAGCCACGAGCTCTGCTCACCCTCGGCCTTTCTGTCCTAGCCAGCCCAAACAATCTGTTTGCCTGCACACTCCACGCCCTCACAGGTCACATCCCTCCAGCAGGAACACGCTCCCTTCCCCTCCACCCTCCCCTGCCCCACCCATTCTGGTCATCCTGCCTTTGGGAGATTCTCCCTGGCCCCAAGACTGAGTCCTGTGCTCCCACTGCACCTTCTGCAAGCCCTCTGAAAACCTAAGTGCCCCTCGGGGTCCTTACCTTTAAAAGGGGGCCACTGCTGCCTCCCACTGTGGAAAATGAGGCGGCACAGAAGAACACACTTTGCAAACCGTAAGGGGCAGGCTGCGTGGTCGCTGTTAGTGCATTTGGTTCCAAGGGGCCTATTTTTGATCACCTTCTCTGCGTCCCCCTCTCCAGGTGACCATTCTGTACTGAGAACCAGGTATCCACACAAACAGAAACACTGTTACAGGGAGGAGTGAGGTATGTTTATGAATTAGGTATCTGCTTCAGGCCAAACAACAATTTCATCAGCTGGGGGTGGAGGTTGTGGGGGTAGGGGGCCCTGACTTCTATATTAAAGTCTCCCCTTATTCCAGGTAATTCTTTTCACATAGCAGGAAATTCTGAGAAGCAGATACCTCCCCTGAAGGAGCAGCTTCCAGCCTGCTACCCTCTCCAGCTCTGCTCATAATGTCAGCTGAAACCACCTCCTACAGTTCTTAAATAAAACAACCGTCTGGTTGACTGTAATTAAGCATATTCTACAGCCTTGGCGAGCCTGGCATCTGCACCTGCCACTGGGATCGCCTTTCTCGAGGCACCTGTCCGCGGCAGTCATAGTGCCCTGCTCGCGCGCTCCCCTATTCATCCCCACGCCGACACTTCCGCACGGCGCCGCCCGCGCGCCTCGCACCGCCCTAGCGCACCAGAGGAACAGATGGAGCAATCATCCTCCTCATTCCGCCATAAGGACCCCCGCTGCTCTGGGGAGAGATGTGGTTGTAAGACACATAATTAGACAAGTCAATGGACAATGCCGCGTATTAGAGGGGGTGGACTTGCCTAACGCAGAACAGGCGCTCTCATTTATCGCGGGCGCATTGAAGCTAGGCGCTCAGCCCCGCCCCAGCGCAGCGGGCTGCATCCTGGGGTGTGCGCCACCGGCCTACCCCCTTAGCTTCAGTTTCCAGGCCTCTCAAACAACATCTCACCTTTTTTTTTTTTTTTTTTTAAAACGCCGTGCCAAGATGATTTATGCACCAACAATGCCATTCATGTGGAAGTGTCCTCCATCAAATTTCCACGCTCCGGGGGCCAGCAGGTGCCCTCAGCCTGTGGCGGCAGACAGTGGCAATCTTGGCTCTGGATTGGCCCATCCACCCACAACCCCCTCCCCTGCACTCCACGGTGGAAGTGATTCCAGAAAAGCCAACTAGAATGGACACACCTTGGGATTCACCCTCTCCTCTCCTGAGGAGTCAGGTGACCTTGGGTGTCCAGGCCTCTACAAGGGACAGCACATAAAGCTGGTAAGAGCACACCTTCCGAGTCAAAGATCTTGGTTTGGAATCCAGGGCTGACCTTTGTGCAGTGTGACCTTAGGCACCTCTTGAACCGTGGTCTCCTCTCCTGTATAAAGGGCATAATCTTTTCCTCACAGGCATTTGTGGAACAAAGTATGTTTGAGCTGAACTCCTTGGTAGAACTCAGAGGCTCACTCAGGTAGCTCAGAGAACGAGGGTGTGTCAGTTCAGTCCTCTGGGAAGCAGGTGCCAAAATGGAATTAGAAGTGGGTGTGGGAGACCTGGTTCAATTCCCAGCCAGTGCACCTATGCGCAGCCACCAATGTCTGTCAGTGGAGGCTCATGTGTTGCTATGATGCTGAACAGGTTTCAGCAGAACTTCCAGACTAAGAAGGACTAGGAAGAAAGGCCTGGTGATCTACTTCTGAAAATCAGCCAATGGAAACTGTATATGGGTCATAACACTTCAATCCACAACCAACCATGGGGATGGTGCAGGACTCGGCAGCGTTTCGTTCTGTTGTGCATGGGGTCGCCGTAAGCTGGGGGCCGACTTGACAGTAGCTAACAACTCATCTATGAAGGATAAAGGGGGAGGACACGGGAGGGGCGGGGAGGGCAAGGCCAGAAGGAGGATTGAGTAGGGAGAGCCCCAGACTGTAGTGCCGCTCTGAGAAAGTCCTGGAGGGCTGATGAGGAGCCCCAGAGCAAAGACCACCTGCTAGAGGGGTCCCACGTTGGGCAGATTGGCCCAGCTCTAGCGCCTTACAGAGGCCAGTCATTGGCTGGGAGCAGCCTAGGGATGAGCTGCGTGTGAACACCGCAGGGAGTCATGGAGTGGAAGTGTGGCATCTGGAGGCTGTCAGCTCACCACACTCCTTGCAGCAGTTCTCTCCTCAAGGGAGAGCGGAGTGGTACACCCCGATGGCTACCCCCAGGGGTTTTGGTGAAAAGGGTGGCAAGCATTTTTCATTGCTATACTGGGTTGAGTAGTGTCCCGCCACAATTCATGCCCACCTGCAACCGGTGAATGTGACGATATTTGGAAATAGGGTCTCGGCAGATTTAATTAGTTGAGAGGAGGTCATGCTGGATTAAGGTGGGTCCTCAATCCAATGACTGGTGGCCTTATATGAAGGCCACGTGGAGGCAGAGATACGCACAGGGATAAATGCTGTGTGATGACAGAGGCAGAGATTGGAGTGATACAGCTACCAGCCAACGAGTGCCAGCAGCCACCAGAAGCTAGGAGAGAGGCATGAAACTGAGTTTCCCTCAGAGCATCCAGAACTTCTAGCCTCCAGAACTGTGAGAAAGTAAATTTCTGTTGCTTTAAGCCACCCAGTTTGAGGTACTTTGTTGTGGCAGCCCTGGGAAACTAATACAGTTGCCTTCCTGGTTTTGTCCCCCCCGCCCCCACCTAGCAAAGCACCCGTGACTTGGCCCCTACTTCCAGAGATGGCCATATGACACTGGCAAACTGTGAATGATTCCGTGTTTTTATCTAAACTGATCCAAATAGAGTAAATCTGTGGACATGTCCTGGGGATGCTGGGACACAGATAATCTCTTTTCTCATGGATGTTAAGAAAGTAGGTAGCTATAGGGGCTACTGGCAACCATCTTGGGACGTGAGAGGTGTCCAAATTGGGATGAAGTCAACACTGAGGATGGTAGAGTAGGGAAACCACAAGAAACAGGGGCTTTGGTCACATTGTTGAGCAGCTGGGTCAAGCCTCTCCTGAAATCCACTCTATTAGTAGACTTCTCAGTTCATGAGCTAACCAATCCTCTTTACTGTTTGAACAGTTGTGTTAGGTTTCCTGGTACTTGCAAGAAAGGTCCCAGAGCTAATCATCAAAAAGAGAAATGGGTGTCCTCTGAACTCCAAGAGGAAGCACAGGCCTAGAGTCAAGCTTTAAGAGACTGAGATTGATGAAATGGTGGAATAGGGATCCAAGGCTGCTCTTGGGATGTCAGGGTGGGAATGTCTGAATCGTCACTTCAGAGAGAAAAGGACTTGACTCCTGTGTCTGCATCCTTTTGTGCCCATCTGCTCCTTTTTCCACAACCAGGTGGTGTCCTCACCCTCCTCTGTCTTTTCTCCACTGCGCAGATCCTTCTAACTCCCATTTCTTCTCCTTCCTAAACTGCATTTGCTCAAGACTGACTCCAGGTCTACTTTGAGACTTCTCTCAGTGTATCTCCTCACTTTCAACATCTGCTGGCAAGGAAGTGCCTGACCCTCTCTGCATTTCCCAATTCAAATTTCTGAAAGCACAAATCTGATGATCCCAGCTCTTGCCCGTTTAGACAGCCCCAGAGACTCCGATCCCATCGCTGGGAGAGGGGGCTGGGCATTAGTCATTTTTAAAACTTTCTCAGATGGTCCAAGTGTGCACTCAGAGTTGCAAGCCCCTGGATTAACTGGCCAGGCTTTCCAGATCAGCTGCTCTCACAGCCTGTCCTTGGGTCAAGGTCAGTCCAGATCCAGTCAGCTAAAGGGAGAGCCACATGGTCTAAACACACCCAAAGCCTCCTCCAATGGTAGGGTCTGTGCCTATAGGAAAAGCTGCTGAGCAGAAGCACCTACAGAATCTAGAATCTAGGCATCCGTGCTTGGCAAATACTCTCAAAACAGGAAAATCCTGATAAATCAAATTTACCTCTGAGAGTCATTACAATAAAACTACATAAACGCAGCTAGGAAAAGTGATATTTGGGGAGACTCTTTAATGACATGGGACAATATTCATGACCTCATGTAAAGAGAGAAAAAAGAGGCATAAATTTATGTAGTGCAGGATTCCACTTTTGCTTAAAAAATGTGTATATATATGTATACACACACATACACACACACACACAGGAATAAAAGACTGGAAACACAGGTGCTGAAAAGGTAATTGTGGTTCTTCAATCTAGAAAACTTCTTTTATTCTTGAAATAATGTCTGTATTTTTTGATCTTAACAGGCTTTTATGAAGTGATAGCTCCGGTAGAAGAGCGGCTGGTTTGGTAAAGCTGTATATGCAAAATTACACATCGGCAGCCTTATGACAACAGCCCTCTGCACCTTGGCCCAGTATTTTGTTTCTAATTTCAATTTTATAGAAATCTGAATACAGAACTCTGGCACCCGCTGCCCTAAGAAACAGCCTGGTTGGAATCGCTCTTCTCTGCTCCAATGCCTTGTATTCAAGGCTCTTCCAGCAGGACTGGATGATGCCTACCATGTCAGGGGGCACGGTCCAGAGCAGGGCTTTGGGGGTCCCCGCCAGCAGACCTCCCACCTGCCAGCTGATCTGAGCCTAGAGGGCAGTGAGTTGAGAACACGTGGGGCTCTGGGTTGGGGAGGGACAGCAACAGGAAAAAACAGAACATATGTGCACGATTAGGCCAGGACACCAGGAGCCCAGGTTGGCCGGGAAGGAGAAGGAAAGGCGCACAGGATCTTCCGTGTTAAAATGTTGGCAGGAATCACATTCAAAGTAACAGGAGAACCAAGACTTGTCGAACCAAGAGAACACAGAGGGACTTGGCCTTGCTGTGCTCAGCGGGGATCCCTAGACAGTAATGAGCTAGCAAGGGTTTGAGGGCACTTACTCATTTAAGCCGTTCAGTTGTCACCTCTGTTGGTTATTTGCTTGGTTTGGTTTTTCTTTCACCAGCTGTCATTTGAAAATGTTCTGTAGACACAGCATTGTGGTAGGTGTTGTGCAGGATTCAGAGTTGAAACAGATAATGGAGCTTGTGCTCTGGGAAAGGAGGTAGGAGCCATGTATGCACCCAGAGCAGCAGGGACCCGGGGAGACTGTTATACATTGTTATAAGAGTTCAGAAGAGAGAAATATTGTTTCTAGCCAGGAGGAGCGAAGGGCAACCTCCTGGAGGAAGTGGTGTTTGAACAGGGGCCTTGAAGGATGGGTGAAATGTAAACATATGCAAGCTAGCCTGAATGGAGGAAAGCAAGCAAGGTAGGAGGAAACGTCAAGGTGGGAAAACACAGAAACACAAAGTACGTATGGGAAACATACATACAATGAATACTTAAGCATGTATTGTGGGCCAGGCTCAAGAGACACACTGGGTTGCAGTGGAGCTTCTGTTTTCAGAGGGCTTCTGGGCTGCTGGCCAAACTACTGGAGCCATGAGTGCTTCAGGCCAGTTGGCGCTGGTCAGGTGGCTGGAAGTGGGTCTCAAGTCAGCCCTGTTCCTGCTGCTCCTTCCCCAGTGCTCACTCCAAGGAAATGCATCCCTGGAAACAGCATCAACAAGAACAGCATGCCACTGCGAACACTTAAAACACGGGAGACACAGAGCCTTCCGCACACGGTCCTCGCTAGGGCAAAGCTCGCACGGCAGAACCGCTGCTCCCAGCGTGTTTAAGGCAAAGCAACAGCAGACACATATAGCAAGATCTCTCCTGGAGGTAAAACTCGTCTTCCTTTTTATTTTTTCAAGTGCTGAGGCATCCGATTCCACATTCATCCTTTTCCTCTAGCTTATCTCTTGGTGACTTTGGAGAGCAGTCTTTCTTATCTCGGAAACAAATGGCCTCCACCGAGAGCTCCAGACAGCGGAGTCATTTATCTGTTTGACATGTGTTTCCCTGTTTGTTTTCTCCAGCCTTGAGACAAGAGTTGTGTCAACTGTGGATGACTATGCCCCAGTCACTTGAGAGGCATGAATCAATTTCCCAGCTGCATTTATCACTCGCTGCCTTAAATCAAGTCTAATCAATGCTTCCTTCACCTGGTAAGGATTGAAACTATATATAACACCTTCAGAAAACTGGCGGGAAAGGGAGCCAGCCACAAACACAAATTCCCTCAGGGACTGAGATAGAATGATGTTAAGGAAACATTTGCAATATCTGATTTCCTTTCATGGAGATGCCTGACTAAACAGTCAGGGAGGTTTGCATGTGTGAAGCTTAACTTGAATTTACCCTACGTGGGATATCAGTATATAGACGATTTTATACAGGGGTGAGTTCTGCACCTTTAAACATTTTATAAGGAATATGTTCTGAGGCTTTGGTGTATTTTTTATACTTTTGTTCCTATATTAAGTTATTAAGTCATTAACTTATTTCTATTTCTCTTAGAGGAATCTGTTTTGGCATCAATGATTCACTAGGTCAAGTTCCAGTTACAACATACAAAAATCTCTCCATAACAAAATACATATCCAGCAGCCCCTCTGATTTAAAATACCAGTGTTTATAAAATCTTAGACCTGAGAAAACTTGGCCTTCTCTCTCCTCCCCCCAACTCTTCGTAACAGAATTTGATCCACACAACCACAGTAGATTTGTCATTAGCAGGTATGAAAACCATCCCCCAGCTGTTCAAGCCATTTAGAATATGGTAGAGAGAGCAGCCCTGTCTCATTTGTAAATTAATCTTGTGCCAGTTACAGGCACCTACCTGCGACATGCCCACAGCCAGGCCCTCCATTATTCTTCAAGGATAATGGGAGAGGAAAGAGTGGACAAGAGACAAATAGGTTAATGATTATGCAAACCCAGAAGATGAGGCAATGCTGTGATTCACTGATATAATTAATATTTCTATCTAATCTGCTGAACTGTGTAGACTTTTAACACTAGCATACCTCTGAAGTGATAAACAGGGCAGACTCACATTTTCAGAGTCCCAGCTCCCCCAGCGACCTGTTGCCAGGTAGGTAGTTGAATCCATCCCTGTTAGGTTCTGGGAAGTCAGACAATAATAATAAAGCCTTATGTTGGTGTAATGCTTTTCAGTTTATAAAGTGTTTAGAACATACAGTTTCATAATCCTGTAACATAAGCAAGAAAAGTAGTTGTGATTCCGTGTTTCAGATGAAGAAAAAGGTTCAGAGGCTGGCGTGCCCCTCCTAGGTGAGTCTCAACTGCGCTGAGATGCTGAACTCAACTCCTTGTCTTGTCAACCCCAAAGCCTTGGTTCTTCCCACTACGCTGTGACTAGGCATCACTGAGGTCTCCTCCCTGTTCTTTCCCCAGCTTATGTTTCTCTCATCGCCCAGGGTTCTTGGGAAACTCATATGGTTATGTTGTTGTTGTGTGTGCCGGTGAGTCGATTCTGACTCATAGCAACCCTGTATGACAGAATAGAACTGCCCCATACGGTTTCCTAGGCTAAAATCTTTACTGGATCAGATCACCAGGTCTTTTCTCCCATGGAGCAGCTGGTGGGTTTGAACTGCCAACCTTTCAGTTAGCAGCCAAATGCTTAACCATTGTGCCACCAGGGCTCCTTCATGGATACAGGAGATCCCTAAAGTTGCTTGACAGATGTCCAGCTTAAAAAAAATAAAAGGCAGCACCATTCGACATGTTTCGAGTTACAAGCATGGTATAGTCTTCTTCATCCATCTTAAACAAAGTAAGGTGATACAACAAAGCTTTAGCCCCCTGTGAACAAAGAGGGTAAGGGAAACACTATGGATGTGGAGTCTGAAATTAAAGGGCCCACTCACGTTGTCTGTAATGCACACAAGCATTGTTTAATGAGCTCCTTTGCTTTAGGATGTTTGGGAAGGGCCATGTTTGCTCATTCTTTCAGGAAGGGAATAACAGGTTTTTCCACCCAAGACAAGTCCACCAAAGTCAGTTCTGTCAAGATTCATAAGTAAGGACAGAAGCTGATGGAAAGAAGAAAACTTCCATGGCTTTAACATTTTAGACCAGAGCGGATTTGCTCAACTTGACTTTAGTAGAAGTAAATGAGGGGAGTAACGGATAATGCTTCCTCAAACTGGCTTCAGGTAATGTAGTACTGAGGAGACGTGAATTTTCAGTGGTCGTAGGGATTTTGAAGCTCTCCGGGGAGCCTGAGAAAGTCTTGAACACATTCTGACAATGCTGATGTAGTCTTTCAGGAGTTAACATGCATGTCAAATGGTAAAGTCACCCTAACTATCATGCTTATACAAACTGGAATTTATATTGGAAATAGAAAGACTCACAAGCCCAAAGTAAAAGGGATCATAGCCTTCCATGAAATAAAAATGCTACTGAAATTAATATGTACCAGTCTCATTTCCTTTCCAAAGCAAACTGGTTTATTTCATTTGTTCATTCATTCAACAAATATTTATGAAGACCTGAGAACATGGGAACTAAGACTCAGTGGTAACAAGACACACCCTGCTCCCTAGGACCTTACACTCAAGTGCAAAAATCTACATTTAAAAAAAATGGGAGATTTATGCTTTCAGTCAAGACGGAATCATAGGAACCAGGTTTATCCTCCCACCTGATACACCAAAAAACAAAACAAAACAGAAACAACACGCGAAACAATGGCTTTCAAAACACTGAACATCAGGCTTCAGAAGACAGGGATCCTGAGGGATGGGAAACAAACAAGGTGAGCCTACGACTGTCCCACTTACTGCCTTGAAACACTTTGCAGGCTCCACAAAGACGGACAACTCAGGGAGAACCCAGGGGCCCCCCAGAGTTCAGGAGACAGAACTGAGGGTTTGGGAAAACCAAGGCAGCTAGAGTTCACAGGACAGAGTACCAGAGAGGTGAAAGCTGCACAGAAAACCCCAGAGACCAGCAGAGGGTCCCCCTTGAGTATTCAAGAGAGTACTTATTGCTCAGGGCATATAAGAGAGGAACTATCTGAGGCCGGGGAAAGAACTGCCTGAAAGGGCGAGCAGGGACAGCACTCGGCACTCACACAGGGCCGGGGACAGCACCTATTACTGTCAGCCAGGCTATAGAAACTCTTAATTCACAGGGTACTGGGTAGAGTACTCAGAAGACCTTGCCTCAGTATTGGGCATAATTGCTATAGATGGAGCACTCCTGCAGACCTGACTGACAAATTATAAAAGCAAGACCCAAAAGGATCAAACTATTTCTGAGTAACTTAACTGAATCTCCAAAGAAAGGAATAGTTATAGGAATATATATCCAGCACCCAACAAAGTAAAATTCACAATGTTTGGCATCCATCCAATCAAAGATTACAAAGCATATAAAGAAGCAGAAAAACATGTCTCATGATGAAGAGAAAAATGAGTTTGATACCGACCCAGAACTGATCTAAATGTCAGAATTAGTGAATGTTAAAAGAGTTAGAATAACTATATTCTATATGTTCAAAAACTTAAGTTGATGCATAGAAGATGTATTTTTTAAAAGAAGAAAAAGAAAAACAAATCCAATGTCTAGAAATGAAAACTCCAATGTCTGAGATGAAAAATACACTGGATGGAATTAATGAAGATTGGATACTATAGAAGAAAAGATCAGTGAACTTGAAGAGATGACAATAGAAACTATACAAAAAACGGACAGAAAAGTATTTAAAAAATAAAGAGAGTATCAGTGATCTGTGGGACAACTTCAAGTGGAGGATATACATAATTAAGAGTCTCCAAAATGAGAGGGGGGAACAAAAATATCGATGGCTTAATACTCTCCATATTTTATAGAACTATAAACCTAAAGATTCAAGAATCCCAACAAACCCCAAGCACAAGAAATATGAAGAAAATTACACCTAGGCACATCATAAAAAATTGTTTAACACCAGTAATTAATACTTTAAGAGCAGCCAGAGAAAAAACACACATTACGTACAGAAGACCAAAGATAAGGATGACAACTGTTTACAAAATGTTATTTATAATAGCATCAAACAATATGAAATATTTATGGATAAATATGATTAAAAAAAGATGTAAAAGACATATATGTTGAAAACTACAAAACACTGCTGAGAAATTAAAGATCTAAATAAATGGAGAACTAGACCATATACATGGGTTGGTAAACTCAATATTGTTAAGGTGTCAATTTTACCCAAACTGATCTATAGATTCAAAAGGGAAAAAGGATACACACATAGACCAAAGCAACAGAATAAAGAGTCCAAAAATAAATCGACAATTGGTCGATTGGGTTTTGACAAAGGTTCAAAGGGAAGTCAATACAGAAAGGATAGTTTTTTTTCAACAAATGACATCAGAAGAGCTGAAAGAAAATGAATCTCAACCTATACCTCATACTTTATTAAAAAATTAACTCAAAATTGATCATAAACCTAATTGTAAAGCCTAAAACTGTAAAACTTCTAGAAGGGAAACTGGGGAAAACCTTTGCAACCTTAGGTTAGGTAAAGCTTTCTAAGATACAACACCAAAAGCACAATCCATAAAAGAAAAATCTGATCAACTAGACTTCATCAAATGAAAGATACTTTGAAAGATACTGTTAAGGGAATGAAAAGACAAGCCACAAAGTAGGAGAGAATATTTGCAAAGCATGTTATCTCATAAGGGACTTATACCCAGAATTGATAAAGAATTCTCAAAACTCAAAAAAAAGAGAAGAAACAATCCACCTTAAAAAATGGGCAAAAGACAAGAGACAGACAGGGCTGCATAAACCAGAGACTCCATCAGCCTGAGACCAGAAGAACTAGATGGTGCCCGGTTACCACCAATGACCAACCTGACAGGAAATAAAACAGAGAGTCCCTGACAGAGCAGGAAAAAGGTGGGGTGCAGAACTCAAATTCTGGTAAAAAGACCAGACTTAATGGACTGACTGAGACTGGAGGAAGCCCAGAAAGCAAGGCCCCCAGACTTTCTGTCAACCCAGAACTAAAACAACTCCTGAAGCCAGCTCTTCAGACAAAGATTAGACTGGACGATGGGACATAAAATGATACTCGTGAAGAGAGTGCTTCTTAGCTCAAGTAGATACATGAGACAAAATGGGCAGCTCCTGTCTGGAGGTGAGATGAGAAGGCAGAGAGGGTCAGGAGCTGGTTGAATGGACACGGGAAATCTGGGATGGAAAGGAGGACTGTGCTGTCACATTACAGGGAAAGCAGCTAGGGTCACATAGTAATATGTGTATAAATTTTTGTATGAGAAACTGACTTGCACTGTAAACTTTCACTTAAAGCACAATAAAAAAAATGGGCAAAAGATTTGAACAGACATTTCAACAAAGATACGGGGATGACAAATAAGTATATGAAAAGATGCTCAACATCATTAGTCTTAAGGAAATGCAAATTAAAACCACAATGAGACACCACTACGTGCTTCTTAGAATGGTTTAAAAATGAAAAAGACTGGCCATACCAAGTGACAATAAGAAAGTGAAGAAACTGGGACTCTCATGCACGCCTAGTAGCAATGTAAAATGGTACAACCACTCTGGAAAACAGTCTGACAGTTTCTTAAAAAGTTAAACACATACCTACTACACCAAAACCAAACCTGCTGTCAAGTCTATTCTGACTCATAGCGACCCTACAGGACAGTAGATCTGCCCTATATACCTACTATATGACTCAGTTATTTCACTCTTACTTACCTAAGAGAAATGAAAGTATATGTCAACACAAAGACTTGTATACAAACATTTATAACAGCTTTATTTGTAAAAGCCCCAAATTGGTAACAACCCAAATGTCTATCAAATAGTGAATGGATAAATCTATTCAATGAACTACTCAGCAATTAAACAGATAAAACCCCTCTTAATACATGCTACCACATGGATGAATCTCAAAATATACTGAGTGGAATAAGCCTGACATAAAAGAGTATATATTACATAATTCAATTTATATAAAATTCTAGAAAATGCAAACAAAATGTAGTGACAGAAAGCAGATCAGTGTTTGCCTGGGAAATGGGGGTGGGTGGCATGTGGGGAGGGGCAGGAGAGAAAGGTTACAAAGGAGCACAAGGACACTGGGGATGATGGGTAAGTTCATTATCTTGATTGTGGTGATGGTTTCACTTGGTATATACACATGTTAATGCTTTTCAAATTGTATAGTTGAAATATGTGTAATCTATTGTATGTCAAGTACATCCCAGTAAAGCTATTAAAAATATTAATGGACTCCACATTCTAGAGATTCTGGCAGTAGAACTATTATTTTCATCTTCAAATATTAATTACTTTTGTACATACTTTGTTTTACTTTGGTAAAAACACTTTTGAACTTTATTTTTAAAGCTGCAACAAGGAAAGCAAAGGGTATAAACAAACATTAGCTCACTGAAAAACAATGTTATATATACTAAAAAAAAGTACAGGGTGAAAATGAGGAATTCTGATTCACAGATGCAACCAAATCTGACATGATTCTTGACAAGGAATAAGACCACTTGGAATCAATGAATAGGTGTCTGCCGGTCGTCTCTTTCCTGCACACTGCTGTGGTTTCCAGCAACCGAGCCCTCGGCCTCAGAAATCTGGACTATGGTTTTCAGTTGGTCTTCCAGCTCCTCTATTAAAGGCCCAGACCTTCCTGGAGCACAAGAAAGGGCAAGTGGTTTCCCCTGACTGCCCTCAGACCTCAGGAGGGCCATGTTTCTGCATACCTCAACACCATCAGTAAGCAGGGCACTGCTTTCTTCAAGAAGGGGACCCTGCAAAGAACCTGCTGTCTTGGATCCGTTCTCTTGGCGCTCGTCTTGTTCTGAATCTGAGTCTTGGGTTGTGGAGGATGAGGTGCTGTCCGATTCCTCCAAATCACTTGCCTCAGGACTGCAGCAAGGTGTCTGCTGCCTGGAAGCTGAGCAGGCTGCTTTTAATGCAGTTTCTTCCTCCTGGACAAGAAGGGCCGCCGTTTCCAGTTCTTCCAGTTCGAATCCCAGCTGGGCCTTTGTAAGAGAGTCTTTCTTTAAGGCTTCTGCAAGAGCTGCCAATTTTTTGGACCTTGAAAAAAATATATATACAAATTTAATGTTAGGACTATTCATTAAATTGTCTGAGGACAACAGGGTACACTGCTTCAAAAAAACAACAAAATAAAGTTGGAGCCATACTTTACATGCTACACCAGGATAAATTCCAAATGAATCAAAGATATAAATGTAAAAAGGGAGAGTATTATTAAAGTACTATGAGGGAACATTGGAGAATTCCTTTGTGAGCCTAGAATAAGGAAGGCCTTTCCAACAATGACTCAAAATTCAGAAGCCATGAAAGAAAAGACTGACAAATCCAACTAAATAAAAATCAACAGGTTCTGTAGGGCAAAAAGTCATCATAAGTAAGGTCAGAAGACAAATGTAAAATTGTTAAAAAGATTTGCAACTCGTATCACAGACCAAGGCCTCATTTCCCTAACAGAGTTCCTAAAAACAAAAGAGAAAACAAACATTTGATAACTCCGTGAGCAAAGCTGTGGGGAAAAAAGGTGCTTTCATACATTGTGGGAGGTTACGCAGGTACAACCCCTATGGAGGAGATTTTGGCAATAACTTTCACAACTGAAATATACATACCCTTGACCCAGCAATCCCACTTCTAGAAGTTTAGCACATGTAGCACATATACTTTCGAGTTTCTGGGTGGTACAAATAGTTAATGTATTTGACTGCTAAGTGAAAAGTTGGTGGTTCAGGTACACCCAGGGGCACCTTGGAAAAAAGGCCTGGCAATCTGCTTTAAAAAAAATCAACCATTGAAAATCCTATGGAGCACATTTCTACTCTGACACACATGGGGTCACCATCAGTCAGAATCGACTCAATGGCAACTGGTTAGCACATATGCTTGCTATATGACATACATACAAGGCTATTTATTAAGGCATTGCTTTAAAAAAAAATCGGGAAAACAAATGTCCATCAGTGATGGGACTGGTTAAGTAAGTCAGGGCATATTGATACAAAGGAATACTTCACAGCTATACAAAGAATGAAGCTCTCCACAGGCTAATCCAGATATACTGTTCAACTGTAACAACTAACACACTATATATATATACGCTGCTTCTTAGGGAATTAAAAAAAAAAAGGAAAGGAATAAAAACACATATTCGTATTTGCTTGTGTACTTATCAGTAGACTGGCGAGACGGGGGATGACAGAGGAGGGTGGAGAGAAGGAGACTGCACCACACATTGTTTTATATTTAAATCACGTGACTGTGATACCTGTTAAAAATTTTAAATGTACAAAAAAGAAAAAAGCACTATTAGAGAGCAGCATCGAATGCTTTTCTTTTTTTATCAGAAAGCCATTTCCTATGATTTCAGAGAATATTTTTCTCTGAATTACCTGCTAGATTTATAACATTACATTGCACTGAATAGGTAAAGCTTTTCATTATTGACTTTAATGCATTTAGTTGTTTTGTTTTTGTTTTTTAAAGAGGCAGCCTAAAGCATACTGAGTTCTCCAAACACCAGCTCTTTACTGTTCGAGAGAGGAAAATCTCCTGATGGGACAACGGAAAAAAATGCAGCCGTGAGTGAAAATGTAAGCGTGCTAATACAGCTTCTGTTGTCAAGTCAATTCTGACTCATGGTGACCCCATCTGTGTACAGCAGAACGCTCTGCAGGGTTTTTAAGGCTATGACCTTTCAGAAGCAGACCACCAGGCCTGGGTGGGTTCAAATCACCAACCTTTAGGCTAGTAGTAAAGCACTCAACCATCTGCGCCACCCTGGGAATTCTGACACAGCTTCTGGAAAAAACCAAACCAAAGCTGCTGCCGCTGAGTCGACTCCAACTCATAGCGACCCTACAGGTCAGAGTAGAACTGCCTCGTAGGGTTTCCAAGGAGTGGCTGATAGATTCGAACTGCCAACATTTTGGTTAGCAGCTGAGCTCTTTACCACTGTGCCACCAGGGCTTGCCCATGGCTTCTAGTTTTCCCCAACTCCAAAGATTCAGTGAGTATGCAAAACACTTAGCGGCTTTGAAACAAACTGGATAAGGGTGAGTTCACAAGATAAACTGCCATTTGTAAAAGTGCAGGCATAGTCCATCCCCTAATAATGGGAAAATGCGGCTTCAACTGAGCTGACATGAATGGATGGTGCAATGGGAACTACCGAACAAAGATGGTATTTTTCATCTAAGTGCCTAGATGTATAAGAGATCTTTTTTTCTCAAAATATTTAGAATAATAATAATCTTTATGAAAACAAAAATAATCAAACAAAAATAACAACCAGATGCCCCTGAGTCAACTCCAGGTCATGGCTATTCCGTGTGTGTCGGAGTACAACAGTGCTCTACAGGGTCTTTTCCTGCCGCTTCTTCACGGGTATAATCCCGGACACAGGAGCACCACCACAGTAAATGTTTCAGGGTGCAGCAGAGGCCCAGTGGGGTGAATCGGACAGAGGCAGCTGCCATCACTGATGGGCTACCTTTCTCTTAAGCAAAGAAAACTCTCAATTTCAGTGAAGAAATTTTCAGGGAGCTTAGAAAAGGGGAGTTGGCTAGGGTAAAGAGGAAAACGAAGGTCAGCGGGAGTCAATTCATGGTTCATCAAAGGGCTATAAAACCCAGGTTGAGCTTTTATTACATTTGAGACATTTTTAAAAGCATAGTTAGGGAATAAGATGGCTGCAATATAAGCTGTATCCATGTCCAAGGTAGACCACCATGTATTTTGAAATGCTGACTACCAGGTAAAGGATTTGGAGAGAGTTGGTGGGTCAGTTTAAAACATCTCTGGCCCAAGGCCCAGTCACCCTAGGAATTAGTTCACCACCATACTTCTCACTGAAGGGGGTCCTCTCTGGGTAGTGACACACAGCTTTAAGGGATAAAGACACATAAACTGGGGAAAGAGGACAATGCCTCTTTGTAAATTATATTAGAATAAAAATTTTAAAATAAAAGCTTTTACTTCCATGACCATACATGTTGCATTTTTAATAGCCACCACAAATACTTCCACAATATAGGAAAGATGATGTTCCACAAACATCACTGCTCTTGTTCCTAACAAAACCCTGTGTATTGGTTTTATTATTACCCTAACGCTACAGAGGAAACTCTGGTGGCATAGCGGTTAAGTAATATGACTGCTAACCAAAAGGTCGGCAGTTCGAATCCACCAGGCACTCCTTGGAAAACTCTATGGGGCAGTTCTACTCTGTCCTATAGGGTCACTATGAGTCGGCATCGACTCGACGGCAATAAGTTTGGTTTTTTTTTGGTTTAACGTTACAGATGAGGAAACAGAAACTCAGAGGAGTTACAGATCTGCTGAAACTTACCCGGCTAATAAGTGGCAGTCAAGACTGGAACCCAATCTGCTTCCTATCCCACCACAGACAGACAGCTGCCATCAAGACGACTCCAATGCATGGTGACCTTATATACAACAGAACAAAATGTTGCCTGGTCCTACGTCATCCCATGATTGCCAGCATGTTTGAGTCCATCATGGTTGCTATCGTGCCAATCCATTTCTCCAAGGGTCTCCCTAACCCTCGCTGGTCCTCTACTTCACCAAACACGATGTCCTCCTCCAGCAATTGATCCCTCCTGATGATGTGTCCAAAACAAGCGAGACCAGACAATGTTCTATGGTGATCCATAAGGTTCTCCTTGGCTAATTTTCAGAAGTAGTTCACTAGGTCTTTCTTCCTAATCTGTCTTAGTCCAGAAGCTCTGCTGAAACCTGTCCACCATGGGTGACCCTGCTGGTATTTGAAATACAAGTGGCACAGCTTCCAGCATCACAGCAACATGCAAGCCACCTCAGTATGACAAACCAACAGACAGGTGGATCCCACCATAGGGCCTCCCTTAAACACCCAGGGGCTCTAAAGACCACATTCCTTACTCCTTCTCAGTTTGAGCTCTACTCAGCATCTTCCAGTGAGCAAGTTCTGACCTGTACAAGGCCCAGAATTGCCCAAAGTAGCTGTGACTAACATCTTTAGCTTAGCAACCTTCAATGAAGTATATATGTAAGCTTTAAAATTACAGAGATTTAGAATAGGAGGGAAAAAAATTGACTTATTTTTATATTACTGAATATATTAACTACATCAATTCTCAAGTGGAAACCATTTAGATCTTTGTTGTTGTTTACTATAAAAGTATTACACGCTGTCTTTTATAACAGTATACATTTGGAATATCATAGCCCCTGGCTGGTAATCCTGACTCTTTTAAGAAAACATATATCCACGTATGGTGGGACTTAAAAAAAAGTGTTAGCTGCAACAGGTAGTCCTTTGAGAGTAGAAAGTGGGGAGGATGAACTATGTGACTCAAACAGGAAGTCAGGCCTATTACCAGCTGACATGAATTTTCATCCTTCAGGAAAACGTTTGTTTCTCACTTTTAGCATTCAAAACCCATTGCTATTGAGTCAATTCCGACTCATAGCAATTACACTATGTTTAAAGTGGTCCTTATTAATTGCACCACCTTCGTCAAATGAATCTATCTCTATTTCTTATTACCCCACTTTTAGTTGTCTAGTTTCTGAAACTAGTTGCCTAATTTACAAAATTAATATTAAACTTCTGAGAGAAACTAGAAGCTTACAGAAGATGCATTCTGAACTCTTCCCTCAAAACATGCTAAGAAAAAAGTGCTTAAAAATTTCAAAATATCATTGCTGTAGAATGTGACTCAATCGTCTGAGAAATGAAAGTTGGATTTGTTTTTATTCATTCATTTTACAGAGATAACTTAGCAATCACTGTTTGCAAAAAGGGGAAATTACTCCTTTGGGGAAAAAAATTAAGCCATGAAAAAGCAACATTTTTGTTCTTTCAACCAGTGGTGCAATTAGAGTTGGTTCTGTCTCTCGTTGTAAATTCTAGAATCTATTTCTGTAATGGCCTGTTATGGATTGAACTGTATCCCCCAAAAATGTGTCAGCTTAGCTAGGCCATGATTCCCAGTATTGTATGGTATCCCCCACTTTGTGATCTGATATAATTATCGTATGTGTTGTAAATCTTAAGCTCTATGATGTTAATGGAGCCCTGGTGGCGCAGTGGTAAAGAGCTCGGCTGCTAACCAAAAGATCAGCAGTTTGAATCTACCAGCCACTCTTTGGAAAACCTATGGGCAGTTCTACTCTGTCCTATAGGGTCGCTATGAGTCAGAATCGACTTAATGGCAAACGATTTGGTTTTTATGATGCTAATGAGGCAGGATCAGAAGCCATTATGTTAATGAGGCAGGATACAGTCTACAGGATTAGGTTGTATCTTGAGTCAATCTCTTTTGAGATATAAAAGAGAGAGGCAAGCAGATAGGAGAGGGACCTCATACCACCAAGAAAGAGCCAGGAGCAGAGCATGTCCTTTGGACCCGTGGTCTCTGTGCTGAGAAACTCCTAGGCCCAAGGGAAGACTGATGACACGGACCTCCCCCAAGAGCCGACAGCCTTTCCCTGGAGCTGGCCCCATGAATTCAGACTTCGAGCCTCCTAGACTGTGAAAGAATAAATTTGTTTGTTAAAGCCACCCACTTGTGGCATTTCTGTTATAGCAGCACTAGATGACTAAGACATGGCCTTTCCATTTCAGAAAGCACCTCACTTAGGGTAAGTTCGTCATTTTTCACTGTCATACTCAAAATGAACCAGGTGAGATCATGTCAAAAAGCCTTGTCAAATGACATTATTATTTCACAAGAGCTCTTACAAAAACCAGGTCCATTTTGATAAACTCAAGGAACACATAACACTGAGTTTACCAGCTGTACTTACAGCATGTATCTAAGTGAAGAACTTCTACTTGTTAAGAATGTATTAACTGCAGACTGAAGAGAACTCAGCATTTAAGAGACATGACAATAAGATCATACTAATGTCATATTTCAATAAAATGACACTCATACAGGTTTTTCTTACAATGTTAAGCTGCAATCCTACCATGTAATTTAAAAAGAAAAAAAAAAACCTTTCATTCTGTTTATATATGTGAGATAATGTCCTATTTAGAGGATTTTTTTTAAATTAAAGACTATGTTCTGACAAGTCAATGTAAATACAACTACTGTGAAAGAGTAACAGCAACAGCTGAAAGTACATGCCTTTAACATGGCTAAGCTGACATAAAATTTCCTCAGTTATTTAAAATTTGGTGACTGGATTAAAAAAAAAGAAAGGGATCCATAACCTTATGAAACAGCCAAAATAAAGTGCAAAGGGAGCCCTGAAATGTAGGAAAAAGAAAGCTGGGTATAAATAAAAAGCACACATCCTGTTTCTTGCTGTAGAGTTTTGTCTCAAACGATCAATCAACTTTTCACCACTTCCTGCAATAGCAGGTCTACTATAAATCTCGTAGTAACTGACTCAGTTTCGTTTCCTCTGTCAAAACCTGTTAACCAGCAAGGCATGACATACTGACACTAGAGCCAGCAACTGATAATGTGAGACAGGACTCCAGTGAGGCAATTCAAGAAACATTCCAGACCGGATCATGGAGTGTACTGGCTAACTTGGCTTTTTAATTCCAAAGGATACCACACATACATGCACCCACATACGCACGCGCGCGCACACACACACAAACAATCTCAGGTTCTATCTGGGACCAAACTTTCTTCTTAAAGGGCACTAATGATAATGACACAGAGTCATCACTCCGCTCTACTGGAAAGAACCGGTCCCAAACTTAAGAATCGCTCTGCCTAAAACACATTTAATGCTGCCTAATCTAAAAGGTGATGTTACAGCTTTAAGTAGAAGTTGCTAGTGAAACTCCTATCTTGAATGTTCTCTGAGAGTTGCCATGAAAAGCAAATTCCAGTTGATGCACACATGAACATAGCCTTATCTGCTATTATTCCCTAACAGTGTAAACCATTTCTAACTTAGTCATTAAGGGAAAAATTCTATCTCCTTGATCAAGAAACTACTGCATTAATACAGAAAAGATGGCAAAGTAAGAGTTATTTGAAGCATATTTAGTTTGGACCAATGAAATAACTTTTCTCTCAATTTCCAGCTAAACCTTATGCCGTTTTGTGGGCCTGTGCTGTGAAAAAAATCTAGGCCATGGACCCACCACCTGTCTGTCTGTCATATTGTGGTGGCTTGAGTGTTACTATGATGCTGGGAAGCTATGCCACCTGTACTTCAAATACCAGCTGGGTGACCCATGGTCAACAGGTTTCAGTGGAGCTTCCCGACTAAGATAGACAAGGAAGATAGGCCTGGCGATCTACTTTCAGAAATTAGCCAATGAAAACCCTATGGATCAGAACAGAATATTGTCAGACTGGGCTGAACCATACCAACAATTGTGAAGATGGCATACGACTGGGCAGTGTTTCTTTCTGTTATACATGGTGTCACCGTAAGTCATAGCTGACTCAATGGCAGCTAACAACACTCCATGGAAATCAGTAGAGTGATTTTCTGAAAATCCTCTATAGCTGAAACAAATAGGGAGCAGGGATGCTCATTAATGGAGGATAATGAGAAAAAAGCTCACTTAAAGTAAATCAACTTAAAATGGAGGCAAAACTTCACAGTAAACAGTGACAAAAGGCCAAGACTTTATGTTGAAACAAAACCACAAACTACAAAAGTAAGTTTACAGTAAATTTGACAATGTTAATTATATTTCGGTTGTAACTTCCAACTATGCACTAATTCTTAAAATAAAGAAGGACCCAAACATTAGTTGTAATTATAATTGTTCTAACAAAATTATATTATAGCACCATCTGACACTCATCACTTCAAATTGGACTTCTGAGGCTAATTTTACAGAAAATAATCAAGGGCATCATCAGTTTTCTCAAGGGCCTCTCAGTCATGTGGTCTTCAAATCAATCTTTTAATATGCAAAATAAGGACTTTTGTCCTATGACTATCGTCATTAATGTAAAATTTTCTTCTTCGATTGTTAACTAGTCTCACTCTTCCAGGCCTCACTGTCAGAGACTGTGTGTATGATACAAGCATGGTGCCCATATTACTTTCACTGCCTTCATGAAGTCCTGAATCGTTTTTTATTTTTGCCATTTCAATTTGCACTTTATTTGCGCTGTACAATATCAAGGAGCCCTCGTGGCGCAGTGGTTAAGTGCTCGGCTGCTAACTGAAAGGCTGGCGGTGCGAACCTACCAGCAGTTCTGCAGGAGAAAGATATGTGGCAGTCTGCTCCCGTGGAGATTACAGCCTAGGAAACTCTATGGGGCAGTTCTACTCTGTCCTGTAGGGTCACCATGAGTCGAAATTGACTCAAGAGCAATGAGTTTTGTTTTAGGGTTTTGGTAGGATATAAGCAATCAACAAGAGGCCAAACAACGACAATACTGTCAGGATGAGCAGGGAAGACGCCAGCAAGGAAACAATATGCTAGAATGGGGACTAAATTTATTACGTGGCTTGATCATTAGCGGGTATTTTTATGTTTTGACTACCATCACTTCTCTTTGTAATAAAAATGACTATTCAGAAATAAGAACCCCCACGTGACACATATAGGTGGTTGGACTAGAGAGACCCACTGGAGGTTTATTATTGCAGGGACACAGTAATTACCTTTTCCAACTCTTCCATTTTATAAATGAAGCTGTTATGATTGGCTGCTTTGATGAAGCGTCTAAGCTTGTGACCTAAACTGGAAGAGCTGGAACTAGATCTTAATCCCACGGTTTCCAAGCTCAGAGGGTTGTTCTCTTTCACCTGTACCAGAGCAATTGTTATGACAGTAACAGAAATTATTTAATTATAAAAAGACAGTAGAAAACTTCAATGCTACTTAATTCCTATGGAGAAGTCATCTTAACTGGGATGTAATGATCGTCAGAAAACAGTATGAGGCAACCAAAGCTAGACACCAGGCAATGTCAAACCATTCTTAAAGGAAATATTGACCATTTCATAGAAGTCCCTGGCAGAAAATAACTTTTCTCTTCTTGAAATGTTATAAAGTATATCAAGATAAAAATCACAGAACAGACCTACCCTTTTAATACGAAGTAAGCCAGTTGTTAAGTATTTTACAATTGGATTAATAAACGCTCTTAGAAGGACAGTTGCAACAATTCTACAATTAGGCCATTTTCTCTTTTCTTTTTTAAGTTGTGGGCTCTAACCCTTCAGCAGGTCCCTAGGTAGTGCAAACAGTCTGTGCTCAACTACTGACCTAAAGGTTGGCGGTTTAAACCCATCAAGTGGCACCATGGAAGAAAGGCCTGGTGATGTGTTTCTGTAAAGATTACAGCCAAGAAAACCCTATGGAGCAGTTCTACTCTACCACACACAGGGTTCACCATGAGTCAGAACTGACTTGATGGCAATGGGGTTTTTTCTTTTTTTTTCCAGTCCTTTAGTAGAGAATAAAAATAAATGTTCACTGGTTCATTAACATATATGATAACACTGGACTACAGGTTCCCTGGGTGGCGCCAATGGTTAAGTGCTTGACTACTAACAGAAAGACTGGTGGTTTGAACTCACTCTGAGGCACCTCGGAAGACAGCCCTGGCAATCTGCTTCTGAAAGGTCACAGACTTAAAATCCTTACGGAGCAGTTCTCCTCTGCACACATGGGGTCACCACGAGCCGGAGTCTACTCAACAGCAACCAACAATACCACCAGACTACAGATGGGAAAAAGGAGGGGGGGAGGGATAAAATCTTTAAATTTCTTTGAGTAACATAGTCAAATTAGTATAGGAAACAGCTACTTTAAAGACTCAACCACTTCTTGGATGCTACGTAATGGGACAAAGGTTCCTCTTCAGCCTCAGTGAGTAGTAACAGCTCACACGCTCTGACCCTGAATACTGACTCGTGACAGACTCTAAGTATTTTACATGGGTTAACTCATTCAGTACTCACAGCAACCCTGAGATAGGCACCATTACTATCCCTGCTGCTATAAGGAAGAAGGAAACCCTGGTGGCATAGTGGTTAAGAACTACAGCTGCTAACCAAAAGGCAGCAGTTCGAATCCACCAGGTGCTCCTTGGAAACTCTATGGGGCAGTTCTACCGTGTCCTGTAGAGTCACTGTGAGTCGGAATTGACTCTATGGCAACGGGTTTGGTTTTAGTTTGTTTACAAGGAAGAAAGTGAGCCACGGAGGTCCCCAAACAAATAGAAACAGACAACTCTAGAAGCCCCAAGCAAAATACTTCTTACTTTTAACATGTTTGTAAAGTTACATATAGTTTTCTTTTGGTTCACGGCTATATATAGAATCATTTATTTTAATCTTCAAATGATTAACTGCTGGGCCTCATGTCTAAAAGTTCACTGATATGGACTGAACTGTGTCCTCAAAAATTTATGTCAACTTGGCTAGGCCATGATTCCCAGTATCATGTGATTGTCCATCATTTTGTCATCTGATGTGATTTTCCTAAGTGTTGTAAATCCTACCTCTATGATGTTAATGAGGCAGGATTAGAGGCAGTTATGTGAATGACGTAGAACTCAATCTACAAGATTAGGTTGTATCTTGAGTCAGTCTCTTTTGAGATATAAAAGAGAGAAATGAGTAGAGAGATGGGGGACCTCATACCAGCAAGAAAGCAGTGGCAGGAGCAGAGCATGTCATTTGGACCCGGGGTCCCTGCACCTGAGAAGCTTCTAGACCAGGGTAAGACTGATGACAAGGACCTTCCCCCACAGCTGACAGAGAGAGAAAGCCTTCTCCTGGAGCCGGCGCCCTGAATTTGGACTTCTAGCCTAACAGACTGTGAGAGAATAAATTTCTCTTTGTTAAAGCCATCCACTTGTAGTATTTCTGTTACAGCAGCACTAGATAACTAAGATGCAGTCACATATCAAAAGCTCTTCTCCTGTGCAGCAGGAGCAAAAGCAGCTGAGCTCTGGGCAAGGAGATGGACTAGGGGACTAGCAGTTACTTTGGAGAACACCCTGCATATCTCTGTCTCTCACAATTTTAAAGCAAAGTATATGACTTTATATTTAAAAAAAAAAAAATGTTGCTATGGCAATGCTACATACTAAAGAGAACGACTCTGTAGGTGAAGGTTTACCCAAATCCAGAGAAGCTATCATTTGCCTCATTACCAACATTCATCTAAGAAGTGGAAAGGTAGGGGTGATAAATAGGTTAAGAAAGGTGCAGTGTTCATAAAGAGCTGTTTGAAAGCAATGCAATCCATTACATTTTTGAAAGAGTCTTATATTTACCCTGGGCCAAATCAAATTAGCAGAGAGAGAAATGTGGGCCTCATAAATTTGTCACGTTTCTTTGTACTCCCCTCCACAAGACAGCAGAACTGCTTTCACCGAAATGTGCTACATTGTAATCCCAAAAGCTGGTGTTCGGGGCTGATTTTAAAGAGTCCCATGATCTCAACAACAAAAAAATAAATAGTCCAATTAAAAAATGGGCAAAGGATGTGAACGGATACTTCACCAAAGAAGATATTCAGGCTGCTAAGACATATGAGGAAATGCTCTCGATCATTAGCCACTAGAGAAATGCAAATCAAAACTACAATAAGATACCACCTCACCCTGACATTACTGGCACTAAATCAAAAGAACAGAACTAACTAATGTTGGAGAGGTTGCAGGGAGATTGGAACTCTTATGTACTGCTGGTGGAAATACAAAATCATACAATCACTATGGAAAACAATATGGCACCTCCTTAAAAAGCTAGAAATAGAGATACCATACGATCCAGCAATCCCACGCCTAGGAATATATCCTAGAGAAATAAAAGCCGTCACACAAACAGAAATATGCACACCCATGTTCACTGCAGCACTATTCACGATAGCAAAAAGAGGGAAACAATCTAAGTGCTCATCAACAGATGAATGGATAAACACATTATGGTACATACACACAATGGAATACTACAGAATAATAAAGAACAATAATGAATCTGCAAAACATCTCACAACATGGATGAATCTGGAGGGCATTATGCTGAGTGAATTAAGTCAATCACGAAAGGACAAATATTGTATGAGACTACTATTATAAAAACCCAAGAAAAAGTTTACACACACACAAAAAAAACCAGTCTTGGATGGTTACGAGGGAAGGGAGGAGTGGGGAGAGGAAATCACTAACTAGATAGTAGACAAGTGGTAACTTTGGTGAAGGGAAAGACAACACACAATATAGGGAGTCAATACAACTTGACCAAGGCAAAGCCACAGAAGCTTCCTAGACACATCCAAACACCTTGAGGGACTGAGTTACTGGGGCTGAGGGCTGGGGACCATAGTCTCGGGGGGCATCTAGGTCAACTGGCATAACATATTTCATAAGGAAAATGTTCTACATCCTACTTTGGTGAGTAGCATCTGGGGTCTTAAAAAGCTTCCAAGTGGGCATCTAAGATACATCTATTGGTTTCATCCCATCTGGAGCAAAAGAGAGTGAAGAAAATCAAAGATGCAAGGAAAATATTAGTCCAAAGAACTAATGGACCACATGAACCACAGCCTCTACCAACTTGAGCCCAGAACTAGATGGTGCCCAGATACTACCACCGACCGCTATAACAGGGATCACAATCGAAGGTCCCGGACAGAGCTGGAGAGAAATTTAAAACAAAATTCAAATTCACAGAAAAACACCAGACTTACTGGTCTGACAGAGACTGGAGGAACTCTCAAGACTATGGCCCCCGAACACCCTGCTAACTCAGAACTGAAGCCACTCCTGAAGTCCACCTTTCAGTCAAAGATTAGACAGGCCTACAAAGTAAACAATAACACACGTGAGGAATATGCTTCTTAGTTCCATCAAGTATGTGAGACAAAATGGGCAACACCAGCCCAAAAGCAACAGAAGAACACAGGAAGGGACAGGAAAAACTGGATGAATGGACAACACCGGGAACCCGAGGTCCAAAGGGGGAAAGTGCTGATAAACTGCAGGGATTGCAACCAATGTCACAAAACAATTTGTACATAAATTTTTTAATGAGAAACTAATTATCACTGTAAACTTTTACCTAAAGCACAGTAATATTAAAAAACAAACAACAACAAACAACAGCCCCATGAAACTACTGAAACTGTATAACTCCCAAGGTTTCCCTTTCCACAACGGCTGCTAAGGAATTTAAGTCTGTGACCCATCCAGTATTATAGAATGTACTTGTAGTTCCTTCTTACCTCCCTTTTCACTTTGTTTCTAACTTTTTTTTTCCTTTTACCCCTACCTTTCATTATGCCACCTTGTTTTACACACACACATACACACAGAAATGCTGTAAGTAATTTCTGGTACAAAGCAGGAAAAAATTTATGACTGAAACCAAATAGCTGGGTAAGTGATAAAACAAACCAACAAGAATAACCTTTGTAGGACAGAAAAGGCTATGGAGAAATGCAGACTACAGGTCTAAGATGAGATGCATTGTCTTCTCTATCATTGTTCCATGAAGCACAACACTTGGGTATGTTGGCCTTCAACAACTCTAACAACATTTCTACATTTCATCAATGTGAACAGGGCAAACAGTGTTGTTTAATGATAAGGGTATAGTATTTTGACCGATTAACTGTTCTGATGAAATGGCTCTCTGGATTCAATTAAGCTAAATGGAGATCAATCAACAAGATGGAGAAGACTTTACAAGGGAAGTGGTCACAGAAGAAAGGGTATACTGGGATCAAGATCTTTAGAGCTGAACAGAAATTAGAAGACATCTCATCCAAATCCTTGATTTTACAAATGAAAAAACACCACCACCAAAATATTAGCAATAACAAGGCACAGAATTTTCTTCACATAACAAGGGGAATGGATTACTTTGTTTCTGATTGCTGAGTCTGAAATGCCATTGCTTTACATTTCTGCATTATGATCATGATATTCCCTGCTTAAAAATCTGTGATGGCTTCCAGAACACTCAGAATAAAATCCAAACTCCCTAATGAAGACGAAGGTGCATAAGCTCTGGCCTCTCAGTGAAGTCACCCACCATTTGTGTCTAGGTCACTGGGCTCCAGTTCTACTGCCTTCTCACTCTCCCTATAATAAACTAACTCATTACTGCTTCCAGTTCTTGAGCCTGAATTGTAACTGTTACTTCCTTAATAAACCCCATAATTATGAGTATGGTCTGAGTTCTGTTTGGACATTGTAATCAATTATCGTACCCAGCAGAGAAGTAGAGAGTGCTGTGGGAGGGATGGTTGGTGTCAGAGTTGGTAAAGATGGCCGAGAGAGGAGGCATGTCTGACCTCCACCTCATAGGAATCAGTCTTGGGCTGCTGATCTCGATTCTCCTTTCCCCTTGTGAAGTTAGACGTCAGATACTGCCCTACGCCATTTTTACAGCTGGTGTCAGAAGTGGGATTCTCTGCACTGGCTCCAGACTCATGAAAGCACAGGACTTTGTAAAAGAAAGAAGGAAGGGGCTTGAGAAGTGAAACTTTTGATTCTTGGATGGTTGCTTTGTTTTTGCTACCTATAATGGCTGAAAAACTGCATCTGGAGTGGCCTGGGGCAAAAGCCAGGCCAGATAAGCAGGATGATTGATAGGGGGCCAGCATCTTCAAGTTCTACCCAGCCAGAGGCCCAAGGCCATATGCATATGAATGGGAAGATAGTTAAGGTGTAGAGAAGACTAAACTGGAATGTTTTAAAAGGGTTATGTGTTTAGGATTATGTGTTTATCTGAATGTACTATGGATACTGAATGTTTCTCCTATCGGATGTTGTAAAGCAGAACTAAATGTATGGTAGAAATGAACATTGGGTATTACAGATTGTAGAGAGTGTGTAACTCTACCCTCAGCCAATACTTGACTGGATATGCTAAAAGGGAACTGGGATTCGCCTGGGAGAAACACAGGCTTTGTTTCAAGCCAGTAGGCCTGTGTATAGAGTGGGGGTGGAGGTTGAAAACCAGACCCCTCCCAGATTTTGCATTTGAAAAGACATGCAGAACCACCCAGAACTGCTGAGAGAACAGAAGATTTGTATTTGAATGAAGAACTTACAGGAAAAAAAGTGGCTGTTTTGCTTTTTCAATTTTGAGCAAGCGGTTTGTTGTCAGATGCATCAAGGCAGGAAAAAGTCAGTGTCTATTTGAACGAGTCCCCTCCAAGGACTGGAAGTTAAAGGGAGCTGGCGAGTAGACAGCTTGGTCTGCTTGCTTGTGGTGACCACCTGGGTCCACTCAATGAGTGGAAGTGGGCAAAGTGCAGCAGTGAAGAGATGGGCTGAATTTGGACATGTTCCATTGGCTCCTGCTGACCTAGCCCACAGGGGCTAGGGACAAGAGTAAGAGGAAGGGCTGGCTGGTCAGAAGTAAAGGGAGTTGTGTGTGGACTCCTATGTTTACGGGTGGAACCTGCTGACCTAGCACAAGGAGGCTAAGGATGAGAGTGTGTGAAGGGGCTGTCTAAAGTGCCAGGAGGTGTGTGTAAACTCTCGAACCTGAGGCTGTTACCCATTGTGACCTAGCTTGGATGGCTAGGGATGAGCTGACCAGAACCCGACCAAATGAAGAGAAAGGCGTTTGACACCATGAGCTGGTGTACATTGCTGCAATGTGATGGCTTGCTCTGGGTTGGACTTTCCTTGTGGATGCAGATGTTCAAAATTCCAACTGGATCCGAAGATTGTTTAAGACTAAAGAACATGCTTGTCTCCTCAGAATACCGGTTTGATAGGAATGGGCAATTTAAACATTGGCTACTTAAAACGGGGGCGGGGGGGATAAAGTCATGAAGTGGCTGGCTTACACGCTTTCATAGGTGTGCTTACCCTCAAAATGAGGGCGACCAGGGAGGATCCCCAATGAAAAGATTCCCCTTTTCCTGATGGGTCTGCGGAAGAGAGGGTGGGGGAAGAAGCAGATAGGATTATATGATTCAGCTGTGAGTACTGACCGTTAAAAGTGTTAATTGTGATTGTAAAAACAGTAATTATAGAATCTGTAACAGTGAAAGAGTGGACTAAGGGGGAGGCACTACTGCATTACAGTGGCCGAACCTAAACTCCCTTAAAGGTTTTGCTATGCTGATACCTTGTGAGGCTCAGAACAAGGGAATAATCTTCTTTCAGTTAATTTTATTAGCGGCCAGAAAGGGTGAAGCCAAGATGACTTTTGGAGAAGCTGACCAGATCGGATGGAAACCTGCAGCAGACCTGAAGGGCTGGTACCTGAGTAATCTCACCCTTTGGATGCTGCCCTATTGAAGGACTGTTAATGACTGTTTGGGACTGGTAAAATGAAAGAACCATGGCTAGAAAAGCCAAGGGGTGGCCTGTGGTGCAATTACTTTTGTGTGTGGTCTCTCTAGACATGACTTTGTAACTCCTACCCAGGTGATTGGGCAGGACGGTGTGATAGGGTAATTGTGGCCCACCAAGGGGATTGGTCAGTTTTGCCTTAAAAGAGAGCTAATTTCAGAGCAGAGAGAGAGGAGACCACCACCAACGAAGGAGAGACCCGGCAGCAGGAGGCGGCGTGGTGGGTTTCTCAGCCCACGGAGAGAGAAAGCTGAGAGCCTTTGGGCAGAGACAGAGGGCCAGGGAGAGGCATGCCTGCGAGCACAGTTGGGAAGAGGCTATCCTGATGGAAGAACTGTATCCGGAGTGTTCTTGAGCCTGAATTGTAACTATTACTTCCCTAATAAACACCACAATTGTGACTATGGTCTGTGAGTTCTGTGTGGCCACTGCTATGAATTATCGAATCTAGCAGAGAAGCAGAGAGTGCTGTGCGAGGGATGGCTGGTGTCAGAGCAGGTAAAGATGGCCGAGAGAGGAAGCATGTCTGACCTCCACCTCACAGGAATCAGCCTTGGGCTGTTGATCTTGATTCTCCTTTCCCCTTGTGAAGTTAGAGGTCAGACACTGCCCCCATGCCGTTTTTACACTAGCTGTATTCCTTTTTTAGGACTTAATGATCTCATGCCAATCTGCTAGCAGAGCTTTCAAAGGTGTTCTAAGAAACCTTTAAGAATTCATGTTACGAGTCAGAATTCTCATAAAAATAACATTGAATGGATGAAGCAACATACAGGTACACACTTTATTTCTCTAGTAATAAAAGTTCAAAAACAGACAAAACCAATGGAGAGTGCTAGAAGGCAGGGTGTGAGGGAGGGGTGGCGGCTGAGAGAGTGCACTGAGGCGCTTCCGGGGCACCTTTAAGGCAGGATTTCCTGATCTGGGTGATGGTTACACGGGCGTTTCACTTTTTGAAAACTCATTCTTTGTATACTCATAATCTGTGCATACTTCAGTAAAAACTAACAACAACAACAACAATAAAAGAATACAAGTCTGGAAAAGGAGTCTCAGGCTTTTGAACACTATGGGAAGGAGGCAGAGCCAGGCAAAGGAGGAAAGAGCCCCCAGCGTGGGCAGGACCACAGGGACATCTCCAGTCCTCCTTGGCAAACTGTCAGGACCTCTAATACTACAACCTTCACCTCAAACTTCTTTTTAAAAGGCATGGCACGTTCTGTCAAACACAAAGAGAATCTCAAAGCATGCCTGGAGGAGGAGCCATTAGTCATCTCTCCCAGTGTGCACACTACTCACAGAAAGAGTGTTTCTTTGCAGAAGTACATAGTTCATTGTTAGAGAGGTTATACTGAGGTATTAGTTAAAATACTATCTGGGTGTCATTTCAAATATCTTTTTTAAAGGCATTCCCCCCTCCCCAGGACTTCTGTCCTACAGACCTATCTTAGTAATTTCTGAACTAAATACGAAATAAGGATAACTATTATTTTTACTTAAAAAACTGTTTCCAAGCCTCTAATACTTTATCTACCAAAAAGCTGAAAACAAGCCTGGGAATCTCTGTACCACTTGTATGAATATTCTGCTCAAAGTGAGCAATTTTATCTAATTTATGCCTATAGAGTAAAGCTTACTTACCCAAAATGGATAGTTTAAAAAAAAAAAAAAGCATAAGGTTTTATAAGACCCCATTCTTTGTCTGCAATTACAATTAAAATTTATACAATAACAAAAGAAAATTTTCCCTCTAGGTGGACACAAGATGCCTATATCAAGTTTTCAGGCACTTCATCATCGTCATCACTATTATTACTATTATTATTGCTGATGTAAAGAATAGGTTGGAAACTTTTTGGGGACAGATGTCAGATGCTTGGGGTTGCTCTGCTTGGATTCTTGACACTTTTTTCTTTTTAAACAGAAAAGCATGCTTTACCAACACATTTCTCTGTGAAAGAATAGCTGATTTTGATATTATCATCACAATTTTCAAGAGATCTTTTCTAATAAACTTCACCCATGTGCCTGCTGATATATGCATGTGTAAAGATTCAAATATATATTATTAAATTTATAATGAAATCTTAAGAACAAAATGATTCATTTTCATCATCTAAGCTTCCTACTCATAAAAAGAGCACTGTTCTCAGCACTCTTCAGGCTTACCTATGGGCTTTACCCTACACGTGTCCCCTTGGGAATGATGTCATTACAGTATCTCACTTAAGTCTACTCTCATTGGCCAGAGACCATAACCATTTATGCCTCTGGCTAATTCTCTTCTAAATCCTCAATTTCCTCAAATCAAATTTCTACAGAAAATCACTAGATTCCACTATAGGTCAACAATGCCTTATCTGAAACCGTTGAAACTAGTTGAGTTTCAAAACTCTAAATTTTTTTGCATTTTAGAAAGGTTATTCTGAACATACACCACATATTACCTAGTACCACCTGCAGTATCCTGTAATCAAATACACTAATTAATATTTCTGCAGCAAAATGTATGATTAATCATGCCAAGTGGGATAAATAAAGACTGTAAAGAGCCTCATGTTTAGACCAGCCAGGTTTTGCCACCAGTGGCCTAGAAAGTACTTTTGTTTTCAGAACTTTCTGGATTTCAGGATTGTGGTTGAAGGGGTTGTGGACCAGGGTCATAAGCAATTCGACCAAGCTTCAGCTTTCAGAACTGGCACCAGAGGTCCAGCGTGAGTCCTTCAACAAATACTTACTTGATCACCTGCTGTATGCTGGGTTAATGGACATGATGGTGAATACAAAACAAACTCTGATCTCAAGGATAGTATCCTTACTGTCTGTGCTGGGCCAGGAACAAGCCATGGCAGCACAGTGAAAGAAGTCTCTGAGAAGGATAAGCAGAGGATGGACGCCCTGGGCAAGGCCAGCTTAAGAGTCTTTAGGAGCCCGGATACTAAGAAGAGGGTTCCTTCCCACATATAATTCTAAAAGAATCATAAAATGAGGGTAAGAAGTCCACCAAGGTCCTAATTTTTCCCAGGTTGACTATTTCAGTGCTTTTTTTTTAATTTCAAATATCAAATTCTTTGCGAGAAAACATACTTCATTGTGCTGGTTCCTATACCAATGTCCAGTTTGCCTATAAGGAAATCAAACGACGTACTGCATTGGGCAAATCTGCTGCAAAAGATCTCGTTAAAGTGTAAAAAGCAAAGATGTCACTTTGGTATGTTCAATCACCTCATATGCATGTGGAAGCTGGACAATGAATAAGGAAGACCAAAGAAGAATTGATGGCCTTTGAATTATGGTGTTGGTGAAGAATACTGAATATACTATGGACTGCCAAAAGAACAAACAAATCTGTCTTAGAAGAAGTACAGCCAGAATGCTCCTTAGAAGTGAGGATGACAAGACTTCGTCTCACGTACTTTGGACATGTTATCAGGAGGATCAGTATGCGGAGGACATCATGCTTGGTAAAGTAGAGGGTCGGCGAAAAAGAGGTAGACCCTCAATTAGATGAACTGACACAGTGGCTGCAAGAACGGGCTCAAACACAGCAATGATTCTGAGGATGACACAGGACCGGACAGTGTTTCGTTCTGTTGTACGTGGGGTCACTATGAGTTGGGAGCGACTTGACGGCACCTACCACAACGTAACTGAGTACTGGCCATGAGATCACAGAGGAGGGGCAGCCACTTCAGGCTTGGAATGGTGCTGGGGGGAGGGGAAAGGGGCAGAGAAATTTTCCTGGTTAAGGGATAATCTAAACTGAGACTTCCTTAAGGACTAGTAGGGAAGAAAGTTCTAGTGATATGGGAACCGTGTAATTAGAGTCCAGGCTTCCAGAATCCTTACGTACATGGCTACATCCTCAGGCTGCAGGGATATGTTACTGACTGCATTCCATAAGGACTAATTCGTCTATCTTGGAAGGTGGTAGAAAGGAGAGATGCACGTAAGATCATCCATTTATAAGAGGCCTTGACTATTAGAATAAATTCCAAAACGGCCATGATTTTAGAGCTTCCTTTTTTTCCCCAGTAAATCTTCCAGGACAGTTAATTTTTATAAAAGCACAGTGAGCCACTTAGGAGCCAGTCGGACACTGTCACCCAGTCCTTACCACAAGAGCAGACCTCTCCTAGTCCTGATTCAGGTCTCTGATAGACCAGCCTGACGTGTGGCTCAGTGTACATACCTCTGCCTACTGACCGCAACCATCTCTCAAATGTAGGGAATCCACTTACTCGTCTGTTGAGGCCTGGAGTAGTCAATGACTGCCTTAGGAAGCCTTGGATTTAAAAGCCAGACTTGACAACAGTTCTGCTAAGTGTTCACCTATAGAAAATCAGAACTGGGAAAGGCAAGTTTTCTTAATGCTTATGTTCTCTCAAAAACTATTTGAACTGAAGTGAAAAGCCCTTGTTTATGAGAACATCCTTAAACGACAGTCCCTAGGCTATCCAGAAATTGTGGATATGTCATCAGCAAAGACCAATCGCTAGAAAAGGACATCATGGTTGCTAAGGTAGAGGGGCAGGGAAATCCTCAATGAGACTGACTGACACAATAGCTGCAACAATGGATTCAAACATATGAACTATCATGAAGATGGTGCAGGACAGGGTGATGTTTCGTTCTGTTACGCATGAGGTTGCCGCTGAGTCAGAGCTGACTCGATGGCAACTAACAAGCACCACCACCAAACTTTTAGTTCTCTCCTTAATTAACCATAAAGCTTGCTACTCAAAGTGTAAGCACGGGACCAGTAGCAGCAATATCACCTGGGTGCTTGTCAGAAATGTAGACTATCTCAGAACCCACCCCCTTAGACCTGTAAATTTGCATTTTAACAAGATCCCCAGGGGATTCATGTGCACAGTGAAGTTTGAGAAGTGCTTGTGACGATGTTGAAGTGATTATTACCACCTTACCCCTTTTCTGACTCTCAATACTGCTGCCTTTCAATCTGATCAAATATCTAGGAAGGATGGGAGTAGTGTGAGGTTCTCTCCCATTCCTGGCTCACCTATGAGATCTAAGCACTTGATACCACTTCATACATTCTGTAAGGGGCAGCCGGCCTCTGCCACCATCCCTCTTGCACCCAGAGCATGAATACGAAATCTCCATTCCGTATTCACTTACCAATATTGGGAATAGGTAAAAGGATGCAAGGAGCCTACTCTCATGATTCTTTGGCTCAGAATTCCCTCCTTGGCCTCTCTTCTGAGCCAATGTGATGGTTAAGGTTGTAGGTCAACTTGGCAGGCCATGATTCACAGGGGTTTGGTAGTTATGTAATGATGCAGTTTAGCAGTTATGTAATAATGTAATTTGGAATTTAGGTAATGATGTAGTCATTCTCCATTCTGTGATCTGATGTGAGCAGGCAATCAGTTGGAAAGGGAGTTTCTTTGGGGGTATGGCCTGCATCCAATATATACAGATGTTCTGGCAAGGCTTGCTCTGTCAGGATCTTGCATCAGACTCGTCATCCTCTGACCTCCAGTTCTGGGGACATGAGCCAGCAGCATGAAGTCTGATCTGCAGATTTTGGGACTTGCCAGCTCCCACAGTCCATGAGCCAGAAGCCTGCTGTCTACCCTGCAGATTTGGGGACATGCCAGCTCCCGCAGCCCGAGAGCCAGCGGCCTGCCATCTGGCCAATTTGGGTTCATCAGCCCCTGCAATCATGTGAGTCGGGAGACGCCTCCAGCCTGATGCCTGACCCATGGATTTGGGACTTGCCAGCCTCCGTAACTGTGTGAGCCATTTCCTTGAATTAAATCTCTCTCTCTCGCTCACTCTCTCTCTGTACATATGCTTCACTGGTTTTGTTCCTCTAGAGAACTCAGCCTAAGACATTTGGCACTGAAAGCAGTTCTAGAGGGACAAAATCATAAGGATGAGTATTTTGAATTGATTCTCAAGTCTGGCTAGCCTTAAAGGCGCTGATGACTCTGCCTCCAGTGGTAAAGATGGCACTGCCAATCCATGGCGTGAGGTGGCAATAGAAATATGCAAAATATCACCATCGATGGATCAAATATTTGTGAGAGGCAAGGTTCTGGGTGGCTGCATATTTGATACTTCTCTACAATTTTGTCAGAATGAGAAGTATAAGGAAGCTGGTTGGTTGGTCCTACTTTCGCTAAACTAAGTGGTGAAAGAAAGGGATGAGCTCAAGGCTTCACACTCATAGTTCAAGAGCCTCATAAGAGACTTGAACGTTGCCACTTGTTCTCTGAAAGAAAGCCTTATTTCTCATAGTAACAGACCTGATATTGCTGAAAACCAAACCCAGAGTCTAACTGTAAGAGAGGTTGAATTACAATGCCAGCTGAATTCCCAACCTCAAATGGTGTCTGAAGTTTAAGTGAAGGCATTGACTGGGAAGAAATGGAATCCTAAACTTGGGATGGGGATATATGGGCACATAATCAGGAAGCTAGGGACACTGAGGCCTTAAATTCCATTGAATCACTCCTTCCAATAGAACCAGTCCTTGCACCCATCTGAAGAGATCACTCGATCTATGTCCGCTAAACCACCCTCCCCAGTAAGACCATTATCCCTTCCACCCCTATCTGATGAGATTAACCCAGCTGTGTTTAAAGAGACTCTGAGATTTCGCCTGGGGTGGTGTCTGGGGCACCGCCTAAGGCAGATGCCTTACAATACATTGATGAATGTCCCTAGGACCCACCCCCACGACCCATTTTTGCTTCTAGACCTATAACTAGACTTAAGTCCTAGCAAGTCCCAAGAGGTGAAGTACAAAGTATGACCCATGAGAACTGCTTGATTTTTCTAATATATACAAACAGAAACCTGGAGAATATGTGTGGGAATAGCTATTAAGGGTGTGGGAAAATAGTGCAAGGAACATAAAGTTGGATCAGTCTGAGTTTATTGATATGGGCCTACTAAGCACATATTCTTCATTCAGTGTTTCAGCTTGAGAGGTTAGGAAAAGATCTAAAACTTTATTTAGTTGGTTCACTGAAGGACAGATTAAGCAGTGGCCTACTCTAAATCAAGCTGAATGCCAGATCTGCCTTGGTATACTGTAGAAGAAGGTATCCAAAGGCTTAGGGAAACTGGCATGTTAGAGTGGACTTATCAGGTTAGACCCACAGACACACCTATGGAGTGCCCAGAGGACACACCTTTCACCACAACTGTGAGGAACAAATTTGTGAAGGGAACTCTAGCATCCCTGAAGAGTGATTGTTATTTTATGTAAGTCAGATTTGCCAGTGGGAACTGCCCTAACTGAATTAAGACACATATCTCCAATGGGGCTAATTGGACCCTGGGGTGGTAGGGGCCAAGTGGCAGCACTCCATCACCAAAGACAAAGTGGGTATGGTTACCGAAATACACAGCAGAGTCAAAGCAGTAATCAAAATGGTCTGACCTGTATGGACTTATGGCATTGGCTGCTTAGTCACAGTGTCCCTAGGAGTGAAACAGATGGGAAATCTACTAAATATTTACTTGATCTGTATAAGAGAAAGAATTCTACGTCAAGTGAATGGCAGTCTAACTCGAATCATCAGAACACAGAGCCACAACCCCTCAAATCAATTCCCAGACTTGGGCCAGTTTATGGACCCACAACCCCTTGAATGAAGGGGAGACTGGGTCCTCATGAGGATGGACCTCACTAGACTACCAAAAATTTATACTGTTAATCTTTCTCCCAGCCTCTCCTAAAGGGATCTATCGCCTTTTATAAGAGCGACTGTTCACTGGGGGAAAAAAAATAATCAGACTTTTTGAGGGTTACTGCATACTGGCTCTGAACTGATACTAATTCCAGGAGACTTAAAATGTCACTGTGGCCACCAGTCAGAGTGGGGGCATATGGAGGTCAGATTATTAATGGATTCTTAGCTCAGGTCTGTCCCACAGTGTGTCCAGTGGGTCCCCAGAACCATCCTTAGTGATTTCCCCAATTCCAGAATTCAAAATTAGAATAGATATACTCAGCTACTGCAGAACCCCCACATTGTATCCCTGACATGTGGAATAAGGGCTATTATGGTAGGAAAGGCTAAGTGGAAGCCATTAGAACTGCCCCTACCTACGAAAATAGTACACCAAAATCAATACTGCATTTCTGGAGAGACTGCAGAGATTAGCGCCACCAAAGATTTGCAGGATACAGGGGTTGTGAGTCCCACCACATCCCCATTCAACTTGCTTATTTTGACTGTGCAAAAAAAAGACAGACCTTGGAGAATGACAGTGGATTACTGAAAACTTAACCAGGTGGTGACTCCAACTGTAGCTGCTGTCCAGATGTGCTTTCATTACTTGAGCAAATTAATACATCTCCTGCTACCTGGTATGCAGCTATTGATCTGGCTAATGCCTTTTTCTCCATAGTGTTTTGAAAGACCACCAGAAGCAGTTTGCCTTCAGCTGGCAAGGCCAGCCATACACCTTCAGCTGCCTACCTCAGAGATACATCAACTCTTCAGCCGTATGTCATAATTTCGTCTGCAGGGACCTTGATCACCTCTCCCTTCCATAAGATGTCACACCAGTCGATTACATTGATGACATTATGCTGATTGGACCTAGCAAGCAAGAAGTATCAAAGACTACATGTACTGGTGAGATGTTTGCGTGCTAGAGGGTAAGAAATGAACTCGACAAAAATTCAGGCACCTGTCATCTCAGTGAAATTTTCAGGAGTGCAGTGATGTGAGGCATGTCAAGATATTCCTTCTAAAGTGAAGGATAAGTTGTTGCATCTGGCCCCTCCTACAACCAAAAAGCAGGCCAAACGCTTAGTGGGCCTCCTTGGATTTCTGAAGCAACACTGCCCTCATTTGGGTGTGATACTCCAGTCTATTTATCAAGTGACTTGAAAAGCTGCTTGTTTTGAGTGGGTCCCAGAACCAGAGAAGCCTCTGCAACAGGTTCAAGCTGCCATGCAAGCAGCTCTGCCACTGGGGCCATATAATCTAGCTGATCCAATGGTGCTTGAAGTTTCAGTGGCAGATGCTGTTTGGAGGCGTTGGCAGCCTTCGGCAGGCCCCTACCGGTGAATCACAGGGCAGACCCTTAGGATTTTGGAACAAAGCCCTGCCATCCTCCGCAGATAATTACTCTCCTTTTGAGAAACAGCTTTTAGCTTTTTACTGGGCCTTAGTAGAGACTGAACACTTAACCATGGGCCACAAAGTCACCACGCGACCTGAGTTGCCCATCATGAACTGGGAGCTGTCTGACCCACAGAATCATAAAGTCGAATGTGCACAGCAGTACTCCATTATTAAATGGAAGTGGTATATATAAGATTGGGCTTGAGCAGAATCTGAAGGCACAAGTTACATGAGAAAGTGGCCTAAATGCCCATGGTTTCCATTCCTGTCACATTACCTTCCATCTCCTAGTCTGTACTTATGACTTCATGGGGAGTTCCTTATGATCAGTTGAGTGGGGAAGAGAAAACTCGTGCCTGGTTTACAGATGGTTCTGTGCGATAGGCAGTCACCACTCAAAAGTGGACAACGGCAGCCACTACAGCCCCTTTCTGGGAACTCCCTGAAGGACAGTGGTGAAGGGAAATCCTCCCAATGGGCAGAAATTAGAGCAATGCACCTGGTTGTTCACTTTGCTTGGAAGGAGAAATGGCCAGATGTGCGACTGTATACTGATACATGGGTTGTGGCCAATGGTTTGGCTGGATGGTTAGGGATTTGTAAGGAAAGTGACTGGAAAATTGGAGACAAGGAGGTATGGGGAAGAGGTACATGGATAGACCTCTCTGAATGGGCCAAAGAAGTGAAGATATTTGTATCTCATGTGAATGCTCACCAGAGGGTGACCTCGGCAGAGGAGGATTTTAACCATCACGTGGATAGGATGATGCATTCTGTGGAAACTAGCCAATCTCTTTTCCTAGCCACTCCTGTCACTGCTCAATGGGCTCATGAACAAAGTGGCCATAGTGGGAGGGATGGAGGTTATGCATGGGCTCAGCAACACAGACTTCCACTCACCAAGGCCAACTTGGCTACAGCTACTGCTGAGTGTTCAATCCATCAGCAACAGAGACCAACACTGAATCCCTGATATGGCACCATTCCTTGAGGTGATGAGCCAGCCACCTGCTGGCAGATAGATTACATTGGACTGCTTCCATCATGGAAAGGGCAACATTTTGTTCTTACTGAAACAGACATTTACTCTGGGTATGGATTTGCCTTCTGTGCATGCAATGCTTCTGCCAAGACTACCATCCGTAGACTTACAGAATGCCTTATCTACTGTCCTGGTATCCCACACGGTACTGCTTCAGATCAAGGGACTCACTTCACAGCAAATGAAGTGCAGCAATGGGCCTATGCTCATAGAATTCACTGGTCTTACCATGTTCCCCATCATCCTGAGGCAGCTGGCTTTATAGAATAATGGAATGACCTTCTAAAGACACAATTATGGTGCCAGCTAAGTGGCAATACCTTGCAGGGTTGGGGCAATGTTCTCCAGGAGGCTGTATATGCTCTAAACCAGTGTCCAATATATGGTGCTGTTTATCCCATAGCCAGGATTCACAGGTTCAGGAATCAAGGGGTGGAAATGGGAGTGGCACCACTCACTATTACCCCTACTGAACTACTTGAAAAATTTTTGCTTCCTGTTCCTGCAACCCTATGCTCTTGCAGGTCTAGAGGTCTTAGTTCCAAAGGGAGGAATGCTCCCAATAGGAGACACAACATTGAACTGGAAGTTAAGAATGCCACCAGGCCACTTTGGGCTCCTAATGCCTCTGGATCAGACAAAGAAAGGTATTACCATATTAGCTGTTGTGACTGATTCTGATTACCATGGGGAAATTGGATTGATATTACATAATGGAGGTAAAGAAGAGTATGTCTGGGATACAAGAGGTCCCTTAGGGCATCTCTTAGTACCGCCAAGCCCTGTGATTAAAGTCAATAGAAAACCACAGCAACCCAATTTCGACATGACCACTAATGGCCTGGACCCTTCAGAAATGAAGATTTGGGTCACCCCACCAGGCAAAGAACCACGACCAGTTGAGGTGCTTGCTAAGGGCAAAAGGTATATGGAATGGGTGGTGGAAGAAGGCAGTTCTAAATACCAGTTATGACCACATGACCAGTTGCAGAAACAAGAACTGTAATTGTTATGAGTACTTCTTCCTTGTTTTATTATATGTGTATTTTTGTTTTCCTCTCTTACCCCACTGCTTAGAAAATATAAGATGTAAATGGGGTTTGTGCATTTTCAGTTTTATGCATGTTAGTTGTATCATGTTAGGCACAAGTATGACTGACTCTGTAATTATCTTTTTTTAGAGACTGTGTATGGTTTAAGGCGATGTGTACAGGTGCCAAGTTGACAAGAGGTGGACTGTAATGGTTAAGGTTGTTGTGCCAACTTGGCTGAGCCATGATTCTCAGCGGTTTGGCAGTTATGTAATGATACAGTCTGGCAGTTATGTAGTGATGCAGTCATCCTCCATTTTGTGATCTGATATTAGCAGTTGATCAGTTGAAAACAGAGTTTCCTTGAGGGTGTGGCCTGCATCCAATATATACAGATGTTCTGGAAAGGCTCACTCTGTCGGGATTCTGCATCCAACTCATCATCCTCTAATCTTCGGTTCTTGAGATGTGAGCCAGCAGACTGCCGTCTGATCTGCAGATTTGGGGATTCATCAACTCTCCCAGCCTGTGAACCAGCAGCATGCCATTTGATCTGCAGATTTTGCGATTTGCCAGTTCCCACAGCCCATAAGCCAGCAGCCTGCCATCTGGCCAGTTTGGGTTCATTAGCCCCTGCAACCATGTGCATCAGGAGAAGCCTCCAACCTGATGCCTGACCCACAGATTTGGGACTTGCCAGCCTCCACAACTGTGTGAGCCATTTCCTTGAATTAAATCTCTCTCTATTTATATATATATGTATGTACATATCTATATGTATATATATATATGTATATATGTGTGTATATATATATATGTGTGTGTGTGTGTGTATATACGCTTCACTGGTTTTGCTCCTCTAGAGAACCCAGACTAAGACAGCCAGCTTGATCCTGAGGCCTCTTCTGTGACACTAATACTCCACAGCATGTTTTCTCCTTTTCAAAATGGGCGACTGAGAGCTGGACATAACTAACGCCACGATGAACCTATAAGTTTTTTTTTCCTTTTTTTGTCTGCCTTCTCCTTTCCACATACCTTTGCTAATGATTTTGTTTTGCTCTGTCTAGCCACCTGTGACTTACGACCTCCCACAGGAAGATTAGAGCCCAGATGTCCGGCATGTATATCTTTAGCCTGATAAGAAGATGTCTGACATGTATCTCTTTAGTTTGATAAAGAGTCTTCTTGTAATTATCTTGTAATGAATAACTCATCCGGCCATGCCATCTGTGGACTACAAAGACACTTCTAACCTTTGTAAAATTCATATATAAGCTCTAATGTAAAATTGCCTTTTGGGACTCCATAGAGACAGCCTATGTTGCTGTCGGATTCCCTGTTGGTGGCCACCTCCTAAGTAAATTTTGTCTTTCTGACTTGGAGTATGTTTCATTGGCTCGACCGCTCCAGGGCACAGACCCTCATCAGGCAACACTTCTCAGAAATGTTTTACCTCATGACCCTGACTCTGCAAAGGTGTGGTTTCTGCCACAAGCTACATTCTTGTGCACAATCTTCAACTTCTACAGGCACCTTTCCTGCGGCCAGGGTGGAGATGCCTGCTCCTGAACCCTTTTCTGTCCTTTTGCACACCACAACTCGTCTGCCAACCCTGATATCCACCAATTACTTCCTTATCTCAGCTATTCCAATAGACTTCCACAAGTAGTCTCTACCTCCAGATCTGCATTTTTCACTCAATAAAAATTTACTGAAAACCTTCTATGTGCCCAGGCACTGAACAAAACAGACAAGAATCCTGTCCTCATGGAGCTTCTTATTTTTGTGTGGGAAAATAAAGACAATAAACAAAAACTAAGTACAGAGTGTGCTAGATGGTGTAAGAGTTATGCTAGAAAATAAAACTGAAACGGTAGCCGAAGAGTGCTTGGGGCAGAGGGTGTTAAATTTTTATGAGTGATTAGAGAAGGTCTCACTGAAAGGTGACAAAAGGAACCATATATGTTGAAGAGCCAGAACTCTGGGTCCCAGCTTTATTCTTGCTTTTCACCTATTCCATTTCTTCCTGGCTTGAACCTTTGGTCCATTAACCCTAGTGTACAATACTTGCGTTCACCCCCTGCTCCCAGTCTTAAAAGCCATGTGGACATCAATTCCCACATGGCTATTTCAAGTCTCCAAATCACGTATCCACACCTAGACAACTGCTTCCCATACCTTCCATCTACCTCTGTGGGCCAATCTGGGGCCCTAGATCCAATCGACCTAAGTTCACACCACTTCATCAGTGCCTGAGCCCAACACCCAGCCTGTGCTGTCCATGTCCCTGGAAAATGAAAACAGTCAGCTTGTTTCTGAAAAGCAAGACTAACCTGAAGGTTTAGTAAGCAAACCAAACCTGTTGCCATCAAGTCGGTTTAGTAAGAGTTTACAAGTATAAACTAAATAAAACTACTTGAGGGCTTGAGAATGTATCATCTACCTCTTCTAAGAAACAGGATGTAAAAGATGCCATAGAAAGGCCTCAGGCTCAGCCACTGGGGAAACAAGGAGTAAAGATTTCAGCACATTAAAATCTCTGGAATGGATATGCCAGGGAGGGTTAAAAGCACAACTCTCCTTTAAGGACTGAACAAGCCATTTTGTTGAAGAAAGCTGATAGATCATTGAGCCCTGGACTGCCAGGAGAACTTTACATAATAGAAATGTCCTGTATCTTTGCTGTCCAATATGGTATCCACTAGCCACACGTGGCTACTGAGCACTTGAAATATCATCAGTGTGACTGAGGAATTGAATTTTTAAATTTTATTTTAATTAATTTAAATTAAAATAGCCATATGTGGCTATGGTTACCAAAAGGGACCACACAGATCTAATCTAAAACCCTAAATGAAGAAGAAACTGAGGCCTAGAGAATTTAAATGACATAGCTAAGACCACAGGGCTAGCCACAAACCCAGAGCAATACTACTCACATTTGCATTAGACTTGAGGGTTTTCAAATTGCTTCCAAATGCATGGTCTGATCCTTTCATCAGGCAGTGACATGGGCTAAACAGAAATGACTCCCCACATCTCCCCAATGCTCAGAGGCATTACACACTTACCCAAGGCCAGGGGGTGAACCCAGGGGAAAGCCAGAGCTCCAGACTGGCAGACACACTATGCCATGCTGGCTCCTGCTCTGATGCAGTGACACCATCTGCCTATTTAAAGAGTTTATTAACTATAGGAAAGTTGAACAAACGCTGGAAGATGACACCTTGTAAGTAGAACCACTGGAGAAAATGTCCCATGTCACATGATCCAGTCCTTGACAAAACATTTATGCAAATTAAGTCTCGTAGAACAGTTGTATCAGAATGAGAGCTCAGTTTGTCTACCCCATATTTTAATGAAGTGATTGTGACCTTCAAAAATTAGGACTCAACTAGTTTGTTGGACATCTCCTTAAAATTCTATGTTCACTTCATCCTCAAGATTTATAGGCAAAAACTTATCTATAATTAGAACTGAAGAGTTGCCAAAATGTCCCAATCAGACCCAAATTACTATCTGTGAAAATTACTGATTACTAAAAATAAGAATAAAAAAGTGGCTCAGAGATATTATTTTACTGGATAAAGGAATAGACAGTATACTTAAACCTCCACAGCTAGATGGCTGTTAGAACCAAACCTGTTGGCTGAGTAGCATTTCATTTTCCTACAAGAACGAGATGCAAAAGCCTAATTATGGTTTGATTCCAACAATGTTCTCAGAACGCTTCCCACATGCTTTTCTCCTTTCACTCCCTGTCAGGGCATCCGGGCAGGGTTTTTCTTGGAGGCACCTAGCTCTGCCGAGACAAACCCAGCCCTGCAATGAGCAGTTTACAGAAAAGCAGAGAATGCTGTTGGCAGGGAGAGTGGCGCCTGGCTTTGATCACAGCTGCAGATTCCACCTGCTTAAAAAGGTAGCTGCAACAACACAGCTCTTCATTCCCTTGCTCAAAAACAGCAGAAATCGGCAGAGATGAGCTGACGGGGAGAACATCACACAAATCACCGACCCTGCTGCAGGCGGAGAAGAGCTGCCTCACTCAGCTTTGATTTTCTGAAGCCTGAGCCTGAGGGGAGAGGCAGTTTGCCTTTCTTCTTTCCTAGTGCTCCCAACGGCAAGGTGCCTGCAGAAGAAGCCTAGAGGAATATCAACTGCAGAACAAAGGGAAATAAATAAATAAACAAAACAGGAACACAGGCTAAAACATGCAGGAGAGCTGCCATCCACAGCCAGGAAGAAAGACCATGTCTCTAGTTAGAAGCAACTAGGGTTTACAGGTTTTTGCTAAAACACACAGAGCCTGGAGCTCTGGCTGTGATCTTTGTCATGCTGCTGTCCTGTGTCCTGCTGAGTGAGGCAAATACATATGTGCCATCAGTCTCACTTATGCCTTTTCTATTCCTATTGTTGTTTAGTGTGTGTCCGAAGAGGACAACAACAACAGGGTTGTTATCTATGTTCTTAAGTGGAGCTGAAAATAGAGCAATGCATGAGCCGTGGGTACACAGACACATCAAGACTGTTCTCTGCTTTATAAGCAGCCAACTTGCTGCTTAATGGTCATCCACAGTTTGCCTTTAGGACAGGGTTCCAAATGAGCCAGCAGGTTGATTGATGTGGGCCTCATTCCGCTTTCCCCTAAGCATTCTAGAGTCCTGATGCAGCTTCCAAAATTGACTCCACAATCATGTGGTCACTACTATCATCCAGGTGCCACTGGCATCCTGCCCCCAACCCTTTTTTAGTCATGCAGTCCACATTTATTGAGTGCCCACTATTTGCTGGGCATTCGGCTAGGCCCTAGCAATACAGCATCAATTGATTCTTCTTTGGTCTTTTTTATTCACTGTTCAGCTTTCATATGCATACAAGGTGACTGAAAATACCACGGCTTGGGTCAGGTGCACCTTAGTACTCAAGGTGACATCTTTGTGCGTTTTTTTTTTTTTTTTAACACTTTAAAGAGGTCTTTTGCAGATTTGCCCAATGCACTACGTTGTTTAATTTCTTGACTGCTGCTTCCATGAGTGTTGACTGTGAATCCAAGTAAAATAAAATCCTTTACAACTTCAATCTTCTCTCCATTTATCATGCTGTTGCTTATTGGTCCATTTGTCAGGATTTTTGTTTTCCTTTATGTTGAGGTGGTAATCCATACTGAAGCCTGTAGTCTTTGATATTCATCAGTAAGTGCTTCAATAAAGAAGACTGAAGAAGAATTGATGCCTCTGAATTATATTATGGTGTTGGTGAAAAATACTGAATATACCACGGACTGCCAGAAGAATGAACAAATCTGTCTCAGAAGAAATACAGCCAGAATGCTCCTTAGAAGACAGGTTGGCAAGACTTCGTCTCATGTACTTTGGACAATGTTATCAGGAGGGAACAGTCCCTGGAGAAGGACATCATTCCCAGTAGAGCAGAGGGTCAGTGAAAAAGAGGAAGACCCTCAATGAGATGGACTGATACAGTGGCTTCAATAATGAGCTCAAACACAGCAACAATTGTGAGGATGGCACAGGACCTGGCAATGTTTTGTTCTGTTGTACACAGGGTCACTATGAGTTGGAACCAACTGGACGGCACCTAAAACAACAAGTAATACAGCTGTGCACAAGGAAAACATGGCTCCTGCTTGCATAGAGCTGAAGTTTGGTGGGAAGAAAGTGCAAGATCCTCTGATCCAGGATCAGAGCCCTAACCCATTCAGCCAAGGTTACAAGCTCTGCTGCCCCCAGAAGCCAGGCAGAGGTGTGAGTATAGAGGCCGGGGCGGGGGCAGCGGGGCAGTCTGTGGCAGACTGGAGAGCACTTGTCCTGCATAATGGAGACAGCTGGCCCCAGCTCCAGCCAATTGTTACCATGTGGGATGTGGGCCCAGCAACTGCCAGAACTTTCGCTATTTCAAGAGCAGCTGTAAATCCAGACTTTCACATAAAACCATCGTATTTTTAAGTATTGACAACTAATTCAAAGTGTTTGAAAACCCACTGAGAGCCAAATGTGACCCAAGGGCCACTAGTTTGCAACTTTTACATTCTGCAGACTTACTTCCATCTCCCAATTCCCTAATGTATTCTATATATCCCAACACATACCTGCTGCACAAGAATGACCCACTTCTCACTGCTCCACACCCACAACTATTTTAACTTTTGTGATCTGCCTCAAGTTGTATTCCTGCCCAGTACACCATCCCCCTTTCTTCCTGTGTCTAGTCAGATCCTACCCAACTTTAGCTCCCAGTTCAAGAGCCCTACTCCACTAAGCCTTCAGACTACCCTGAGCTCCCCATCTTTGGATCATTATCTTCCTTATATCACTGGGAATGCGGTGAGGTTCACGCAGCAGTCCTCTAACTATGCCATCTGCTTATCTTGTTTCCCCAGCCAGACTGCATGCGCGGTGGCAGAGACCATGTCGGGCACTTCGTCAACGGAACGTGCAGTGTTTTTTTCAGGGAGTCACACGCTCTGTATGCCAAAGGGGGATGGACTGACCACAGGAAGGTGGTAAGGAGCTCGGGCTCTGAAGTCAAACAGACCTGGGCTACTTAACCTCTCTGAGTCTCAGTTTCCATAGTGTTACCTGGGGCTAATAAAATGGGCATATGACCTAAATTCATATGGAATCTGGGAGATTTAAGAGAGAGAATGAATGCAAAGCACTCAGCACAATGCCTGACATGCAGTAAGCACTCCATAAATATTAGCTATTATTAAACCAGTTACCATGAAGCAGATTCTGATTTATGGTGACCCCATGTGTGTCAGATAGAACTGTACTTCATAGGGGTTTCAGTGGCTGATTTTTCAGAAGGAGACTGCCAGGCCTTTCTTCCGAGAAGCCTCTGGGTATACTCGAACCTCCAACTTTTTAGCAGCAGAGCGCATTAACCATTTGTGCTACTCAGGGATTCCTAGCAATTATTACTATGTACTAACTGCCTGATTCAGCTGTCGAGTCAATTCCGACTCATAGCAATCCTATATGACAGAGTAGAACTGCCCCAAATTACTGATTTATCACAGCTTTACGCCAGATGCTCGGAGTATGTTTTTCACATACAAAAAGGTACAAGATTTTGTAATTATCTTTGAATTTACTGGAAACAGGTTGCCAAAATTTACTGAAATGATATTCATAAAAAAATCAGGACTAAACCAAAGCTAAGAAGTTTCCTGAATACAACCAAACACTTCGAGGGACGGAGTAGCAGGGGCAGGGGTCTGGGGACCATGGTTTCAGGGGCCATCTAGGTCAACTGGCATAACAAAGTTTATTAAGAAAATGTTCTGCATCCTACTTTGGTGACTGGCGTCTGGGGTCTTAAAAGCTAGCAAGCGGCCATCTAAGATACATCAATTGGTTCCAACCCACCTGGAGCAAAAGAGAATGAAGAACACCAAAGACACAAGGAAAGTATTAGCCCAAGACACAAAAAGGGCCACATAAACCAGAGACTGCATCAGCCTGAGACCAGAAGAACTAGATGGTACCCGGCGGCTACCACCAATGATCGCCCTGACAGGGAACACAACAGAGAGTCCCTGGTGGAGCAGGAGAAAAGTGGGGTGCAGAACTCAAATTCTAGTAAAAAGACCAGACTTAATGGTCTGAGACTGGAGGAACCCCAGAAAGCATGGCCCCCTGACTCTCTGTCAACCCAGAACTAAAACCATTCCCATGGTCAGCTCTTCATACAAAGATTAGACTAGACTATGGGACATAAAATGATACTCGGGAAGAGAGTGCTTCTTAGCTCAAGTAGATACATGAGACTAAATGGGCAGCTCCTGTCCGGAGATGAGATGAGAAGGCAGAGAGGGTCAGGAGCTGGTTGAATGCACATGGGAAATCAGGGGTGGAAAGGAGGAGTGTGCTGTCACAGTATAGGGAGAGCAACTAGGGTCACATAACAATGTATGTATAAATTTTTATATGAGAGACTAACTTGAATTGTAAACTTCCACTTAAAGTACAATGAAAATTTTAAAAAAATTTAACTCTCAAAGGACAGAAAGAAGACATACCAGGCACATATCAAAAGAGAACGAGGGTAGCCATCTTAAAACCAGACAAACTACACTACAATGCAAAAAAAAAAGTCTTATTAGTGATAAAGAGGGCCACTACATAATAAAAGGTTCAATTTACCAGGAAGCTGTAACAATTATAAACTGTGACACTGAATAACATGCCTCAGGTTTGCAGGAAAAATTGATTACAGACTGTGACTACAGTAGAAGATTTTCACATACCTTTTTCAATTAAAAAACTGACAGATGACAGATGAAATAAATCAATAAGGATATAGAAGACTTAAACAGCCCAACTGACAAGTTTTATCCAAGGAAAGACTTAGAAAGCAGCAGCTAACAATTGAAGAATACACATTACTTTCAAGTTTAAAATGGAAAATTTATGAAAATTGATCACACGCTAGGCATAAAATTAATCTCAACAAATTTCAAAAGAATAGTGTAATTATCTCCCAGCAACATAATTAAGTTGGAAATCAATAATAAAACGATTACTATAAAAATTCATTTATCTGAAAAAAGGGAAACATACTTCTAAACATTTCATGAGTAAAATGAGAAAATATTTAGAATGGAAAAATAATGAAGATTCAGTACTGCATTTCAAAACTTATGAGAAGTATACAAAGCAGTACATGGAGGGAAATTTATAGCCTTAAATGAAGAAAAGCTCAAAGTTAAGGAGTTAAGCATCTACATAATAAGTGATAAAAGATCAGCATAACAAACTCTCCAAATGTAGAAGGAATAAAATAATACAGACAATAATAGAAAGTAATGAAATAGAAAACAAATAAAAATAGAGAGGATCATGAGCCAAATACTGGCTCTTTGAAAAAACAAATATATCCTCTTGAAAGATTAATCAAGAAAAAACAAAAAGAAAGAACAAATATTAGAAATGTAAAGTAAAACCATTACAGATGCTATGGAGAAGAAATCAGATAAGAGAATATTAAGAACAACTTTATGCCAAAAAAGTTTGAAAATTTAGATGCAATGGGCAAATTTCCAAAATAATATAGCCTATCAAAACTGACCCAAGGAGAAATAGAGAACCAGAACAGTCCCATAACCATTAGAAAATTTGAATCCACAGTTTAAAATCTTCCCACAAAGAAACAAGCCAACACAACTTTTGGAATGAATTCTACTGAAAATTCAAGGAACAGAGCATTTCAATCTGACATAAACTATTTCAGAGAACAGAAAAGGAAATATTCCCCAGTTCATTTTATCAGGCTTGATAACAAATCCAAAAAAACAGCAGTACAAGAAAGAAAAATTATAGGCTGATCTCTCTCTCTCTCTTATACACACACACCACAAAATTAGCAAGCCAAACTCAGAATCATATTTAAACAATACCTCATAATCAATATGGATTTATCCCAGGAATGCCAGGCATAATTTAAATTAGAAATTTCATAAATATCATTCATTTGGAGTCCTGGTGGCACAGCAGATAAGAGCTCATGCTGCTAACCAAAAGGTCGGCAGTTTGAATCCATCAGCTGCTCCTTGGAAACCCTATGGGGCAGTTCTACTCTGTCTTACAGGGTTGCTATAGGTCCAAATAGACTCATGGGCAAAGTTTTTTTTAATCATTCATTTACATTAACAGATTAAAGGAGAAAAACCTTAAGATCATCTTAAAAGATGAAGAAACAAATACACAATAAAATTCAATAACCATTTGGGATCAAAAACTCTTTGCAAACTAAGAATAATAGGAAACGTTCTTAACTTGATAAAGCCTATCTAAAACAATGTGCAGCAAACATCATATTTAATAGTGAACTTTTGAAAGCATTTCCTTAAAGATAAAGAACAAGATAGGGCTATACACTGCCACCATATCTATCTAGCATTGTACTGGAGAGCCTAGCCAGTGCAGCATGATGAGAAAACAAGAAATAAAGGATATAAAAACTGGCAAATAAGAAACCAAACTGTTTATCATTTGCAGTTACTACTGCCTACACAGAAAAATGAAGAGACTGCACACATAAGACTTAATAGTAGAGTTTAGGAAGGTAGGTGAATACAAAATCAATATAAAAAAGTCAACTGCATTTCTATACACCTGAACAAGCAGTCTGAATGTATTTTTTTAAAAAAAATATACCACTTACAATAGCAACACAAAAATGTAAAGGAATAAATCTAACAAAAGACATGGAAGCTCTTAATGGAAAATATCACAAAATTTTCTCAAAAAACATTAAAGAAAAGCTAAACATAGTCATACTATGTTATTAGAAAAAGCAACTAATGTTTTAGTCTCTCCAAAATGATTAATAGATTCAAAGTAATTCAAAGCAATTCCAATCAAATGTTTTTCATAGAACTTGAAAAGCTGACTCTAAGATATAAAGCTATAGTAATTAAGACAGTATGGTATTGGCACATGATAGACAAGTAAATCAGTGGAACCGAACAAAGAGCCCAGAAACAGATCCATGTATCTATGTGAATTTGATTTACGAAAGAGTGAGCACCACAGGATCTATGGGGAAAGGATGGACTATTTAATAAATGAAGCGAGGAAAAGGTTATCCATATGGGAAGAAATGACACTGGCTCCCCCATCTCACATCATGTTCAAAAACCAGTTCCAGGTGGACTAAAGACTGAAATGCTAAAGGCAAAAGAATAAAACTTTTAGGAGATACTGTAGAAAAATATCTTTATGACAATCAAATCATAAAAACTTTCTGAAACAAGAAATAAAAAGCACAACCCATAAAGGAATGTACTGATACAGTCTACAACATTAAATTTTAAAACTCTGCTTATGACGACACTGTAAGAAGACTGAAAGGCAAACTACAAACAGGATGAAAATGTTTGCAACATATTTAACCAATAAAGTATTGTTATCCAGAACACTAAAAGAATCCTACAAATCAAAAAAGAAAAAGACAGCCCTATTGAACAATGGGCAATACAACAAACACATATTTCACAGAAGAGGAAACACCAATGGCTCATAAATATATTAAAAGATGCTTGACTTCATTACTAAACAGGAAAATGCAAATTAAAATAAGACAATGTAATTCGCACCTCTTCAGATGGTAAAATCTTAAATTTCGAACAATACAAGTGTTGGTGTAAAGGTGAACACAGGAAATTATCATATATTGCTGGTGGGAGTGTACACTGAAATAAACTGGTACAACCACGTTGGAAAACAATCTGGCAATACCTAGTATAAAGTTTAACCTACAACCATCCCCTAAACCCCAACAATTCCATTCTTATATATACAGCTTACACCAAAAGTTGCCTAAGTGCACTATGAAACATGTACAATACTGTTCAGAGCAGCATTTTCCTCAAAGCCCAAACTGGAAACACTTCATCAACCGTACAATCTACAGAACAACAGATAAACAAATTTTAGTATATGCAGACAATGGAACAGTACGCAGCAGGAAAAAAATAAACTACACCTCTATACACCATTATAAATAAATCTAAAAAAAAAAGAGTAATAACATTAAGTGAAAGAAGCAAGTAATAGAAGAATGCACACAGTATAACTCCAGTTACATAAAGTTCAAAAGCAAGCAGAACCAAAAAGTAAACTTGGGATACATACATAGATGGGAAAACCACAAGGAAAAACAAAGTAATAATTAGTGCAAAATTCAGGATTGTGGTTAGTGGAGAGAGGGGGGAAATAAAACTGGGGTTGGTCTCATTGGGAGCCTCTAAGAAACAGATAATACTCTACTTCTTAAGATCGGTAGTAGGCACATACATATTCAGGTTATTACTTTAAATTGTATATACACATTTCTATATTCTTGTATGTATTTTATATTTCATAAGAAGATATTTTAAGAAAATAACTAAGCTCTATAAACATACCAAAAAGACATCCAAAAGATAACCCTCTACAGATAACCAAATTGTTCCATTAAATAATAAAGGAAACAATAACAGAGGCAAAGAAATTCTCAGCTATTACTGAGAATTATGAACTGAAGTACAGATCACCCAAACAGAGGCTAAGACGCTAAGTAGACAGGAAACTTCTCTAACAAAAGCCAAGAGGCCTGAGAATAATTTTTCTAAAATTAGGTCTCATCATTCATTCAGCTGCTCAAGCCACAAACCCAGGCATCATCTTCCATATGGCCATCTCCCTCTCTCCCTGTCTTCGTTTCTAAGAGCTGCTATAACAGAAATACCACAGGATGGCTTTAAAGAGCTGACGTTTATGTTCTCATAGTTCAGGAGGCTAGAAGTGTGAATCCAGGGCACCAAATCTAGGGAAAGGCTCTCTTTGTCCGCACCGGGGGAAAATCCTTGCCTGAGCTTCTTCCTGGTGTTCCTTGGAGATCTCCACTTAGCATCTATATGCCCCCATTCATGCTTAATCTGCTCTTTTGCATCTTATAAGTGATTGGTTTAAGACACACCCTATACTGTTCTGACCTCATTAGCATAACAAAGAAAACCCTATTCCCAAATGGGATTACATCCAAAGGTATAGGGGTTAGAATTTACAACACAGTCTTTGGGGACATAATTTAATCCATAACACTTCCCAAATTCATTTTAGCTCCCAAATCCTTCTGTCCTAGTCTAGGCTACACTCCTCCCTCACATGGACACTTCTAATAGTCTTCAAACTGTTCTACCAAGCTTACCACACTGCAGCCCCAGTGATGTTTTCAAAATGCAAATCTCATCATAGCTTACTGTCATTTACTGGCTTCACACTGCTCTTAAAGATAAAAAAATTGTTTTTTAACTGTGCTTTAGATGAAGGGTCACAGAGCAAATTAGTTTCTAAAGATAAAAATTCTTAATGTTACTTATCAGGTATTGTACAGCCTGAAAAAAACCCACTGCCTTCGAATCGATTCCAACTCAGAGTAACCCTACAGGACAGAGCAGAACTGCCCCATAGGGTTTCCAAAGCTGTAAATCTTTACAGAAGCAGACTGCCACATCTTTCTCCCACAGAGCAGCTGGTGGGTTCAAACCACCGACCAGTCTCATCTTCACCCTTCCCCATTCCACGCCACACACATATACCCGTTCTTTGTGTTTCAGCCACCCTGGCTTTCTTCCAATTCCTTGAGCACATGCAAAATTCCCTCCTGCCACAGGGCCTTTGCACGTTAGACCTGCTATATCTTCTGAAGTCCACACTCCCTCTCCCAAGGTAATTCCTACTTGTACTTCAGTACTCAAAGCAAACATTTCCTCAGGAAAGCCTCCCCTGACACACTTCCCCTACCTCCCCTCACCCCAGACTGGGTTAGCCGTCACAAGCCTCAGAGAGGCATGAAATCTTTTCTTTTGCAGCACTTTCCATGGTTTTAATTTTACTTTTTGTGCATGTGATTACTTGAGTAATCTCTCTGCCCATTAGACCCTAAGTTCCATGAGGGTAGGGGCCATGTCTGAGTTTTGTTTTCCATTGCAGGCCCCTGCACCTTAGCAGAGGACTCATACTGACCCTACAGGACAGACTAGAACTGTCCCATAGGGTTTCCAAGGAGTGGCTGGTAGATTTGAACCCCTGACTTTTTGGTTAGCAGCCAAGCTCTTAACCAATGAGCCCCCAGGTCCCCGCACATAGTAGGCACTCCTAAATTTTTGCTGAATGAACAAATGCTCAAAGCTAAAGCAGTCACAATTTTAAAACTGCCGCTACCACCACTTAGGATAACAAGACCTCAGAAGACATGAAATAAAGTAAACACTTTGCGTTTTCTCTGACTCCCACGCCTGAGAGAAGAGCCCGTCTTATACTCTTGGATGATCTTTGAAAAAGTATTACAATGGATGATCTACACAGATGATGGGAAGATCTGAGTGGCTTTTGTTTAAAAACAAAAACAAAACTGTTCTCATACAAACCTGGAACAAGGCTGGATCTCTGATAAAAAGGTTAAGATGAGTTTAGGATTTACCAAGTGAAAATTTTAGATTTGGGATTATTGACCTGAAATCATAGATTATAATAAAGCTTCTGAAAAATAAGAATGTGTAACTCTGCCAAATTAGTTCTACAATAAGAAAAGATTCACAATTTCTTGAGTTTTGAAAGCTTGGTTTTAATGATTAATCCAGAATTTAGTAGAGTGGGGATCTTTTGCCAATAGTTTTATTCAGGCAGCTTTAGCTAATACAGTGTAAGTGAAGTCCCTGTAAGTGTTGTGTCCATTAAAACAAATAGATAGGACATGTGCTGACAACTGTAATTTTAAGCATCAAGTTGAAACTGAAGTCAATTTCTTCCAGTAAGAACTAAACCCTTATTTTCCTGAAGCATTCTGTTCTAAGGATAGAACTAAAATCTAAAGTGGCTGGCAAGCTTTCCTTGGAATAGTACAAGAGTACATAACACTATATGTGAGGTGTTTTATTCTTTGCTCAAAAAAAGTGTCTTTGAGCTCTAGTATGGTATCAAAAATAACATTCCCAAAGGACAACTTTGAGTGTATATCTGGCCTGGGGTTATGGGCCAGAAAAGACTCTGGAGAAAACAAGGTTGTCAGAACAAGGTCATTCACACTTGATTTTGTCATTTAAAGTACACTACAAAATTCTAAATCTGTGATGTAAAGTGATCATCTCATCCACAAGATAAGAGTGGCTCAAAGAAACCAAAAAACCAGTCCTACTGCCATCCAGTTGATTCCGACTCATAGCAACCCTATAGGATAGAGTAGAACTGCCCCATACGGTTTCCAAGGAGCAGCTTGTGGATTCGAACTGCCAACCTTTTGCTTAGCAACCAAGCTCTTAACCACTGTGTCACCAAGGCTCCAGTTCAATGAAAGGAGGGGCAAATATGCTATGACAGTAGAGGCTCGTTCTGTCTACAGCTTAATGTATTGTAAAACTCGGATAACACATGCCCATCAGAGACTTCTAGAAATAATAAAATGTGTACCAAAACAATGAAAGGAACTCATTGTTTACAGAAATAATAAAATGATGCACCAACACAGTGAGAGAAACTCCAAATTTGAAAATAATGTCACCTTTGTTGTTAGATGCCATCAAGTCAGCTTCTGGCTCATGGTGACCCCACGCACAAGGCAATGAAAAGCTGCTCAGCCCTGCATCATCCCTGTAATCAGTCACAGACCTAACCGTTGTGATGTAAAGGGTTTTCACTGGCTGATTTTCAGAAGTAGATCTCCAGATCTTTCTTCCCAGTATGTCTTAGTCTGGAAGCTCCACTGAAACCTGTTCAGTATCATAGCAACACGCAAGCCTCCGCTGACAGATGGGTGGTGGCTGCGTATGAGGTGTACTGGCCTCCAATCAAACCTCCGTCTCCCACATGGAAAGCAAGAACACTACCACTGAACCTCCACTGGCCCTAGTGTCCCACTACTACTTGACTTAAATGCTAAATTCATACTTGCACAAACTCAAATTAGTACTGAATCTAATTATTGTTTATTTCATTTCATTCAGGGCATAAGGGCTTTCTTTTTTCATTCGTTTATTCATTTACCTGGGCCTTGAGCGAGCACTCGCTTTTTACTTTATCCACTTCTACAATATTCCGCTACACTTGAGAAAAACAAAATTATAACAAGCATTTATATCACCCTTGTACTTTCTTAAAATGCATATCTAGGAAAAAAATTAAAATACATGTATACTGTAAAAAGTACAGGAAAAAAAAGTAAAAAATAAAAAGTGGCCCATGATTCCACAAACCAGAAATAACCTTTATTAACATGCTTCCTTCTAGGATTTTTGTTCTGTGAATATATATTTTTTAACGTCATTGAGCCAGTTCAGTATATAGTTATATATATATATATATGCTTCTTTTCCATTTAGCTTTCCAGTCATGATTTTTCATGACAGTATAGTATTGCTACCTCATAAACAACAATTTCCAATTAACCTTCCTAGAGAGTGGGCTCCTCGATGGCAGAAATCTTGACCCTGATCTTATCTCCACAACTGAGTACAATGCCCACCTGCTGCTCAATATATTCTGGATTCCATGAGAATATAAACTCATTTTACAAACTAAACGATAAGCAATGGAACTATGCTTATAATTATACATATTTCAGATGAACATGGTTTGATCTAAGAAACTCTGTTATTCATAGGTACTGATCAATGAGAAACAGAATTGAAATGAATGGGTATGCACCATATCTTTCAGATCACTTAATTAGCCTCCTGCTCAGGTACATAACTTGGAGAAGATGAAGACCTGGGGAAACATCCTACAACTGAAGGCTGGAGCACCTTCTTCCTCCTCAACCAGCTTACACTCGTCATCTCTAGACATGGCGATAGCACATGGATGCAGATCCTGAGATGGTCAATTTTGAGTCTGACTCCTCAGGGAAGCTGGTAAGCAGCCCCAACACGACACTCAGCACCAATACCGCTCAACACTCAGTAGGTGACATTCCAGTGATTTAAACATCTATCCATCCAACTATCCAAAATATGCAAAATATGCCTTGGTGATAGAAATGATGCCAGAGATCACATGATAGAATTTTGCAAGACCAACGACTTCTTCATTGCAAATACCTTTTTTCAACAACATAAATGGTGACTACACAAGTGGACTTCATCAGATGGAATATACAGGAATCAAAACTGACTACATCTGTGGAAAGAGAGGATGGAAAAGCTCAAGATCGTCAGTCAGAACAAGGCCAGCGGCTGATTGTGAAACAGATCATCAGGTGCTCACATGCAAGTTCAAGCTGAAACTGAAGAAAATTAGAACAAGTCCACAAGAGCCAAAGCAGGAGCTTGAGTATATTCCACCTGAATTTAGAGACCATCTCAAGAACAGATTTGATGCATTGAACACCCATGACCGAAGACCAGACAAGTTATGGAATGACATCACAGACATCATAAATGAAGAAAGCAAGAGGTCATTAAAAAGATAGAAAGACCATAATGGATGTCAGAAGAGACTCTGAAACTTGCTCTTGAACGTCGAGTAGCTAAAGCAAAAGGAAGAAACAGATGAAGTCAAAGAGCTGAAAGAACTGAAGAAAAAATTCAAGCCTCGAGTTGCAGTATTGAAGGATTCTACAGGAAAAATATTAAATGATGCAGGAAGCATCAAAAGAAGAAGAAAGGAATAAACAGTCACCATACCAAAAAGAATTTGTCAACGTTCAACCATTTCAGGGGGTAGCATATGATCAGGAATTGATGGTACTAAAGGAAGAAGTCTAAGCTGCACTGAAGACACTCAGGAAAAACAAGTCTCCAGGAACTGATGGAATATTAATTGAGATGTTTCTACAAATAGATGCAACGCTGGAAGTACTCACTCCTCTATGCCAAGAAATCTGGAAGACAGCTACTTGGCCAACCAACTGGAAGAGATCCGTATTTATGCCTATTCCCAAGACAGGTGATCCAACCGAATGCAGAAATTATTGAACGATATTATCACCACATGTAAGTAAAATTTTGCTGAAGATCATTCAAAAGTGGCTGCAGCAGTACACTGACAGCGAACTGCCAGAAATTCAAGCCAGATTCAGAAGAGGACGTGGAACCAGGGATATCACTGCGGATGTCAGATGGATCATGGCTGAAAGCAGAGAATACCATAAACATGTTTACCTGTGTTTTATTGATTATGCAAAGGCATTCGACCATGTGGATCAAAACAAATTATGAATAACACTTCAAAGAATGGGAATTCCAGAACACTTAAATGTGCTCATGAAGAACCTGTACATAGATCAAGAACAGAACAAAGGGTTACTGCGTGGTTTAAAATCAGGAAAGGTGTACGTCAAGGTTGCATACTTTCACCATACCTGTTCACTCTGTATGCTGAGCAAAGAATCCAAGAAGCTGGACTATATGAAGAAGAACGGGGCATCAGGACTGGAGGAAGACTCATTAACAACCTGTGATATGCAGATGACACAACCCTGCTTGCTGAAAGTGAAGAGGACTTGAAGCACTTACTGATGAAGATCAAAGAC
>NW_004443956.1:4187451-4221103 GCF_000243295.1 Trichechus manatus latirostris | reverse complement strand
CTCATTAACAACCTGTGATATGCAGATGACACAACCCTGCTTGCTGAAAGTGAAGAGGACTTGAAGCACTTACTGATGAAGATCAAAGACCACAGGCTTCAATACAGATTACACCTCAACATAAAGAAAACAAAAATTCTCACAACTGGACCAGTAAGCAACATCATGATAAACAGAGAAAAGATTGAGGTTGTCAAGAATTTCATTTCACTTGGACCCACAACCAAAGCCCGTGGAAGCAGCAGTCAAGAAATCAAAAGACTCACTGGGCAAATCTCCTGCAAAAGACCTCTTTAAAGTGTTGAAAAGCAAAGATGTCGCCTTGAAGACTAAGGTACACCTGACCCAAGCCATGGTGTTTTCAAGAGCCTCAAATGCATGCAAACGCTGGACGATGAGTAAGGAAGACTGAAGAACTGACGCCTTTGAATTGTGGTGTTGGCAAAGAATATTGAATATGCCACGGACTGCCAAAAGAATGAACAAATCTGTCTTGGAAGAAGTACTACCAGAATGCTCCGTAGGAGCAAGGATGGCAAGATTACGTCTCACATACTTTGGACATGTTATTAGGAGGGATCAGTCCCTGGAGAAGGATATCATGCTTGGTAAAGTGGAGGGTCGGCAAAAAAGAGGAAGACCCTCAACAAGATGGACTGACACAGTGGCTGCAACAATGGGCTCAAGCATAACGATTGTGAGGATGGCGCCGGACCGGGCAACGTTTCATTCTGTTGTGCACAGGGTTGCTATGAGGGGAACTGACTTGACGGCACCTAACAACACAACAACTATCCAAACATCCACGCACGCCTCTCTCTCTGTCTCTTACACACTCCCAACCTGCTTTGACTTTCTCAAATTATATGTTTCCTTTGCTATTTATCTAGACATATAACATCTGCATATATAAGTACACATATCCTTGTTTTGTGACTAGGATATGAAGAGTGGGGCATACACTGAAAGTCCTATAAGGGATAGCAACGTGTAAAGAGAGGGTAAAACCACTTCTTTTCGTTGAGGCTTTTTACTGAATTAAAAAGAAAATTTTCAGTTCAACAAGCATTTATTAAGTGCCTAATACATGTCAGGTACTTTGCTAAGTACGGGGGTACCAAGTTGAATAAGACCTTTGCCCTCTAGGACTTTCACAGTCCAGATTTCTTTAGGTCCTCTTTTCTTGGATCAGTAATTAACAATGAAATTGCAAAATCATTACTCATGGGATCATACATCTTATACATACAACCTATACATACTCCGCCCCCAAACATATGTTGTCCATTTCAAATTTCATTCTTTTTTCCTCAGTATGATACCTGGCTTTTGTTCTTTAATGCTGTAAAGAAAAACCTAGAAATAACTCAAAGAATAAAGCCAAGTTGACGGTACCAAAGAAACACATACTGTTATCATGACAAAGGCCCTGCATTCAGAAGAAGGCCTCTTCCTCTTTCCTAAGCAAACGGGAAATACAACTGGAAGCAGGAAGTGAACATTTTACATCTGGCATAAAATCTCAAGCTCCAGCCCTTGAATTTCTATGTCCTTGACCTAGTTTAAGCAGCTGGCAGAGACTGACTAGAGCTCCTGAACCCCAACCCAAATTTCCTGAGAGACAACCCTTCCCATGCCATAATTCAGGCCTTGAGAATAAATATATGTGCTTCTCTTGGGAGGTAAGGTTGGTTGTTCCATGAAGCAGTGGCCTCTAAACTTCTGATCAAGCATTCCTTCACTGGAACATGTTGGTACACACCCACAAAATATGACTTTTGCCATCAATCTATATGTTAAATATTACTGAAGTTTTATTTTCTTTCTCAAAAAATAAACATCAATAGAAGGTCTATTACAGTCTTTCTGCACTCCAAAAGGTTGTTTTATGTGCTCCCTGGGGTGAGCACACCGCACTGTGGAGGCGACCGCAGTAGAAGATTTGGAGAATAAATGTATAACTCAAACATCACAATTTTAGAATATTATAAAACTCGCCAGGAAAAGGAGGTAAGACAAACATAAAATAAAAATCGAAAACGTGATCTGCTTTATGAAAGTACTAATTTGTCATCTGAAGTTTAAACAAAAGCATAAAGCTCCTATGAGAAAAAGACACCACAAACATACCAGCTAACATTTTGTTTAGTTTAGGTGTAAACTAAAGTTTAGTTAGGTTTAAACAAAAGGTCACACTAAATGAAAACATTTGAAAATGGATCAGGAATTTGCTGATATACATTCATTAAAATACAAATTGTCAAATTCTGTCAACATGCTGCTAATACCTGCATTTTCTGAAATATAACCCATTTTCTGGAAAGCTGTTTGAGAACAGTCAAAGAACAATCAATGATAAAATTATCTAAAATAAATATGATATAAATCAATTGAAATCTGGAAATATAACTCATGGAGGTCCTTTCCAACACCATTCCCACTCCATGCCCAATAAAGGTCTGTAGCTGTATTTATTATTTTCACAGCTTCTATTTATTCAAGAAAGTAGTCAGAGCAGGAAATGAGACAAGTCAAATGATCACAATCAATCTCATCACCTTCGCAACATGCTGTGAATGTAATTAATCCTCTATTTATTTAGGGGACTTCACACGCCTTACATGAAGGCAGCGACTCCCTGCTGGCTTCAGTTGAGATAATTATGTTATAACAAGGATTGGGTTTCAATCATAATAGGCAGAAGAAAAGGGAAATTGTACTTGAAGTTGTCAGTTTAAAAAAAAAAAGCTTTCTTATGACTCCATTCAAAGGGTGCTCTTGACAAAGCGCTCCTTAAACAGAGCACTTTCTAAGTACGATAACCACACACACGCCACATTAATCAACAGAAGCCTCTTCTCTGAATAAGATGTTAAGACAACCCAGGCACTGTGGAAATTGTATGTTAGGGAAGAGAACACTGCTTTACAAAACCTGACTAAACCAATCACCACCCAAACCCACTCGATCCTATGGATCTCCTCTAAAGAGAACCAGAGCTCTGAGGTACAAAAATACAGTAGAACAAGGAGGTGCACAGAAAATACCAATTTGCTGACACAGTAGCTAATTACGCAGTGTAAAAAGCCATGACTCCAGCAAGCCAAAACCCAAGACCTAAGAAATCTAGGGCCAAGTACCAGGGACCAAAACTAGAAAGAACAAGGGGCAAGCCTAACCACCCAGCCACAGCTGTAAAATGGGCTCAAAACACACAATGCGCTTGGATAAAGGCATGGTCCTTTCCATTTGGGAGCTGCCTACTCACCTCAGAAAATTTTTATCCTTTTCAAAAGAACTGCTCTTCATACTTTTCCTCTAACCTCCTCCATTTTGAAAATATAAAGCCTTGTCTAATTTATTTTTATGAACCTCCTCTATTTTTATTATTATAATAATGATGTCCATGGTATAAGTAAATGAGAAGTGAATTAAGTTTCCAAATTTCATAAAAATTCTCAAATATGCCAAACCTGATTTTTTCACAGTCTAGCTTCATGATGCTTACAATGTTTGTCTATATTAAGCTCCTCATAAAGGCATCTTAATACTGCGATAATATTTCACTGCCTTTCAGTAGCACTTAAGCTCTTGGTTAATTAAGATGCTCAAGAAACTGAGCATTACTGATTTGGGTTCTTAGTCAAAAAACAAAATGTGGTCTCCTGGATGGGATCCTGAAACAGAAAAAGGAAGTAGGTAGAAACTAAGGAAATCTGAAACTATGGATGTTAGTCACTAATAATAGCTCGATATTGATTCGTTAACTGTGACAAATGTACCACACTAATGCAAGGTGTTATTAAAAGAGGAAACTAGGTGGGGTATATGGGCACTCTGCAGTATCTTCACAACTTGCCTGTAAATCTAAAACTATTCTAAAACAAAAAGTTAATTTTTTAAAAAACCAAAGAAAAGTAGGATAGAAATTACAAATGAAACAAAACAAAAAAGAACCACCAGGAGGGGAGGGGTGAGGAGGGAAAAACACTAAATAATAGATAAGTGGTAAATTTGGTGAAAGGTAAGACAGTGCACAATACTGGCAAAGTCAGCACAACATGACCAAGGCAAGGTCATGGAAACTTCACAGACACATCCAAACTCCCTGAGGGACCCAATTACTGGGCTGAGGGCTGGGGACCATGGTCTTGGGGGACATCTAGCTCAACTGGCATAACACAGCTTATAAAGAAAATGTTCTACATCCTTCTTTGGTGAGCAGCGTCGGGGGTCTTAAGAGTTCATGAGCAGCGCCATCTAAGATACTCCACTGGTCCCACACTGTCTGCAGCAAGAAAGAACGAAGAAAATCAAAGACACAAGGGAAAGATTAGGCCAGAGGACTAAAGGACCACAACTATCACAGCCTCCACCAGACTGAGTCCAGCATAACTAGATGGTGTCCAGCTACTACCACAACTGCTCTGACAGGGATCACAATAGAAGGTCCCAGACAGAGCTGGAGAAAAATGTAGAACAAAATTCTAACTCACAAAACAAAACAAAAAAAAAACCAGACTTACTTGTCTGACAGAGACTGGAGAAACCCCACGAGTATGACCCCCCGGGCATGCTTTTCACCCAATACTGAAGTTATTCCTGAGGTTTACCCTTCAGCCAAAGATTAGACAGGCCCATAAAACAAACAATAATAAACGTAGCTCAACCATGTATATGAGACTGCATAGGCACACCAGCCCGGGGGCAAGGATGAGAAGGCAGGAGTGGACAGGAAAGCTGGACGAATGGAAATGGAGAACCCAAAGTTGAGAAGGGGAGAGTGTTGACATGACACGGGGTTGGCAACCAATGTCGCAAAACAATATATGTATTAATTGTTTAATGAGAAACTAATTTGTTCTGTAAACCTTCATCTAAAGCACAATAATAATAAAAAAAAAAGACCAACCAAAAAAAAAAAAACCCTATGAAACTTTAACATTCAGATATATAACTCTTTCGCCAGTTTTCTTAATAAGCATAGTTACGGGAAGCATTCATATCTTTATAAAGGGTTATTTTAGTCCTCAATTGGTAGGAAAATTCATAATCCTATGATTTATTGGCACATTTCTTGTAAGAGAAGTCTAATGAAGAGCACCAGTCCCAGTGGGCACTGCTGAACTACTGTGATAAGGTAAAGAACTATTAAGTAAATCCTTTCTATATGAAACCACACTGAATGGATGCAAGTGAATGGATATTGGCATGTACTAATCTTTTCTTATGGAGATAAAACCTACTTCCATCCAGGATGAATTTGTGGATTTAATTAAAAATAAACAGTAAAACTAAAGAGCAACTTGACATGCCAGAATAAGAACCTTACAAAGAATTACAATTCAAGTGAGGTTTAACTTGCTTGAAATTATGCACAATTGTTTCTTGAAACTTCTATATGCTCATCACTAACACCTAATGTAAGACTTGATAGTTACCATTTGTCAGAGTAGTAACTTCTCATAGAAAAGTAAAAACAACAACAACAACAACAAAAAAAACCATGCAAAGGGCCTAACTATCATTTACTTGTATGCTGAATTTAACAGACATCTGAACTCCCCTTGATATTTAGATTTATTATGAATATCAGTGACACAGGTAATGGTAGGTGTCATGGGCTCTCCCACACCTATGGTTCAAAACATGCTGTGTAATTACAGCAGCATCTTCTTGCGGTGTCTGCGTGGCCCACATGCACTCTTCTCTGAGAAATGTCACTGACCCACTTAACAAAGCGGACCCTGGGGCCATGTGTGTACCATTAGGGGGCACCCCTAACCCACGTGTAACAAAGTCAACTAGACCAGGAAAGACAAGGACCCAGGCTGGGCCATTCACATTCTCCCTGCCTTGGATTTAAAAGTAAGGAATTCTAGTCCATCTCTAAGGAAACTAAGGATAGGCAAAGGCAGAAGCTGTGGAATAGCCACCCTCCTCGATGTGCATAGGGAGACAGGTGACACCTACCTGCAGAAGCAACATGGGATACCGCAGACCAAGCTGATGGCCTTGCTTGCTCATGACTTGAGCTGGTGAATCCACCTGTATTCCCAGCCTCTGGATTCCAGAAGGTACCCTGAAGCCTCCTAATAAAGCCTTCCTTTTTACTGTGAAAGTTTGAGTGGGTTTCTCTTAAGTAACCAATTGATCTGTAAGTCAAGAATACAGACACAGTCTCCAGTACACAGAATGGAGAAATAAGAAATTCATATCCAGCCCCATTACTAAAATATCATGACCCCAGGCTAACTGTAGATGCTCTTATTCAATAATAAAGGGATACTATAAGGATAGGAAAGGAGGCTTGGTGGCGCAGTGATTAGCACTCGAGTGCAAACAGAAAAGGTCGGTGGTTTGAAGCCATCAGCTGCTCCATGGGAGAAAGACACAGCAGTCTGCTTCTGTAAAGATTTACAACCTTGGAAATCCTATGGGGCAGTTCTACTCTGTCCTATAGGGTCACTATAAGTTGCAATCAACTTGACAGCAATGGATTTTTTTTGGGTATAAGGATAAGGAGGCCTGGTTGCACAGTGGTTAAGCACTTAGCTGCTAACTGAAAGGTCGGTGGTTTGAACCCACCAGCTGCTCCTGGGAAAAAGATGTGGCAGTCTGCTTCCATGGATAGCCTATGGGGCACTTCTACTTTGTCCTATAGGGTCACTATGAGTAGGAACTGACTCAATGGCAATGTGTTTTTTTTAAGGATAGGTAGTCTCTGGGTGGTACAAACAGTTAACATACTCAGCTGCTAACCAAACAAGTTGGAGGCTTGAGTCCACCTAGAGATGCCTTGGAAGAAAGGCCTGGTGATCCATTTCTAAAAAATCAGCCACTGAAAACCCCACTGAGCACAGTTCTGACACACATGGGGTTGCCCTGAGTCGGCGTTGACTCAATGGAAACTGGTACTGATATAAGGACAGGTAGATGGTACAGGACCAAGCAACATTCTGTTCTACTTAAGGTTGCCATGAGCTGGAGTCAACTTGACGGCAACGAACAACAACAACACAAGGAGAGGTAAACTGTGATCCAAATGTAAAACCACCTCACACTTGTTCTTGCCCTTCCAACACATTAGAGTTACAACCAGGAAATCTGTTCACCATGCTGCGTGCATGTTTGACTTGTCTACTCCTCTGCATGATGTTATTTTCCCAATACCTCCACTTCTGATTATTATTATATTCATATTATTCATATTATATTCATAAGTGTAATACAGCACATATGGTGATCCAAAAGAATGCGCAAATTATCAAATAATATCATTAATATCACATGCAAGGAAAATTTTGCAGATCATTCAACAGCAGTTGCAGCAGTAAACTGACAGGGAACTGCCAGAAATTCAAGCCTGATTCAGAAGACGACATGGAACGAGGGATATCATCGCTGATGTCGGATGGATCTCGGCTGAAAGCAGAGAATACCAGAACAATGTCTACCTGTGTTTTATTGACTACACAAAGGCATTGAACTGTGTGGATCCTATAACAAATTACAGATAACACTGCGAAGAATGGGAATTCCAGAACACTTAACTGTGCTTATGAGGAACCTGTACATAGACCAAGAGGCAGCTGTCCGAACAAAACTGCATGGTTGAAAATCAGGAAAGGTGTGCGTTAGGGTTGTAACCTTTTACCATACCTATTCAATCTGTATGCTGAGCAAATAATCCAAGAAACTGGACTATCTGACGAAGAACACGGCATCAGGATTGGAGGAAGACTCATTAACAACCTGCAATATGCAGGTGACACAACCTTCCTTGCTGCAAGTGAAGAGGACTTGAAGCACTTACCAATGAAGATCAAAGACCACAGCCGTCAGTATGGATTATACCTCAATACAAAGAAAACAAAAATCCTCACAACTGGACCAATAAGCAACATCACAATAAACAGAGAATATACTGAAGTCGTCAAGGATTTCATTTTACTTGGATCCATAATCAACGCCCTTGGAAGCAGCAGTCAAGAAATCAAACAACATATTGCACTGGGCGAATCTGCTGCAAAAGACCTCTTCAAAGTGCTAAAAAGCAAAGATGTTACTTTGAGAACTAAGGTGCACCTGACCCAAGCCGTGGTATTTTCAATCACCTCATACGCATGTGAAAGCTGGACAATGAATAAGGAAGACAGAAGAAGAATTGATGCCTTTGAATTACGGTGCTAGCGAAGAATACTGAATATACCATGGACTGCCAGAAGAACGAACACATCCGTCTTGGAAGAAGTACAGCCAGAATGCTCCTTAGAAGTGAGGATGGTGAGACTACATCTCACATTCTTTGGACATGTTATCAGGAGGTAAAATGATATTCTAGAGAAGGATATCATGCTTGGTAAGGCAGAGATCCAGCAAAAGAAAGGAAGACCCTCAACAAGATGGACGGACACAGTGGCTGCAACAATGGGCTCAAACATAACAACGATTTTGAGGATGGCACAGGACGGGCAGTGTTTTGTTATGTTGTACACAGGGTCACTGTGAGTGAGGAACAACCTTGACAGCACCTAACAGCAACAACAATACAGCACTATGCAGTCAGATAGCATTTTTTATGTTTTGCTATTAATTCATATACCTTCTTTGTCCAAACTCTTCTCCATACATCCTTCTCAGCTGTGACCCAAATGTTCCTGGCCATCTCTTTATGGATATTCCTTAGAGATCTCAAATAAACATTGCCAGAACTGACCTCATCTTCTGTCCCTCTCCCTTCTCTCCCAACCTACAGGCTCTCCATTCTTTTTTAATCTCAGCAAATGCACCACCAAGGCCCAGGTAACCGTCAAGCCAAAACCTGCATCTCACCTTTGATTCTTCCCCTTCTCACTCTCCCTCCACGTCCAATCAATTATTAAGTCCTGTTCTAATCCCTGCTACATACCGCTCAAATCTGACCTCTAGTCTCCTTCCCCACTCTCCATACCCTTGCTCAGGCTATAATCCAATTGCCTTTCACCTGGATCACCAACCAAAAAACATCGCTGTCAAGTCGACTGCAATTCATAGCGACCCTGTAGGACAGAGTAGAACTGCCTCACAGGGCTGAAGCAGGCTGCCACTTCTTTTTCCCATGGAGTGACTGGCGGGTTCGAACCACCAACCTTTTGGTTAGCAGCTGAGTGCTTAACCACTGTGCCACCAGTGCTCCTCCTAAATAGTCTTTCAGTTGTGAACTCTGCCCTCACCCCAATTCATTCCCCATAATGTGACCAGGTAGATCTTCCCAGAATGTAAATCTCATCACATCACTCACACAGCCACCCCACAGCTTCAGACTCTTCAGTTACTCCACACTCTTCCAAGACAAAGTCCACACATCTTTATGTGGCCAAGGATCTGTGTGACCCCATGAACCTCCTCGGCCTCATTTCTCTCTTCCCCATTCCTGTATTATGATCCATCCATCCTGAACTTTTGAGCTCTTCAAAGAGCCATTTTCTTTTGTCCCCACTGTCTGAAGTATTCTTCATCCCTGTTCCCCTTCCTCCATCTGACCAAACTCCTACTGATCTTACAGCTCTCAGCTTAAATCCTTCCTCCTGTACCCCTAGACTAGGTCCTGGGTCCTCCTAGGTATGTCCACAGCACCCTGCACTCCCCCACTGCAGCCACTATCAGGCTACAGCACAATACCACACTCCCATCTGCACTCCCCACTAGAAGATCAGCACTAAGAGGACCGTGTCTCTCTTGTTCACCAGTGTATCCCCAACTCCTGCCTCAGGGCCTGGCCCATAGTAGGGCTCAGTAATCACTGGCTGAAAAAATAAATTATTCCACTTTTCTATTCAACACAGATGCTGTACCTCGGCACATGAGCCACCCCCCACTCCTTTGACAGATAAACTACGAACATAAGGGAGCCAAAAGGAAGGGATGCATGTATCTATGCTGTTCTCAGGAACATAACCTATCCCCCACCAAAGTACATTCACACAGGCAGCAAGGGAAGCAGCATAAAGCAATGATTAGGTCGAAAGTGGTTTTTTTTTTTTTTTAAGATTTCAGTGCTGAAATGGCTTGGGGTTCATTTACAAGTGAAGAAACTGAGATCCAGGGTTTATCAAATGACATGTAACTATTTAGTGATGGAGTTGTTTCGCTCCATACACAGTGGCTGCAACAATGGGCTCAAGCACAACAACGATTGTGAGGATGGCACAGGACCAGACAGTGCTTTGTTCTGCTGAACACAGGGTTACTAGGAGTGGGCATCAACTCGACGGCACCTTAACAGCAGCAACCACATACACTTTCCACGTAAGTGTTCAAACGGTCATAAAATAAGATTACATTTAGAGGAGAAGAGTATGCTTAAAAACAGTGAAAAAATAAATGTGCAAGAGTACTAATCAGATTTGACTATCAGTTAAATGAAAAAAGGTTCAGCGTTTCGAAAGATACATTTTTTTCTTTTTCCCCCCAACTAACTACCTCAAAAAAATATAATGCGGGGAAAAGTGTGATTTAGCACCTTAACAAGCTCAGATTTTTATCAAAAACAGTCATAATTTTAGATTTTAATTTCATTTTTTTAAAAAGAGACATAAAAATTTTCCATTTAGCAAAAACACAAAAATGCCTTACTCGATCCCTTATTGTACATGAAAGAACACAAAAGTCATTTAAAATGTAGCATGCACTTAAACTATATAGTATCAAATTTTCTTGAGTGGGCATGTGCTCCTTTTATAATAAGGAATAAATCTGTTACTAAAAAAATACTATCCTATGGATATTACGTTACAAAGGGAAATGATTTACAGGGGACTATCATTAGTATGCAGCACTAGTGGCCCAACGGTTAAGAGCTCAGCTGCTAACCAAAAGGTCAGCAGTTCAAATCCACCAGCTGCTCCTTGGAAACCCTATTGGGCAATTCTACTCTCTCCTACAGGGTTGCTATCAGTCAGTATCGACTTGGCAGCAATGGGTTTGGTTTTTGGGTATTATAAGAATAGTGAATAGACCAGGGACTGCAAAAAAAACAAACAAACAAATTAATTTTAGAAAAAATACAACCAGAATGTTCCTTAGAAGCAAGGATGGTGAGACTTCAACTCGCTTATTTTGGACACGTCATCAGGAAAGGCCAATTGCAAGAAAATGACATCATGTTTGATAAAGTAGAAGGCCAGCGAAAACTAGAGAAATTCTCAATAAGATGGATTGATACAATAGCTACAACAATAGACTCAAACATACCAACAATCATGAAGATGGTGCAGGACCAGGTTCATTCTGTTATACATAAGGTCCCAGGAGTCAGAGCCCACTCAATGGCAACTACCAACAACAACATTTCAAGTATAAAGTGGGTTACAAAATAACATCTGCAGTATTATTTCCATTGGTTTACAAGTACACTGGAATCACTGAATTGTTCATGTGAAGAATGCTGAATAGGCGAACGATTTGTGACATACATATTTACCACAATAAAAATACATAAATAAATGCATTGGAAAATAACTAAAGAAAATACTGGTTGCATTAGATGAAGTGATAAAGCAACTTGCTGAGGTCATATGGTCAAGAAGCAGAGCTAAAATGAACTGCAGTTCATTCTTTTCCATCCCAGCTTAGATAAAATGGTGTACACCGCTAATCTTTCAGAGGGTCAGAGCTATCACTGCTACTGATGATGGCAGCCCACGAGGAGAAGACTTAGGAAAAGGGGGAAACTGTATATTGAATGTATCCAACAATTTCAATAAAAATAACTTAGAGCCTGTCCATACATTTCAAGGCAACATATGTATACACACACACACACACACACACACACACACACACACACACACACACACACACACATACATACGTACAATTTTTTTAAACAAAATGAGAAATGTTCCTTTGCTTGGCTCTACTAAATACCATTCAACTCAACTAAAATTTACTGTGCTCACCTATTGGGCACAAATAGGTGTTCATTCTCATGGACCTTGAAAGTTCAGAGGGGGAAAGAGATATATACCTAAATTACTACACTATGAGGCAGGCAATGACTGTGCCCAAATGATCTCTAAACTAAGTGCTATGGGAACATCCAGGAGGAAGCCAAATCATTCATTAGTCGTTTTCCTACAAGAAGAGCTCTCTGAAGGGAGGGCTTTGCTATTTTGCTTTTCTTCCACATACCATGGATGAAGATAACTGGCTGTCTAAGTCTAGGTGGCATATGTGGAAAAACATGATATCTGAAACCAGAGGACTTGAGACTACCACAGATATACCTCTTAAAGTCATATGACCTCAAGCAAATCACTTTCTCATGCTGCACCCCAGAGAGCATTCACTACTGTGGGCCCCCATATTCCAAACCTGCAGTGAGGCTCACAGTGATGGATGGAGGGAGTGCTCTTTCAGAAAAACAACTCACAGAGTCTATAACTCAGAATAAGAATTGAGGAGCTTCAAATTATTAAGATTTGCAAATATGCTCTACAAGACACAAATATCACAAGGATAGTAACTATCTGGTACTGAGGCAAAATCTATGATGGCTGTTGCCCTAACTTCATTAATTCTATATAAGAATGACTTTCTACCCACATTCCAGTAAGTTTTTGCCAAAGGAACTGTCTATTCTTTATGTTCATCAGAATTTAGCACCTGTCTGGTATTTCAAATAGAATTTTACAGTCTTTATCTTTACAATTAAAAATATCAAATATTGACTAAAAAAATACATAACTATTTTAAAACATAACAATAAGGTGCTAGATTTCACTGATAAACTATATGGGGAAGAAATACACCAGAGGTGAGAGGTGAGAAATAAGAAATCAGTTATGAAAATCATGGCCACACCTGCAGTGTCAAAGGACGACCAAGAAAGTTCACGGTAAAAATGATAATAGTAAGCTCAATTACGCTTGAAAAAATAAAGATGAAATTAGAAAATTTAATAAAAATTAGATAAATGAACAATGAAGCATTTTATTTCAAAGCTTCAATAAAGTAGGAGAAAAACTAGCTAGGCTAGACAAGAGTTAAATTTAATACATAAAGTTAAAACACTACCCACCTATTTAGGAAAAGGAGCTTTATATTCAAGCTAGTGAAGCTAAAAAACAACTTTTCCAAAGTAATGCAAAGATAGTTCCTGCAGGTTTCTCTCCCCTATCTTATTGCCTAATACATTATCCCTTTTAAAAAATTACTATTATCACAACAATTTATTAAGAATCTAAGAATTTCATTTCATTTCCCACAACTTAAAACCAAGGGAAATTTTTTTTTGAAAGAGAAAGAAAGTCTTATAATCCCCACATCAATTTGAGGGCATACACCTTTTTACTTTAATGAAATCCGATCTTCTCGGGGGACATCTAGCTAAACTGGCATAACTTAGTTTATAAAGAAAACATTCTACATTCTACTTTGGTGAGTAGAGTCTGGAGTCTTAAAAGCTTATGAGCGGCCATCTGAGATAATCCACTGGTCCCACACCATCTGGAGCAAGGGCGAATGAAGAAAATCAAAGTCACAAGGGAAAGATTAGTCCAAAGGACTAATGGACCACAACTACCAGAGCCTCCACCAGACTGAGTCCCCCACAACTAGATGGTGCCCAGCTACCACCACTAACTGCTCTGACAGGGATCACAATAGCGGGTCTCAGACAGAGCTGGAGAGAAATGTAGAACAAAATTCAAACTCACAAAAAAAGACCAGACTTACTGGTCTGACAAAGACTGGAGAAATCCTGAGAATATGGCCACTGGACACTCTTTTAACTCAGTACTGAAGTCACTCCTGAGGTTCATCCTTCAGCCAAAGATTAGGCAGGTCCATAAAACAAAACGAGTTTAAATGGGCACATCAGCCCAGGGGCAAGAACAAGAAGACAAGAGGGGACAAGAAAGTTGGTAATAGGGAACCCAAGGTCAAGAAGGGAGAGTGCTGACATGTCATGTGGCTGGCAACCAGTGTCACAAAACAATATGTGCATTAATTGTTTAATGATAAACTAATTTGCTCTGTAAACCTTAATCTGAAGTACAATTTAAAAAAACACATTCATTAATATTTTACAGCAAAAAAAAAAAAAAATTCTGATCTTCTTGATAGTTAATAAGGAATGTCACAACCAGAGAATCAAGACACTCACAGAAATGGGATCCTAGCACAAACCTCAAGGCTCGTTACATGTTGAAAAAAATCCTTGCCCTTAAAGAAAAACCTAAACCTACACAAATAGACTATTTCAATTTAATTTTATTATGAAAATGAAAGTAACAATGGAAAATGGCAGCAGGGCATCTGATAAACTCAATTAGCAAGAGGATCAAATGAAGTGAGGACGTGCCATTATGACTTCAGGAGTTAAAGATACAATTTTCCATCTGGCTGAGTCTAGATTTCCAACACAAATGCTGATACCACCTGCTGTATGTTATTATCCATTATCTTTAACAGTCCCTAAGAATTTGCCATACACTAGGTATAATCCTTAAGTTTTTCCTTATTTTGCTCTGCAATATAATTTCTTCTCCATGAACAGAAATAAAAAATAAATTCTTTTACATGTTTCACTCAAAATAGGCATTAAAAGTCATACCAAAGCATCAACTTACCAATCATGGTAACAGTAAAAATATCATGAGTATTTTTCTTCTAAATCACGATTGGTATTAACCATCATCTTCTATGACAGTTCATTCCAATAACGAACTCTGTGTTTCTATGTTCTCAATTAATAGTCTCTTGCTACTGAAAGGGATAATTTGGCCATGTCTGATAAGATTCAAATCAACAGAACTTCACAAAATAAAAAATTCACTGCATTTTTAAACTTAATAGTTAATCTACTATTTCCTTGAGTGAGGCAACGATAAATGATTTTTTAAAAATTTACAAACCAAATGCAAAGAGCCCATTTGTGAGTGGACCACAGACTCCTGGATATATATGTTACCAAGAATCACGCTACCATGCTCTGAAGATTCTGCTTTTGATACTCTGAATAATGGACTCTGAGCCAGTGGTTAGCTAATAACGCTCAGCTCTCATTTTCTTTAGGTTTGTGTCCTCTGACGTTCATACACATACAGACACTCACACTCACACTATAGGTAAATTACAGACGCAAGTACAGATACCCAGTCTTGAGATTCCACATTGGACAGTTACTGCACTAGCAAAGAATACCCACAACTGTTTAACACCAATTGGTATAAAAATTATACCAATTTTTTCCACTAAAATTAATTTTTCCCCACCTGCACCTCCCTCCCAAAGCAAATATACCATGCTCACATTGATCAAGTTACTGTTTGGTATTAAAATTTATTCCCCAGGTTATTTCCTTTTCTTCCTCCTAGGTGGGTAGGTGTTCCAGAAATGTGACATCTAAAAATTCGTAAGAAACTAAAAACTTACTTGGCTTTCTGAATCCACACACAGTAGTCTGAGATGTAGAGATCATTCAGAATGTAAGCTGGGTCGTTTTCCTGAAAAATTTTGTGAATATCCAGGAGACACTTTAAAACTGCACTTTTACCTGAAGGAAATTTAAAAACATCAAGTCATCTTTAAGAAAAGAACATCTGATTTTGCTAAACTGAGAAATTCATACACTTGAGTGGTAATATATTTAAAGCAGCTTAAAGTTTTAATCTTTTTTTTAGGATATTTTAAATATTCCCTTATTACATGAAAACCTATCAGTCCTACTAGGTCCAAACCCACCTTTACTGTTCTCCTGAAGAACTGTAAATAATCTTTATACTCTGGACTATTACTACAGTGGATTAACTGTGGTTACCATAAAAACTTTCTGAAACACAAGTAGTTACATTAAACAAAAGGGAGGGAAGTTTTCCTAAAAGGATCATAAAAATATTTAAATGCATTATAATTTTAATTAGATAATGTTTTTGTGATTCAAGCTTTTAAAACACTGTGGGGGAAAACAGTTTAGTTTGGTGCTTCCTCAGAAAGTTAAACACAGATTATTACCACATGACCCAGCAATTCTACTCCTGGGTATATACCCAAAATGCTTGAAAGCAGGGATTCAAACCGAGACTTGTACGCCAAAGTTTATTGCAGCACTATTCACGATAGCCAAAAGGTGGAAACAACCCAAGTATCCATAAACAGATGAAGGGTAAACAAAAAGTGCTGTGTCCATACAATGGAATATTATGCAGCCATAAAGAAATGAAGTTCTGATACATGCTACGGCATGGGTGAACCTTGAAAACATTATGCTGAGTGAAATATGCCAGACAGAAGAGGACAAATACTGTATAATCCCACTTAAATGAAGTATCTAAAATAGGCAAATGCATAGAGATCAAAGTTTATTAGTGGTTACCAGGGGCTGGGGGGAGGTAGAATGGGAAGTCACTGCCTAAGGGGTACTGAGTTTGTGTTCTGATGATGTGAAACTTTTGGAAATAGATAGGAATGATGGTTACACAAGATGGTGAACGTAATTAATGTCACTGAGTTGTACACTTAAAAATAGTTAGAATGGCAAATTTTGTGTTGTATATATTTTAGCACAATAAAAAAAAACACTGTAGAAAATTAGATGTTTTAGTTTTCAAACTTATTTCTATGTCAACATTTTTTGACAGAAATTATCTAGTACTAACAAATTTTTACACCTTAGAAAAATGAAGAAAATTCAGACTGAAAACTTGAAAATATCAGAGCACTACTTCAAGAATAAGCCAACAAATACAACCACCTGAAACAAAACCACTAAGTATTAATGTCTTGTTTAACTGAATTACTTCTTCCTCGTTAAATAGGAAACCCTGGTGGCATAGTGGTTAAGCGCTATGGCTGCTAACCGAAAGGTCAGCAGTTCGAGTCCACCAGGTGCTCCTTGGAAACTCTGTGGGGCAGTTCTACTCTGTCCTATAGTGTCTCTATGAGTCAGAATTGACTCGGTAGCAATGGGTTTCTTTGTTTGTTAAATAAACCTAATTTTAATGCCAACCAAAGTCTACAAAAGGAATCTTTCACAACTCTACAAACTTCATGACCTTCCTTGACATTTATTAACTATGAGGCAAATGACTAAATCTATAGTAGTACCACTTCCTTGGATCTGTGAAATATAGCATTTTTAGTTTAACAGTTTCATTCTAATCTTTACAGCCCTGAAACGTGAAAATACTGTATACTGACTTTGTGAAGATGCTGGATATGCTTTAACTGACATTTCCCACTTGACTTAGAGATGATATGATAAAAGAATCATAAACTAGATAATGACGTCTCTATAACCCAAAATTGCTCCACTAAATTTTTAACACAATTAACACCAGAAAGTAAGATTCAAAAAGAGCAAGAATTTTTCTCTTTTATTTGGTGGTCGGAGCCCTGGTGGCACAGTGGTTAAGAGCGCGGCTGCTAACCCAAATCTCAGCAGTTCGGATCTATACTCACTCTTTGGAAACCCTATGGGGGGAGTTCTACTCTCTTCCACAGGGTCGCTATGAGTTGGAATCAACTCGATGGTAACAGGTTTGGTTTTTGGTTTATTTGGTGGTTAACCCCAAGTACCTAGACCAGAACCTTAACAGCAGTAGATTTTCAATTTAAGTATTTTAAGAACGAATGAATGAATGACATGATAAGTGCCCAGCATAAAGCCTTGTAATGTCTTTCATCCCACAGCCTCACAGCTTCAAACACCAAGTTCTGATGACTCCTCCCTGAAAATGCCCCTTATATCTGCTCTTTCTATACCACTGCCTGAATGCCTACCTCACTCATACTTTTGTCATCTCATGCCTAGATTACAAGAATCTTCTTCCTCGCCTGACTCCAGACTCTCTCCCCTGTAATCCTTCTGACACGTAACTACCAGACTCAGTTTCTATGCATTGCTTTGTCAAGCTCCACCCTGCTTAAGCTCTCAGGGCTCTCTATGGACTTGTTTCCATGCCTTTGCTCAACTGGTTCCCCTCACCCTAAATGCCTTTTCTTCTCCTCTCCACCTAACTTCAAGGCCCAGCTCAAGTCTGCATCACTTCAGGAAGGCCTGGGCTGACTTCCCTAGTCCTCAGAGTCCTTCTCTAGACTCTGCAAAGGAAAGAAGCGGGGAGGAAATTCTGCTGATCCTCCTCATAACCCCTATTCATTTCACAGGAGAACTTGAGGCTCAAGGAAGTAAGATGCTCACAATGCCAGAGTTGAGGGGCCAGCACCTAAATTCCAGTCTTACTGGCTCCAGCAGCTACCCACTGCAGGTCTGTATCCAACACTTACTGTTCAAGAGCTAAGTAGGTAGTAAGACCTTGAAAGCAGGGGCCATGCCTTTTTAAAATTTTTTAACTATTTATGTGGCTTCCTCATATGCAGATAGGAATACTAACAACAAAAGTTCTGCTACTAGATTGGCTGTTATAAATTGGTTAAAGAGAAAAAATAATACTTAGAAGGTCTAAAAACTACAAGATGTCAACTACATTTACTTAAGTCAAGGTCAGAGCTGTGACTTAACAAATGGCCCAGATGAATGTATGTCAAATGATTAGTGTTGGTGCTCTCACCCACAGGCATATTTTAAATACAACATAAGTGATGCTGAAGGCCAGAGTCCCTGAGTGGTACCAACAGTTAATGCTCTCAGCGGCTAACAGAAAGGCTGGAGGTTCGAGTCCACCCAGAGGCACTGCAGAAGAAAATCCTGGTGATCTACTTCTGAAAAATCAGCCACTGAAAACCCTAAGCACAGTTCTACCATGAAACACACAGGGTCGCCATGAGTCAGAATCAACTCAACAGCCACTGATTTGGTTAATGTTGAAGGCAGAGTTTGATGACAGAAGGAGGAAATATAATCAAAACTCAGAGAATTGATGAAACCAAGTTAGCCAAGTTATCCCAATAGAGAAAATCAGGGGGGATCTAACACTAACCTGCACGAGTTTTTTGAACAGTTTTAATTGCATCAGAGAAGAAAACTGTCAGGGAAAACATATGCTAATTTCTTTCTCTCCCTTTCTCTTTCTCTCTTGTGTTTCTGTGGAGGGGGAAGGAGTTTAGTTGTATGATAACTATCAACTTAGAAGTTTTAAGAGTCAACCATAGGTCTTCACAAGAGAAACAGACTATTCACGTACAACTACCTATAACCTTCTCCAAAGGGTGACATCCCAGAATACTGTCTCCCACGACCACATACCTTATTAATATATGCAGGGCAGGCTAACAGAAAATGCAGGATTCGGAGCTGGGCCTCAAAGCAAATAAATCAGTGAGTGAAGAAGGGGTATGTATGCCAGACAGGAGAACAATACGAAGAGGAGGAGAGGTGGGCCTTAAAATGGTAGGTTTGGGGAACAATGGCAAAGCCTCTTGGCTGGAGCAGATGGTTCATGTAGGGAACAAGGGAGAGTGAGCAGGTGAGTTTGTATGGAGTCAGACTGCAACAAGGAGGAGACTAAGGTAATCAGCCAGGACTGAGAGGATGGACTAAACTCAGGTGTAGGCAGTAGGGACAGAAGACCCTAGCCCAGAGATTTTTATGCAGAACTGAATGGAGTTAATTAAGGTCATATTAATATGTAAGGGTCCAGAGCAACTATTTCCTAATGAATTTATATACAGTCATTTAGCAGACATGCCTAACAGTTAGGTTGCCCTATTGCTAAGAGCCATAGGCAAATTCAACACTTTCAGCTATCATGAAAGAATAATAATAATAAAAACGCCAAAAGGTAAATACATTTTTTAAAATTTAAAAAGAATTATATTGTATTTGCATGTTTTGATCCATTTTCTTTAAAAAAAAAAAAAAAAAAAAAGACAAATACACATGAGGGGAAAAAAAAACACTAAACATATATACACCCAAATGACATTAATAGTATTTGTCTCTATATTCACTGAACATACATGTGAGTGGCTGACACGTGCCAGGCATTACATGTGGGATTAAAATTGGTTATTCTTCTTGGCAAATTATTCTATTTTCAAAATTGTCTACCATAAACATTTATTGTTTTCGTTTGACAAAAAGTTAGACATGCTCGTCTACATAGCCAACCCTTGAATTTTGACAGTTGAATGCAACAAATTTTAGTTCACATATAAAATTATATTTTTTGAACAACTGAGAAGCAATATTTAAATCAATTAATCTCAAAAACCACGTGCAAGGCAGTTTTGAAAGGGAAAGTTATGAGTGCTCTTCAAAAGCTGTGTTTTCATTGTAAACTTTATTCAAACTATTTTCACAGTATGTTATGTGACAAATAAGGTAAATGAGTTACCTTACAAATACCTATAAACAGGTTACTGGCAGTTGACGAGCTAGAACAAAAAGTACATTAAAACTATCCCTCCCCAACAATACGTATTGTTACCCCGAGGTCATATTTGATCTTTTTTGTTCTGAGTAAATCACCATAGGTGATTACAACATCACAGCCAAGAGACTCATGAGGCACGAATCTTTTTTTCCCCAGTCTCTTTTGAACTGCCTGCTCCTTCTATCAGGCTGTCAACCAGTTATCTAACAGCTCTCAGCAAAGGAAACAGCTGGCCCTCTTCCAGGCTGAAACATGGCCAGTGGCCAGAAGCCTATGGGCACTCAAAGGACCTGGCTCCTGTGGGGCTGCATCCAGCTGAGGGCTCTTCACGTATCATAGGGGCATAAAACACTGCTAAGGCCTAAATCCAAGATAATTATTTCTGCTCAAAGGCACTGCAGGAAAGTGACCAATTTCAGGCAGTTCACTGCCTGGTCCAACGTAGGGAAAAAAGAAGGCACCTTGCATAATAACCACGGTAACTATTTCACTGCAGGAATGCGCTAACAGGTTAGAGCCTCTCCAGGACGTTCAATCCCCAAACAGTTAGGGATTCTCTATGATCTACTTGGTCCTCACTTAGCCAACCCTATCCATGGAAGAAAGGCTTCTGAGACCAAGCTCTCTCATTTACTCATAAAGGCAGTGTAAGTATCTTGGCATTATAAATTACAAGTGCCATGAACACTTTACCTCAGGGACAATGGCTGTCTGATGACAACATAAGCAAAATATGGATGACAGGAACAAACAGATGGACAGTAAACAGTATTTAACACCATCTCTGGTTACTGAAATACCTACTCATTCTCCAGCTTCCCTTAATCCTGCTGCCATCAAGTCAATTCCAACTCTTGGCGACCCCATGTGTTACAGAGTAGAACTGCTTCACAGTTTTCTTGGCTATAATCCTTATGAAAGCAGGTCACCAGGCCTTTCTTGTGCAGTGCTGCTGGGGGGTTTCAAACCACTAAATTTTAAGGTTAGCATCTGATCACAAACCACTTGCACCACCCAGGGACCTAGCTTTCCTTTAAACAGAAGGTTAACTGAGAACAATGTGCCTTCCAGTTCTGGACAGATGTGGCATCTTGGGTTAATATAGCTTAAAACAAAGATAAAATTGAGCTGTTCTAAATTTGAATCAATTGGCTACAGGCAGTCCCTAGGTTATGAACAAGACCTGTTCCTAAGAGCGTCTTTAAGCTGAATTTGTAGGTAAGTTGGAACAGGCGCATATGGTTCTTATTTAGCCTTACTTCAGGACAAGAAGCCCCCTTACACATAGGAGCCCCGGTGGCCCAGTGGTTAAGTGCTTGGCTGCTACCTGACAGGTTAGTGGTTTGAACCTACCAGCCTGCTCCACGGGAGAACGATGTGGCAGTCTGCTTCCGTTAAGATTTACAGCCTGGAAACCCTATGGCGCAGTTCTACCCTGCCCTATAGGGTCACTATGAGTCAGAATTGACCTTATGACAGTGGGTTTGGCTTAGTGCAAGAAAAGGCTTAGAAGCACTTTCAATGATTTAAAAGCTGCAGGTTCACCTAGTGAAGGTGATTGCGAAGAAGAATTTGTTGCATATGGGGGAAAAGAAAAGAATTTGTCCAAGTAGGGGTTGGTTCAATCCTTTGAAAGTGAGGGCAAATTTACATAACATTAAAGGGCAAGTGGGGACTTAACTATATTTGAAATCTACCTATTAGCAAACCAGGTTTGGCAACAATCTCTCACTGACAGACCAGATCATGGTTGGAAGCACTTAAATGGCTCCCATCTCTAGGAGATGATCAGGATATTGGATGTTGTGGCTGGCTAAAAGCTAGCACAGGAAAATAACATAAGTTGCTAACTCTATACAATAGGAGCTAGAAATTTTTACAAATCCCACTCCTTAGAATATTTCCTACAGAAATCAGAGCCATCACACGAATAGATGCATGCACACCCATGTTCGTTGCAGCACTGTACACAATAGTGAAAAGATGGAAACAACCTAGGTGCGCATCAACAGATGAATGGATAAATTATGGTATATTCAGACAATGCAATACTATGCAATGATAAAGAACAATGGTGAATCTGTGAAACACCTCATAACATGGATGAATCTGGAAGGCATTACGCTGAATGAAATTAGTCAGTCGCAAAAGGGCAAATATTGTACGAGACCACTATTATAAGAACTCAAGAAAAGGTTTAAACAGAAGAAAACATTCTTTGACGGTTATGAGGGTGAGGACAGAGGAAGACGGGTATTCACTAACTAGATAGCAGACAATTATCTTAGGTGAAGGGAAGGACAGCACACAATGGAGGGGAAGTCAGCACAACTGGACTAAACCAAAAGCTAAGAAGTTTCCTGAATACAATCAAACACTTCGAGGGACAGAGTAGCAGAAGCAGGAGTCTAGGGACCACGGTTTCAGGGGACATCTAGGTCAACTGGCATAACAAAATTTATTAAGAAAATGTTCTGCATCCCACTTTGGTGAGTGGCATCTGGGGTCTTAAAAGCTAGCAAGCAGCCATCGCAGATGCATCAACTGGTCCCAACCCACTTGGAGCAAAGGAGAATGAAGAACACCAAAGACACAAGGAAAATATTAGCCCAAGAGACAAAAGGGTAACATAAACCAGAGATTCCATCAGCCTGAGACCAGAAGAACTAGATGGTGCCCAGCTACCACCAATGACCACCCTGACAGGGAACACCACAGAGAGTCCATGATGGAACAGGAGAAAAGTGGGGTGCAGAACTCAAATTCTGGTAAATAGACCAGACTTAACGGTCTGACTGAGACTGGAGGGACCCCAGAAGACATGGCCCCCAGACTCTCTGTTAATATGGAACTAAAACCATTCCCGAAGCCAACTCTTCAGACAAAGATTAGACTGGACTACGAGACATAAAATAACTCGTGAAGGGTGTGCTTCTTGGTTCAAGTAGATGCATGAGACTGAACGGGCAGCTCCTGTCCGGAGGTGAGATGAGAAGGCAGAAAGTGACAGGGACTGGTTGAATAGAGCCGGGTGGAAAGAAGGACTGTTCTGTCACATTACAGGAAAAGCAACTGGGGTCATGTAGCAGTGTGTGTGTAAATTTTTGTACGAGAGACTAACTTGAGCTGTAAACTTTCACTTAAAGCACAATAATAAAAAAAAAAGTTAAAAAAATAAAGGGATAAGACAGAAAAACTGTATCAAATTAATCAAAATTTAGAGACTCAAAGCCTGATAGTCTGCTTCAATACAAGGCCCCGTTAGGAAGTAGCATAAAGACAAGTCCCTAACAATCAGCACAAACATATACATTAAATTTATCATTATGGAAGTTTCTCAGTTCATATAATTTTTTCATCCTCAAATTTTTCAGATGCCATTTAACCTTTTACATTTCTGAGCTGTAATAAGAAACACAGACTTGAAAGCAGTAAGAGTTACTATTTTGTGCACCAATTTATAGCACTGTATCAATTTTTAAAATATTCTTTGTTATTAAAATGACATATATTATCTGTATAGTCATAAATAAAATTAACACAAAGTGAACATATTTTGTAGATGTTTCCTCTGCCTGGAATGCACAATCCCCAATCCAACCCCTAACTGACCATTCAAATTTCAAATCAGGCATTACTTCCTTTAGTGACCGGACTACAACTTTCCCCCAAACTGGTTTAGGGTTCCTTCAGCTGCCTGCCACACCCCTCTATTACAGTAGTTAGTAGCTACCCACTTGCTCTGCACCAAGGGCTTCATATATATTACATAATTTAACCCGATGGCTTACGTACTGTCTTCCTCATTTCATAAATGATGAAACTAAGTGAAACTCAGGGATATGAAGATGGCCAAGATCGCAGCTAGTAAGCAACAGTCAGGACCTGAAAGTAAGTATGGCTGACTCTTAGCCACTAAGCAATAAACACAGTGTCAGTATTTATCACATGGTGTGGTGAACTTGACGGGAAAGGACATGACTTTTCATCTTTTTTCTCTGGTCTAGAACAATGTATATAGCAAATCGTGTGATCCTCTTCAATAAAGTCTGGTTGTTAATGTACAATCTGGAGTACACAGAACCTACCTTTAAAAACACCCGGTCAAACTGCACAGTTACCATGTACTAGTTATAATATCTTTGTGATCTGTAGATTTACCTCAAGCTACTGTGTCACGACAAATGTGGAATACACAGTTTGCTCCTTCCCTCATTATATCCATTCCCTGACAAAGAATGCAGCTGTACCAACTTTCCTACATCACCATACCATCAAAAGTTCAAATAATGAGTTTAACCCAAGGCTGCTTTTTGCCTTTTCTGCTCTAACAATCCCTGTAAGAGGTGCTGGTTTGGAAGGACAGCCTTGACATTATCTCTCTCCTCCTCCTTAAGTCACTTGTCAAAACAGTGCTTGTATCGGTTTAGAAACACATGGCCGGATGTCATTGAAATTACATAATGGCAGGATGACTAATTTCCATTTCTTTAGACAGTTAAGAAGTGAGGCATCCAAGGTCAAGGTAGAACATAAAAATCACCCATCTATACAGTAAGTACAAAAGCAGAAAGATCAAGAAGCTGAAGATGCCTGGAAAAAGCTCTTGAAAACAATTGCAATCTAATCTGAGGGATTTTTTTTTAACATCTGTAAGCATCTGAAACTTTACAATTCTGTGGGTAAAATTTTAATTCAAATAGTCCACCTTAAGAATACACATGTATCTCAGGGTCAGGCAGTTCAATTTAAAATAAAGCTTTTTTGTTTTGTTTCGATTAGGACACTTCTTTTTTTTTCCCCGATAACCAAAACCAAACCAAACTCATTGCCATCGAGTCAATTTCAACTCACAGCAACCCTACAGGACAGAGCAGAACTGTCCCATAGGGTTTCCAAGGAGCAGCTGGTGGATTTGAACTGTCGACCTTTTGGATAGCAGCCGAGCTTTTAACCACTGCACCACCAGGGCTCCAACAGACAAAACTGAATATTAAGAGTGCTGATGAATGAGTTTAGTTTCCAACTGGGAAAACTAAAACTGTGTATGAAGTCAGAAAGAAGAAATATACATATGTAGGCAGACAGACAAGTGGATACCACAAATGACTCATAAAAGGAAAAAACAAACAGTCCTACCTGACTTACAGTCCCTTCTGGTGATCTGAAATACTGATAAGTATGTCAAGGCAGAAGGAAAGAAACCAAACCCTTTTGAAATCCTCAGTGAAAGTATTTGCTTACTGCTAATGGATTTGCATACTGGTAGAACTGAACATGCTTCTTTACATTTTAACCAATGTATACCTATTGCTGTCAAGTCAGTTCTGACTCATGGTGACCCCATGTGTTACAGAGTAGAACTGCTCCATAGGATTTTCTTGGTTGTAATCTTTATGGAAGCAGATCGCCAGGCCACTCTTCCATGGTACTTCTGGGTGGGTTTGAACCACCAATCTTTTGGTTAGCGTTCTTGTTGTTGTTGTTAGTTGCCATCAAGTCAACTCCTACTCATGGCAACTCCAAGTGTGCAGAGCAGAACTGCTCCATAGGGTTTTCCAGGCTGTGACCTTTTAGAAGCAGATCGCCAGGCCTGGCTTTCGAGGCATCTCTGGGTGGGTTTGAACCACCAACCTTTCGGCTAGTGACTGGTTAGCCATTTGTGCCAGCCAGGAACTTAATTCATATATAGTAAATACCATTTAATAAAAACGATCAGATACCTTTATCTACATACAAGTTTAATTTATATAAAAGGCTACAAGAGAATTTTTACTATGAGATAAAGGTCTTGGCATTCTGGTCCCAAATTTTAAAAGGCCAAGGAAAATCACTAAAAAGTACACACAAATACTCTTATGCCGTTCTTAGCCAATTTCTCCACAAAGTAAAAACTGTAACAACTGTAAGTGTTCCACTGTGGAAAATCTGTGCAGCCCAGAGCCTGCCTGCTCCTCAAGTCATTTCTTAGTCCTTTGGAACTTAATCTGAAATCTGTCCACACATGTAAAATGGGAGGGAATTCTTCAGTTGCTGGGGGAATTAAATGAGACAATGAACCTGTAATCACTTGATAAACTCTAAAATGTTATTGACTATCTGATTCTTGTTCTCATTACAAGAAAAGAGGACAACATGGCATAATAGGATTAAAGGCACCAGGACTCCCTTACTTGCTCCTGTCCTACTACCTGGGAAGTATCCGCCATCCCACTGCTACAGTTCTCGTTCAAACTATTACCTGTCCCGACATGGCTCCAGGCAAGAATAACAGTCTTCTCTCTTCTCCTAGCCTCTAATCTTGCCATCTTCGATCAATCTATCCTACTGGCTACTGTCAGGGTAATCTGATTTCATGAGCCTATCACAGACCTCAACACCAAACTTCGGCAGTTCCTCACTGAATCAGACCCGACTTCTTTAACAAGCCACCACAGGTTCTCCACAATCCAGCCCCCACACACGGCTTCCTACAATTCTGCTTCACATACCCAGCCTCCAAACAAACCAGAGTATTTACCATTTCTTGGACATATAACACTTTTATTTTCCTCTCAGATTTTCTTTACCTTCTACTTCCTCAGGGAATACCCTTCCCCCATATCTTTTCTAATCCCTACACATTCTTTATCTAATAACTACCACTGCCTCACTCATGAGGCTACGTTGATTGCTTCTTCTTTGTCAACCCCCTACCCTCACTGTCCCCCAGAAGCACCCATTAGGGTCAGAGCGAGGTGGGTGCTAGAATCCTATAACTCATCTCCCTCCTCCCAGATCAGGGTCTGCCTGAGAAGAGTAACAATATAACGTACGTCAAAAAAAAGTCAAACCTTTATGCTCATAACTACACTAGAGAATGCAGGCCATGTCCTACCTCCTTCTCCAGACATAATCTTGGAATCTGCACAGGGCTGAGACTCAAGGTCTCAGGATGGGATGGAAGGAACAGAGCCTGAGGCAAATCCTCACTGCAGCTAGAAACTGGCAGGTCCGAGGGGGCGTGGGAAAGACAGGCACTTAGTTGTGTTACAGTGGAGACTGAGAACTGGTGGCCCACACTGGCTGGCATGGGCTCTCACATGCTGTGGCTCTTACTGTATTATGTATTAGCTGCAGTCTTTAACTGCACTGTTCATATTTTAACTTCTGAAAAATTTTACATTAAAGAGCATTATTTTAAAAAGGCCTTGAGATTGGCAATACTGCATATTCACATGGCAATCACAAGCTAGCTGTGCTCTCGGTTCACACAGGCCTCATCATTCCCTAGTTCCTTAAACCCTGCCATACGCTTTCATTTACCTGCTTGGCCAAGCAAGCATTTCGGTTTGCTCCTACTGGTGGTGCAGGGGTTAAGGGCTTGACTGCTAACCAAAAGGTTGGCAGTGCAAATCCACCAGTTTCTCCTTGGAAACGCTATGGGGCAGTTTTACTCTGTCCTATAGGGTCGCTATGAGTTGGAATCGACTCGACAGCAAACAGTTTGGTTTTTGCTTTATTCCTCCCAATGCAGAGGAGCCTACTATAACGTGAATCAACTAGATCAACGACATCTCATCCTGAGGGGAGGAGGGAGAAAAGAGCTGAAATTATCCACTTCAATGCTGGCCACTGTTTGGGATGAAAGGCAGCTAAAGACCTTGGCCCTCTATGAACGTGGGCCTCCAACCCTTGTGCGTATACCTAAGGCTGTTATTCGCTGTCATGAAGTTGGTCCCAACTCATGGAGACCACATGCACAACAGAACAAAAGGCTGCCCAGTCCTGCACCATCCCCATGATCAGTTGTAGATCGGACCATTATGATCCACAGGGTTTTCAGTGGCTGATTTTTGGAAGCAGATCACCAGGCCTTTCTTCCTAGTCCATCTTAGTCTGGAAGCTCCTCTGAAACCTGTTTAGCATCACAGCAACACGCACGCCTCCACTGACAGGTGGGTGGTGGCTGTGCGTGAGGTGCGCCGGCTGTGAATCAAATCTGGGTCTCCTCCATGGAAGGTGAGAATTCTACCACAGAACCACCACTGCCTTTATATCTAAGGCAAGGGTTGGCAAATTTCTTCTGTAAAGAGCCAAACAGTAAATATTTTCAGCTTTGCAGGCCATATGATCTCTGATACAACTATCCAACTTTGCTGTTATAGCACAAAAGTAGCCACAGACAATATGAAGTGAATGAGCCTGACTGTGTTCTGATATAACTTATGGACACTAAAACTAAAATCTCACGTGACACAAAATATTTTTCTTTGATTTTTTTTCCAGCCATTTAAAAATGCAAAAGGTATCCTTCGCTTGTGGGCCATCCATACAGAAGGGATCTGGCACATGGGCAGCAGTTAAGGTATTTTCTCTTTTGTACCTTATATTATAAATACTTATATTTTGTATCATCTTTTGTCTCATCTTTCCTGTTACATGATAAACACCTTGAGAGCTAAGACCAAGTCATGTTTATCCTTATAATTCTCACTGGTTCTCTTATAATACCTTGCAGAGAAGGGATTTGACTCATGTCTGTTGAATAAAAGCCTGTCACTTGTTATTTTTCAATATTAATTTCCTAAAGTCTGAATTGCATAAATGTAATAAACATAATCTGCATGTAAATTTCCAGACAACATATAAGTTATTATTCAATTTACTTCACCTAGGTCTCATTGTTAATATACAACAAGACCTTGGTTCCTTGGGGTCAAATAAATATTCAGATTCATAAAAATAATCTCAAAACTAACTTTAAATCCATTAAAAGAGGCACAAACTATAGAAGTTTTTTTTGTTTTTGTTTCTGTTTTTTTTTTTTTGAAAGCTATAATATCAAACCATGTAACTAATCTTGTGGGTTTTCTACACTGTTCAGCTCAGAAACAGCAGCAATTAACAAAACCTCTCTAAAATAAACAGTACAGAAAATGCAATGTAGATTTAAGCTAAATATATATAAGTAAATATTTCAAAGATCCACTGATGCTGAGATGTCACCCACAGGTAAGGTTGTTATATAACTCAAATCTTCAAAGAACACCAGCATTTAAAAACATTTTAGGTGATTTTTTCTTTTTTTTTTTTTGGCAGCAGTAGCTGTTAATCATTTGTGGCAATTAAAAGGCAATTTATTTTTTGTAAACCATATAGGAAATGCTGCCCCCTACAGTGTATTTTCAAGAACACAAATTGTTTATATATAAATGTAATCTAAAAACTGTAGTGCCTGGGTAGTGCAAATGGTTAATGCACTCAGCTGCTAACTCAAAGGTTGGAAGTTCAAGTCAACCCATAGGTGCCTCAGAAGAAAAGCCTGGCAATCTACTTCTGAAAAATCAGTCATTGAAAACCCTACGGAACACAGTTCTGCTCTGACACACATGGAGTCTCCAAGAGATGGGATCAACTCGACAGCAACTGGTTACTGGTAACCTAGAGACTACCACGGTAGCAATCTAAAAATTTTCAGTGATTGATAATATTTAAGGATTACCAGGATTATTAGGAGGAAAGGGGAATCTACATAGATGATTAGAACTTGATTTTTTTCCCTTTTAATGTTTATGCTCATATACAATATTCTTCCCTATGGAGTGATATGTATAAATCCAAAATACACAGGTGGTAAATAAAACATAAAAATGGGAAGAATGTGTCAATTTAAGAGATTAGGAACACAGGCTCTAGAGAACAGACGTGAATTTGCTTTGCCTCGTAGAAGGAGAAGCCGGGAGATAGAGACCAACAACTGGCTCAGCAGTGTCCGACTCTCTCGTCCTGACAGTGTGGCCACAGCTTGAGCTCTCCAGGAGTAGCTCCTGCTATCCTCTGATGCCCTCTCCTTTCTAGGATTAGTTGGAATGTAAGTGAGCAGCTAAAACAGATACGAACAGCACTTCAAAATTTGACTTGAATTCCATTCTATTTAAATTTCCTGAAAGCACTATGATTGTTCAATTCTTAGAAACGTTTTCATTGCTATGGGGAATTAACTAGGAAATAAAGAGTTCGAGAACAATCTGGAATATAAGGAAGGAAAAGGAACATAAGAATTCTCATCTCCTGGGTAGGGAGCAGGGAATTCATGGATAATATTAAAGAAGAGAAGCAACCAATTCTGGTGACCAGTTAACTCAGCTAGGAAAGGAATTATCAAACAGTTATGGAGGTGGTAAGGCAAATCTCAGGGTCAAACAGCATATTAACTCTCCATCATCTGGTGTCGACTAAGTTTCACTGACAAAACTGTGCACTCCATAAACTTGTTCACTCAGTATTTAGAACACTTCCCTCCATCCTTCTGTCCAAACACGGCCCATCTTTGAAAGCCAAATTCAAATCACACATCCTCCATGAAGCTTTCCCTCTAGTGAAGCATCATCTCTCCCTTTTTTGAACTAGCCAATGTACATTCTTGTACTAAACCAAACCAAAACAAACAAACACGCTGCCGTCGAGTCGATTCCGACTCCTAGCAACCCTGTAGGACAGAGTAGAACTGCCACATAGGGTTTCCCAGGAGTGGCTAGTGAATTCAAATTGGTGACCTTTTTGGTTAGCAGCTGAACGCTTAACCACAGCACCACGAGGGCTCCCTCATTCCCGCACGGTACTTACAATACCTATGTATTTTATGTTACTGATGGACATCTTAGCTCCCCTACGAGTGTACACGCTCCCCAAGTACAGCACACAGGTCTAATTCTTCTTTCTACTGCTCTTTATAGCTACAGAGTGCTTTGGACATAATAGCTTTTTAGCAGGTACTGAAAAAAAAAACCTGTTGTCTTAGTTATTTAGTGCTGCTATAACAGAAATACCACAAGTGGATGGTTTTAGCAAAGAGAAGTTTATTTCCTTACAGTAAAGTAGGCTAAAAGTCCAAATTCAGGGTGTCAGTTACAGGGGAAGGCTTTCTCTTTCTTGGCCTTCTCATCAATCTTCCCCTGGACTAGGAGCTTCTCGGCACAGGGACCCCGGTCCAAAGGACCCGCTCTGCTCCTGGCACTGCTTTCTTGATGGTATGAGGTTCCCAACTCTCTGCTTGCTTCCCTTTCATTTTATCTCGAGAGATAAAAGGTGGGAGATAAAAGGTGGTGCAGGCCACACCCCAGGGAAACTCCCTTTACACTGGATGTGACCTGGGTAAAGGTGGTGGTACAATCCCACCCTAATTCTCTTTAACATAAAATTACAATCACAAAATGGAGGCCAATCACACAATTCTGGGAATCATGGCCCAGCCAAATTGATATACACATTTTTGGGGGGACATAATTCAAACCATGACACCTGTTAACTGAATAAACTAATCAATGAACTCATCAACCAGTGAACTTTAGAGCTTTGGGGAACTGTGTGTAGGAGCAGAGAAGAGGAAGTCAAATAAGGCAGAGCCTCTCCTCTGTAAGAGGTTACATACCTTAAATGACTTAAGCGTTTAAGTTTCTCTGGTTTTCTGTTTTCACTGTCCGTATTTCTCCTTTGAGATACTTATTACAAAGGCAATAAAAAAGAAAAAACAAACTGGGTAGAATGGTCAATGGTGATGATGGAACAACATGGTGAAGAACGTATTTAATAATACTGAACTGTCCACCTGAAGACTGTTGAACTGGCAAATGTTTTGTTACCTATATATCTGTCACAATTTAGAAAAGCAGAATAAAGCAGCTGGGCAGCTCTGTAATATTCCTGGCCCCTGTTACAACTGGAAGCTCCCTGACAGCATGTATCATCACAGCCCTCCTGTTCACTATGGTACCTCCAGGACCCTGGTCAGCTTTGACATAGCAGGTGCTTGATAAATACTTCTTGAATAAATCCCAAAATAGTTTTATGAATGTACTTAAGGAGTAGAAATGAAAAGCCTAACAATTCTCTAAAATGTCCAGAATTAGGAACACACAAAATTAGCACAAAACCTGATGCCGTTGAGTCAATTCCGACTCATAGCAACCCTGTAGGACAAAGCAGAAGTGCCCCATAGGGTTTCCAAGACTGTAGTATCTACGCAAGCAGACTGCCACATCTTTCTCCTGCAAAGCGGCTGGTGGATTCGAACTGCCAACCTTTCGGTTAGCAGCCAAGTGTTTAACCACTGCACCACCAGGGCTCCTTATACAAAAATTAAATATAGTTAATTATCAACATTGGAAAATCCTAGTGATTTCACTTTTTGTTTTTCAAGTTTTGGATACTCTCCTCTATGATTCAATAAAAAGATGCATTTGCTAAACTGACTCTGGAAGAATGTAAATGCTAGAAACAAATTCATGTTCAAGGTTTCCTCAGAACTAAGAGCTCACACTATACACTTGCCACATCTCAGTTTCCTGAACAGCCATTTTTCTTAAAGAAAAAGACCAGCCCAAGCCCTGCATTTGGTGGTGTGGCTCTCTTCTGTTCTTTCCCAGTGGTTGTGTCATATCTACAGAAGAGGGTGGTAAAGCAGTTATTTCTGAAATATCGATTACTGGAGGCGGGGCCAAGATGGCGGAGTATTCAGACACTTCTGGTGGACCTTCTTACAACAAAGACTCGAAAAAACAAGTGATTTGATTATATATGGCAATGTGGGAGCCTGAACATCAAAGGCAGAGTTGAGGAACCTGACTGAGTGGCAGGGGGAGGGAGAGACGGTTCGCAAGTAGCGAGGAGTTGCCAGACCTGACCTGGTGAGAGCCTGAACCTTTCAGGCCTGAGCAGCTCGTGGGTGAGTGGTGAGGCAAGCAAGCGGCCATGCCCAGGAGGCACGTTTTCCGCACCAGGAGAGACCCAGCACCAGAGAGTCTACACGGCTACCCAGAACCAGTGAGAAGCAGCCTTCCACAAAAGATAACACCCCCTTAGGGAAAAACCTCTCTCCCATTTACCTCCCCACTCCCTGCTCTGCACTGGGTCCCGGACAGGCTTCAGCAATTGCCGAGTCCCCTGGGCCGGAAGTAGGATCCATCACACACCCAGAGCCATTCTCCCTGCCTTGGAAAGTGAACAAATTAACAAACAGGAAAAAATAAACTGGCAGCTCCCCTAAGCCAGGAACCCAGGGTAGGCACAGCTCCTTTGCCTTGGCACAGGCATAAGGGATCCACAGACTTTGAGTGCCTTTCCCCCTACATGGACTTGTGTGGGCCCATCTCAACAGCGCAGGCCCTCATTACTGCAGTGGAACAGGGTATATACCGGAACTCTAACTTCAACTGTTTCAGCTGTGAAGTGGCAGGTTCTTGACATTTGACACTGCTCTGCCCATTAAGCAGGGTCTTACACACCAATATCCCTCATGAACATTGACACAAAAATCCTCAACAAAATTCTAGCCAACAGAATTCAGCAACATA
>NW_004443956.1:4168096-4187351 GCF_000243295.1 Trichechus manatus latirostris | reverse complement strand
CCACCAATGATCACCCTGACAGGGAATACAACAGAGTCCTGGATGGAGCAGGAGAAAGGTGGGGTGCAGAACTCAAATTCTAGTAAGAAGACCAAACTTAATGGTCTGACTGAGACTGGAGGAACCCCGGAAAGCATGGCCCCTGGATTCTCTTACCAGCCCAGACAGGGATTGGACTGGACTGTGGAACATAAAGTGATACTTGTGAGGAGTGTGCCTCTTAGCTCAAGTAGATCCAAGAGACTAAATGGGCAGCCTCTGTCCTGAGGTGAGATGGGAAGGCAGAGAGGGTTAGAAGCCAGTTGAATGGACATGGGGAATCAGGGGTGGAAAGGAGAAGTGTGCTGTCACAGTATGGGGAGAGCAATTAGAGTCACATAACAATGTATAAATTTTTGTATGGGAAAAATTTTTTTAAAGTAATAGTAATAATAAAAAGAAATATAGCACAGTTATAACAAGCCTAGACTTTAAAAAAAAAATTTTTAACAAAACTTTTTACCAAGTGTTTTTACAACAAGTACAAAAATAGAACAGTATAGTTCTCCCATGTTTTTATCACTCAGCTTCAGCAACTATCAACTCATGGCCAACCCTGCTTCATCTCTATCCTATGCACTTTGCCCCAGCCTACTCTAGATTATTTGCAAGCAAATCACAGGCTTCAAATAATTACATTTGTAACTATTTCTATACCTGTAACGGCACAGGCTTTGAGTCAGACAGACCTGGGGTCAAATCCAGGCTTCACCAACTACTAGCTGTGTGACCTTGGGCAAGAGAATTAACTTCTTTGACCCTACCTGCTATCTGTAAAATGGGCTAATAACAGTGACTTCTCAGGTCTGGAATACGGATGAAATGAGACAGTGTTTCTGGCACAGAGAACTGGGCCTAATGCTGGCACAGAGAAAGTGGTCGATCCAGGGCAGCTGTGCTTGGTATGATTGGATCGCCTATTACAACAGGACTCTTTCTGACCCGTTACCAGTGGGGCCCACAAAGGACAAAATATGTATCAAGTATCCCATCTTCTAAGAAGTGATGCTAAACTCCCTACGCTAACCTTTGAGAGAGAGTAACTAAAAACTGTTTTGTGAGCCCTTAGCCCAGGAGCTTGATGGTAAAGAGGTCCAGACAAATCTCTTTGGATAAAGTGGGTGGAATGCTGGGGGGTTTCCTACCACCCTCCATGGAGAGAACAAGGTGCTTTCCTGTCACCTTACAAAGAGAAAGCAGGTTTTTGAGGCCCTCAGAGAGCGTACCCTGCACACCACACTATAGAGACTGGTGTCTGGCCCACACCTGCTAAAAGTCCACCAGTACGGAAGCTGGAGGGAGCAGCCTGTGGTGGCTGAGTGGAGGGGGTTCTCTGGAAGCAAGCAGTACTTCCTACAACAGCAAAGGGGGCCCTCTCTCTACCCCTTTGCTGCCGTCCCTACCTGAGGCACACTCCAGCTGAGGAAGGGAAGGTGTTTTTTTTTAAATGACGTACAAAGCGGGCACTTTAAGGACTGAACTTATTAGACCTCTCCTGCAACTAAACGTGGTGAAAGAATTTTTGAAATCTAAAAAAAAAATTATAGAAACCTGCCTGCTCTTCCATTCTAGAAGCAGTAAAAGAATCCACAGAATGAGCTCAAAGGGGGAAATGGGAGAAAAATTAAGTTTTTTCCCTTCCACTCCATCATGTTTAGCCCTTTCATTACAAGTTAGATTATTATGACATGTTCAATGGTTAAGCAACAGTACGGAAGTAGAGTGAGGGATGCCTTTAAAAAGATTAATAAAGTGTAGCTATTAGTACAAATAAAGACTTGGTACATCGTATAAACAATGCATAATCAAGTATTAAACTATGTCACCTCTAAATAGAATAAAACTTCCTGAAGATGTATTAGAAAAGCTGTTCTCTCTTTACCCCTGTTTCATTTATTTTCAATTGATTAATATCAACTAAGTGATGCTTCCATGAAGGATTCTACCCACTGTTCCCAAAAGAATGGAACAAGAACAAGGATAGACTGGGTTAAAAAAGAGGGACAATCACGTGCCCCAAGATTCCTGACCTGGGGACAGCGATTCCATGTGCAAGGCCCTGGTTAAAACACTAAACAGTAGTTAAGGGGGCAAAGTAGAGCTTCCTGGCCTTGAAGGAGTTTGGATATAGCAACAGTGAGAGAAAAATATGCAGTCTTTTGAGGAGGGAAGAGGGTGGGAGAAGGAATACAAAATTTAAAACAGCCAAAAGCTCACTAAAGAATCCTTGTAAAGGCTACTGAAAAGAAAATTCATAGCTTTTTGAAAACTCAGATCTTAGTCAATCAGTAATAATAAAATATTATATAGATTCAGAAGCATTCCTGCATTGGTTTGGAAGCTTACTCCACATAAGATCAAGTATTTCTTTTGGGGAGAGTTATTCATTGCTTTCAACTATGGAAGCATTCCTACTGATCTTTAAAATAAAAAGTGTGACTACTGTGGTTGCATTTTGAATTATAAGTAGGCACAAATTCATTCTTGGAAAACATTAAATGCCAAAACAGAGCTACCCCACTAAAATTATGGGGTGTCCAAGCAAACATGACTCTTCAGTAGCACTAATGGCAGCCCTGTGCCACCCACCTGCACAGACACAGGTTACAAGCCTCACCCAGAACTTGTCATCCCCGTAGCTTATGGCATGAATTCTAGTCCTCTGTTTCAGCATCCACTAGCCACAACCCAAATGAGCCACAGAACATACTGCATATGATTTACAGAGCGTTCAGGTTCATCTTCAGCAGAGAGGCCTCCAGTGTGTTAATTCAAGTTTTCTGTTGCTATCATACTACAGCTGATAAGACTATTTCTTGTAAGACTGATAATGATGAAAAGTTAAGTCTAAATTCTTTTCTGACCTACTAAATAAAACTGTTTGAGTAACTGATTACAGTGTAAATCAAGGCAATCAAATTTACTTTTGGTTATGCAATCACAGAACTGATTACTTTTCAAATAAAAATGCAGGGAACTAGATTACTTCCCAGAATAAAACGTAACAAGTAGTAGTTCGCACACTTGCACACATTCGTGTATGTGTGTACACGTGTGGATGAGTGTGTACACACGCTCATGCCCGCACGTGTGCTCTGTCAGTTTTCCATCTGGAAGCTATGATGTGACAGGACAATCGCAAACTACATTCTCGCTCTTTAAATCTATGAATAATGCCCAGATAATCTAGCATGACTTAAACAAGAAATTAATTGTAATGTGTAACTGATTACTCTTCAAGCTCAACAATCAGTCATTCACAGTAGATTGATTTTTCAAGGTAATTTTAGCAATCTGAGAAATATCTTGGGTAGAAGGCAAGACAAAATAACGCGAAGAAACAGAGCAGTTTGCTTCCCACTGTTCAAAGACGACAGATTTCTCAATGGTTGAAGTTCTGCTATCCCATAATCAACAATCCTTCAAAATAAAACAGAGCTAGCCCAACCAGCTCGATGAATAAAATGGTATTACTCATTTAACTATGATTCATTTTTATAATTAATGTCTCCTTTAACAGAATCTACTTCAAACATGACTTTTCACCCAGGGCAAGAAGGGTATATAGGTTACACAGAGGACAAAGACAAAATTAGGTGGAACTCTAGGTAGGACAAGACATTAGAGATGTGACTCTCCCCTTTGAGCCAAGGAAGTCACTTGGATGTAGAAGGAAGAATAACTTCCTTTCCTTCCCCTTCTTATCCTGCAGTCTAAAAACTAAGCCCCAGCAGCACATTTATCTAAGGAGAAAAGAATGATGCGAGACTCCCCCAGGGGAGAATATAAGAAATGACCATAAAGTATTGAAAGTGACTTTTAAATAAACGTGCCAGAACTAATTCATACAAATGGATGTTGTCCCCTTCAAAGTCATTACCTTGGAAATTATATACTTATTCCAGTGATGCTGTTATGAGCACTTTGGAGTTTTTTTCAGAGCTTGGAACTTTCCATATCCTTAAAGCTAGTAAGTTTTTGTACTTCCAGGTTGGATTTGGCCATAGTCAAAAGTCCAGAGTGTCGCCACACTTTTCTTTGGAAAAAGCCTTTCTGGACATCCAAGTCTAGGTCAGGCGTCTCCTCCTGAGTGGTCCCTGAGAAACCTCCCCTTATCCCACACTGCACTTTTCAATCTATCTTGGCATTGCTTACTTATTTATCATCTGGCCCCCACATGAGACTGTAAGTTCATAGGGGCATGGAGTTTATCATCTTACTTATTATTATACCCACAGTCCTAGTATAGCATGTAGAAAACTACAGGCATTCAAGAAATACTGAATGATGCAATACACTACACTACAAAATGGTTTCAAATACTGTGTGTACCATCACCACATACCCTTCCTCCGAAGCCCTCAGAAAGAAAAACCACACCTCTCTAGGTGATCATATATCTACATAGAGGGACTGTAACTTATATATTGGGGGGGGGGCCTTCGATTTTGGATAGTTTTCACTTACGTATAAACAAAAGCAAAAATCATCATTACATTTTCAGACTTAAAAACTTACAACTTTTTCACTCTCAAATTTGCAAGCACAGCCTTATCTTACCTAGTTGTAGTATCTTTATAGTATCTCTGCAGGCTTTCAGCACCAGCTTGAAGTGGCGATAAAGTGGGTAGCACAAAACTCTTCTTCCAAAGGACACCAGGATTTCATGAACGTTAGTGCAAGTCTGTGAAGCACCATTGGAATAAGTAATCATGTCCACAAAATATATTAAATGACCAAAAGCACGTAAGGATATATGAAACTATTTTCAATTAAAAACTATAAATTTGGGTCATCAGGAAGCCATGTAGAAGAGAATAAAACCGTGATATGAGATACTTTTTGTTCACCTTAAAACAATGCATTTACTGTACTCTTTGTAATTTCTCATACTATAACAGCATATTACAAACGCTCCTCAAAATATCACATACGTGGCAAGAAAGTTACAAAAAGTCTTTTAAGAACCACAAATAGGAATCTAAAACACATTGCATTAACAAAATACAGATGCACATAAAGGACGTTTTAAAATATGTTTCACATTTGTATCTTTTAGGAATACTCAAGATACTGTAGATGAAGGATGTAGAACTCTTCAGTGAAGTACGCTCACCGCTTCCTTTTTTGTTACAGGCATGAGTAATACATGATATTTACTTGAGTAATTTGCTTTCACTTATCAAAGAGAAAAGGTTCTTTTTTTGCCCTACTGATTTCTTTAAAAAAAAAAAAAAGAAAAGTTGTATCTGGAACGGTACACCAAACTGACAGTCAATTCAAAACTACTGAAAACCCTAGAGAAAGACAATCTTCAACAAAATTGTTTTTTAATTGGTTTTTTGATAAGCAAAGTATTAAAAATATAACTGATACATAAACCTTGAAAATAAAATTAAAACTAAAGAAACAGCATAATTCCCATGTATATTCATCCTTAACATGAGAGATCTGATTAAGAATACTGCATATTTAGCCAAATATAGTTTATATCTAAAAAGAATTATAAACTTAAAAAAATATATTTACAGAAGTACAACATAAGCTATTAACATGTCTGGCAATTCTAAATTATCTCAAAGGCAATACAAATTTTTCAAAGTAAAATCATAAATATTGAATTATGAAATTATCTAATCATCAACTACTTTGTTTTCAACCTAAGTACTCAATGCGATTATTACAAAAACTGGTTCCCATACTATGTGCTCATCATAGCACTCCATAGAACCCAAATGAGGCCCAGAGAACAGGCTTCTCCACCACTAATGTGCGTATATGTGCACCACCTGGAGATCTTCTACCGATTCTGATTCTGACTCAGTGGGTTTGGGGTGGGGCCCAGAATCTGTCTTTTTAACAAGCCCTCGGCAGAGGCTGCTGGACAGGCTGTTGGTCTGTGGACCATTTTCAGAGTAGCAAGATTCTTGCTGAAGAAGTAATTCTTTCAGTTCCTTAATATTTTACTATTATTTGAACAAAGTGATGCCATGAAACAATCTTGGTTTTACAACTTAAAATGTACTGTATCTAAAATTTAAATTGGAAAGAAAAACTAGTTGTCTTAGTTGATGATACAATTAGTAACTGTTTAAATTGACATTTTTTAAAAAAGTTTTCATGTTGCTATGATGTTGAATAGATTTCAGTGGAATTTCCAGACTAAGATGGACTAGGAAGAAAAAGGCCTGGTGATCCATTTTCAAAAATCAGCCAATGAAAACCCAGTGGATCACAATGGTCCAATCTGCAACCGATCATGGGGATGGCACTGGACCGGGTAGCATTTTACTCCATTGTGCATGGGGTCACCATGAGTTGGGACTCACTTGATTGCAGCTAACAATAACAACTTTTACTGTTTTGATGTGCAAGTTTGTTCAAAACTAGTAAATTTAAAGATACCATCCTTTGATATTTTTGGTGAGATCTGCACAACTATTTTCTAGAAATCGGATATTAAAATAATTATATTAAGAGAGTTATTAGATCTAACCATACTAACAATAGGACCTAGGACAAGTTATTTAAGCTATGTGATCCAAGTGACCTGACATGTAAAATATCAATAACACCTCACAAATTTACTGAAAGTAACAGATGAGGCAATATATGTAAATGTTTAGCACAGTCCTTGGTGACGAATAAGTGGCAGCAAGTAGTATTACCGCTTGGGTGTGATTCCCATCTTTGAGCTCTGAGACCCAATATATGCCCAACTTACAAACAGGCCTCAAACTCCATCCCCCATTCCTCCCCAACAAACCATGCCCCCATTCTTTCTACAAACTGTGTTCCTCTCCCCAACTTCCCAAATACCCAACCTGGCTTCATCAGCATACTATGATTAGAGTAACAAACGTCATCAGAATCTTATTAAAAAGATGAAAAACAAACTTGTACAATAAAGTTTCTGCTTTAAAAAAAAAAAAAAGTCAAGGAATTGCCTGAACCACCCAAAATGAACTAACAATGAGAGCAGAATAACTTGGTGAACAAACAAAATCTAAACAATTGCAACTGAAAATCATACCTCAAGCCAGCACAGTGTTGGACTCAATTTTCTGATATTCCATGCGGATTCAACCTTTTTATTGGAGAAAAGAGTACCATCACATTAGAGGTAATGCCAATTTAAAAAAAAGCAAATATATCCATTTACTCAAACAGTGTCTAAGTAGTACTGACGTATATAAGAACTAAGAGGTGATCATGACTGCAGAAATGTAATCGCTTCACTGATGCAGAGGCTATCAGAAGCAAGTTCGGTCTACTCTCCCTGGAACTTTATAAAATAAAGCTTTTTTGCTGGTAAGAGTGTCAGAACAAAAGAGCAAATAAATACGGGGTTTTGAACTTTTAAAGCAAAGTGATGATTGCTCAATTTCTTTCCTTCTCAAATAAGTTACTTGTCTCCCAAACATTCCATAAATAATCTACCAAAAGAATCAAAGATAATATTGAAGTGCTATCTGTGGCACTTAAAAAGTTGCTCAAGAATTTGGTCTTTCAGAAAATGCTTCTAAGAATAAGTAAATTCTAGAGATGCTCTCAAAGTCGCCAGACTTCATGATCTCAAATATGCAAATACAAGAAACAAATGGTAAATTTTATCAAGTATAACTAAACATTCACTCGTTTTTTCAAGCAATACTATGAAGCACTTAATTTGTAAGAAAACATTTTCTCCAACTGTAGTCTTTAAAAGATGAGTGGGGAAAGAAAGCATTTTCAGTTATATTGTACCCTTGATACACTTAGATACTCATTACTATTCATTTTAGAGTCAAATGTAAACCTCAAGAGTCACTTTAGAAATTTTCAGAATCACAACAATAAAGTTGGCACATACTGAATTCTAATTCTAATACTATGCTAATGTTATTATGTTGAGTGAGGAAAGCAGATAAAATAGTATAAATATACGTTCTGATTCAATGTAAATACACACATATACATACACGTGCATACCGAAAGAAGACTGGAAAGAGATACATCACTTTGTAACAGCGGTCATTTCTGATGGCTGAAATTTTAATTATTTCCTTCATGTGTGCATTTTTCTTTACAATGATATGAATTATTTGTGTAATTTTCAAAAGAGGAAAGAATCTGCTCAGGTAAAAAAATAATTTCTTGAGCAAGGACAATTATAAACAAGTATGGGCACACATTAACTGGAAAGCCTACCATATATTTACATAAATAACAACTTGCACCTTCTACATTTGTTTGCCAACCAAGCCCTCCCCCCATGAGGTATTTTCATAAGCACACTATGCTAATTTTTTACAGCAACCAGTAAAAAGAAAAATTGGCATAGCGGTGTTTACGAAAATATCTCGTGGGGGGACGGCACCGTTGACAAACGTAGAACGCACACGTTATTTGCGTAAAAATATGGTATTTGGTTTTCCAGTCTTTTTATGTATGATCAAGGAGTCCTAGTGCTCGGTGGTTAAGCAGTCAGCTGCTAACTGAAAGGTTGGCAGTTTGAACCTACCAGTCACTCCGTGCAAGAAAGATGTGGCAATCTGCTTCCATAAAGATTACAGCCTTAGAAACCTTATGGGGCAGTTCTCCCCTGTCCTATCAGGTGGCTGTGAGTCAGAATCGACTCAGTGGCAATGGTTTTGGTTTGGTTTTTGGTTTACATATGATCAGTGATACAGGTGGGAAAGAAATTTCGCTCTGTTTACAAAATCAAGTATGGTTTAAGAAGAGATACACTAAAACCTATATTATTTTTAAACGATCATTTAAAAATGATAATTTACAGATGGATTTATATAACAATCCTTTAGGTAACAAAAAACTGAGATCCAGTAGTTTGAAAAATCTGATTTATATTCAATTTTTCAGAAGCACACATACCATATGAATTGAAGGTCACTTGAAGTTGAATGCAAACATTCCCTTTTTTGTAAAACGCTATCATACCTCGCATCCGCTAACTGATAGCTTGGAGAAAAAGTGTAGATGGGTATGGTAAAATTTACAGCCTTGCCAATACCAAGAGTCATGTAACAATGGCCCTCCTCTTTGGCTAGTCACCTCCTAACAGACATGAGAATTCATTGTTGTCAAGTTGACTGCGACTCAACAACCTTATAGGACAGAACAGAACAGCCCCCATAGGGTTTCCAAGGCTATAAATCTTTACAGAAGCAGACTGCCATCTCTCTCTCCCGTGGAGCAGCTGGTGGGTTCAAACCGTCGACCTTTCGGTTAACAGCCAAGAGCTTAACCACTGCACAACCAGGCTCCTCGAACAGAGATGGGAGCTCAGGGTATCTTGCTTCTCTACTCTCAGCCTTAATTTCTTAAACTTCCCCACTCTGCTATTCAGTAGATTAATCTCAAGAGAGAAAAGAAAAAGACTAAATAAGCACTTTGCTTTCATGCTCCTATCCACCACCAACACACACTTGCCCCTCTGCCTGCAGCATCTCCTAAATAACTAATCATAACAAGTGTTACTCTCAACAAGACAGCGGATGCTTTAATAGAGTTTACTCAGTGCTGTAATGTATGCCAACATGCACAAACACACATGTACTTACATTCTTCTCTCCTTCAGTGACACGAGTTTCGTAGCAATAGGCCAAAAGGATATCAATCAAACTGTAGTACACTTGACGGTGGGCTCTCTTATCCAGCAGGTAAGATTTATTGACAAATTTTCGTAGCTGATATTTCTCATCTTCAGAAAAAGACACTAGAAGAAAATGGTTTTAAACATTAGATGTTTTATTCAGTTTTGTAAAACCCCATGTGGAAAGTCTGTCAAAAATAGAACTCTGATTATAGAAACTGAAATAAGAGTTATTTCTATTTAACTGTAGATATGTAAACAACTTTGTAACTAGACTTCGCACCTAGTGATGTTAAGAACTATGTACTTGCTCAAATCCTAGTCGGGCCAAATAAAGGAGAAATTTCTAAACAACATTTTTTCCTAATGTCCCAACTCTCTTGTTTTGCTAGTGTTTTGTATTAAGACATCTAAATGTCAGTTACTGACTTTTAAATTAAGATAATACATTTTGACAACAAAACAAACGGTAAGAGCTAAGTAGAGAACTCTGAAAACATTCATTATCCATTTAGAAAGTTGTGTACAAAGTAACAGGAATATTCCGATATACTGATCAATTTTAAGGGCATAGTCTTTATTTTTTAATATTATGTACATACACACAAAGTTTTACATAAATGCATTAAGTGTCGCCACATTGCACATATTAGACTAGTAGGAAGAGGATGCTTCTTTTCAACAGTCTGCTTTTCCTCTTCTTTTCCTTGGCACCCTCTCCCCACCTTCATCATCAGCAGCAGCCTCCCCCATATTAGAAACTTAGTATATATCATTCCATATTTTTGCCACATTTATGTAATCAAATACAGACACACAAATGTAAACATAAGCGAATTTCTACTATTTCTCCCTTAAGAATTAGGTCACTTTTCTGCATCTAGTCTATCTCACTCAATAACACCTCTTGCCAATCCCTCCAAGTCAGTTAGCACTTAGCTAATTTTTCTAAGGGAGTATAATATTCCACGGTGTACCTTGCTCTAGCCAACCACTCCCCTACCAATGGGCATTCACTGTGCTTACAGTTTTCTGCCACTGCTAATAATGTTGCAATAAATGTCCTTGCTAACAATGCTGGAATAAATGTCATATATCCTTGGATATTAGAGGCTTGATTTCCATAAAACAGATTCTCAAGAGCAGATTCCCTGCATCAAAAAGTATATGTGTTTTTAAAAGATACTGCACTTAAAGGCTGGGGTCCTGGTGGCGCAGTGGTTAAGAGTTCAGCTGCTAACCTAAAGGTCAGTGGTTTCAACCCACCAGCCACTCCCTGGGAGAAAGATGTGGCAGTCTGCTTCTGTAAAGATTACAGCCTTGGAAACCCTATGGAGCAGTTCTACTCCATCCTATAGGGTCGCTATGAGCCAGAACCAACTTGACAGCAGTGGGTTTGGTTTTGGGTTACTTAAAGGCTACAGTAACTCTCCTTTCTAAAAGTCATACATAGAAAAACAAAACCAAACCCAGCATAGACTTTCCCTTTCTTACACATACCTCCCACCCCATCTCAGCAATAAATGTAATAGGTTTTTTCTTTCAGTTGTTTCCAGTCTAGTGGATGAAACATGACTGGCAGGCAGAATTCTAAGGTGGCTCCCAATACGTCATATTGTGTGGCACGGAACCTGTGATTTGCTTCTAACAGACTATGGCAGAGGTGATGGGACCATCACTCCCATGATTATGTTATGTTATTAGCTGACTGGAACCAGAGATTTGCCTGCTGACTTTGAAGAAATAAGCTGCCTATTGTCAGAGGGCCTGTGAGACAGCTGTGGCAGGGAGCTGTGGGGCTCCTAGGATCTGAGAGTGGCCCCAGCTGACAGCAGCAAGAAAGCACAGACCTCAGTTCTATAGCCACAAGAAACAGAATTCTGCCTACCATCATGTGAGCTTGGAAGAGGATCCGGAAGCCTAGAAGGGAACACAGCTGCCAGCACCTAGATTAGGTGAGAACCTGAGCAGAGGACCCAGCTAAGCCATGCCTAGACTCCTGGCCCACAAAAACTGTCAGAATGTAAATGTATGTTGTGTTAAGCTGCTAAATTTGTGGGAATTTGATATGAAGCAACAGAATACTAATACAGTGACAAATCAGTGTTATTTTGATTAGTATTTCTCCAATCGCTAAACCTTCGGCATTATTTCACATGCTTGTTGGCAACAGGGATTCGCTCTCCTGTGAATTGCCATTTTCATTTTTTTTGCCCATTCTTGTCTACTGGGTGGCTGTCTTGTCAAATCTGTACATTACAGATATGAATCATTTCTCCACATCTACTGCTTTTCTATTGACTTCATTTATGGTATCTTTTGCCACTGAAGTATTTACTTTTTATGCAGCCAAATATGCCCATCTTTTCTTCCCCCGTGCCCCCTTGGGTTTTTTTTTTTTTTTGTGTGTGGCAATATACACAACCAAACATACATCCTTTCTAGAGAGTCTGGATTTATAGCCCCGGTTAAGGTTGCCTTGGATTGTCCATGAAGTCTCTTAGGTTTTCTTTAAGATATATTGTTTCATTTCTTACATCAAGTTTTTAATCCATCTGGAAGTTGTTTTCTCATATGTTTTAAGATTTCAGTTTATTCTAAACGCATAGTTAACTGTGCCAGCACAGTTTACTAAGTAATCCATTTTTTCCACTGTACTGAACCACCACCTTTGTCAAACAGATCTGGTGTTTTATTAAAAATTATTTCAACAGAGTGTGCTTCTTAGTTCAAGTAGATACATGAGACTAAATGGGCAGCTCCTGTCCAGAGGTGAGATGAGAAGGCAGAGAGGGTCAGCAGCTGGTTGAATGGACACGGGAAATCCAGGGTGGAAAGGAGGAGTGTGCTGTCACAGTATGGGGAGAGCAACTAGGATCACATAACAATGTGTGTGTAAATTTTTGTATGAGAGACTAACTTGAATTGTAAACTTTCATTTAAAGCACAATTAAAAAGAAAATTATTTCAATGTATTTTCAGTTTTTGTCACTCTTCCAAATATAGTATTTTCCCCATTTCAATTTTTAAGTACTTACTGATATAAAACACAAGCTGAAATACTTATTAAATGCTAGTGATAAAAGAGAACACTTCAGGTCTACACTGGTAAGGCTAGCAAGTATAAAACTGTAGTTCCTTCTAAGTTTCCATGGATGCCTACAATTTACACACACAATCACAAAGTAGTTTCTCAACATAAAGTATTATAAAGACCATGTAATATTTTTTTAATTAATTGTGTATGTGGTGCAAACAGTTAACATGCTCGGCTGTTAACTGAAAGGCTGGCAGTTCAAGTTCACCCAGAGGCACCTCACAACAAAGTCCTGATGATCTATTTCCAAAAAATCAGTCAGTGAAAACCCTATGGAGCATAGCTCTACTCTGACACATGGGGTTGCCACAAGTAGGAATCAACTTGATGGCAACTGGTTTTATTCAATAACGTATTATCTTATGATAACAAAGCATAATCATTATTAGTGCAGTGGTTAAGAGCTCCACTGCTAACCAAGAGGTATGCAGTTTGAATCCACCAGCCGCTCCTTGGAAACCCTATGGAGCAGTTCTACTCTGTCCTATAGGGTCACTATGAATTGGAATTGGCTCGACGGCAATGGGTTTTATACATACAAAGTTAAATACATCTCGTCTTAGAGGAAGATTTACAGAAAGCAACAGCTAAAAACATAGACATGCTTAGTTCTCAGCTATTATAAGTAAAACGAGGCCTACTACTTGTCTTAGAGTAATTTTTAAAGAAACATAAACATCTAGTATATAAAGTTACCAAGTAAAAGCATTTTCAATCCATTACCTCTCAAAATAATTATTTTCTTTCCATGCCCTATGAGAGAACTACTTTCAAATTCACTTAAAAAGTGTTTAAGCCCAGTATAAGGAGCATTCAGCTTCTAGTTCTGGTGCTTCAGATCAAAGTAAAGTCAAAATAGCTTCCAACTCCTTCTCTCTAGCTTTTAGAATTGCTGATCACATTCAGGTAAGGACAGGCCAAGCTGCTATAACGAAGAGTCCAAATACAGTGGCTTAAGTTAAGACATGAGTCTCTCTCTCATACGACTATCCTGACCCTGGAATGACCTAGCACTGGTAGGGCACCAGCATCTGCATCACACAACCACCATCTCTGGGTCCAAGATAGCTGCTGCAAGGGGTTTACCATTTTCCAACCAATGGGAAAGCAGAAAATAAGAAGAGGACAGCAAGTACCTTCTTTTTTAAAGAATTGATCTAGAAATTGTGCATATCACTACCCATCACCCAGGATTAGTCACATGACCACAGCCAGTTACAAGGAAGGAAAGGAAATGCTGTCATTAGCAGAGCAGTTACGTGCCCAGCTGTAATCCAGGAGGGCCTCTTACTAAAAGAAGAGGAGACAACAGGCTGTCTCTGCTACCTTTTCAGAGACCAAAAGGTATCCCACTGCCTTCTGAACATTCCCAGACTCCACTCTCTTGACAGCTAGCTACCCAGTTCCCTCCTGCCTCTGCTCAAGGAAAAAGACTGCCTTTCTGCTCATCACAACCTGGCAAAGGCCAGAAGGAACAGGGTATGATTACTCACACATGATGGATCCCTGCATCTCTAAGTTTCCAAACTCACTTTTGTCCTCTCTTAGGAGGCTTGTCCTCTCTTATGAGCATTAAATTTAACATGGCTTCTTTTTGTTTTAAGGCTTCCAGCAGTTTTGCAGCCTGTCCTCTGGGAAAAAGCCTTAAATACACTTATTTTAAATTACTAGAAGCAATGTTCCTTTAGTCATTAAAATATATTAATACAAAAAACAGGCTTTTGAAATATATTTATATTTTTCATTAGAAATCTTATGTAAAAAAATGAGAAAAAATATATTTGTACAAACATTGTTTATGTAAACCACAAATAGCTATAAGAATGCATTTAACAGGTTGCTCTGAGTCAGAATCAACTCGATAGCAACAGGTTTGGGTTTTTTTTGGGTTTTGGTTCAGGAATATATTCACTGCATGAAGAAAGTACACCTGGCAAAGTATTTTAAGACCCTCTTGTACTTCACAAGAAGGTTCAGAGATAGGCTATTCCCTTAGGTACAGTTTTGGAGATGTTCATTAATTTAGCTAATAGGATAGCACCAGGTGTTCATGATGATATTCTCTCACAAGAGAAAAGGCTTTACAACCTAGTTGACTAATAAAGATCTCTGCTTCCAGATAACTGTGAATAACCATGTAAGTGTGCCTATAACCATTTAACAACACATCAACTCGTATTTATTCCTCGATTCTCAAGCAATCATACCTGTGTAAGTTTAATGATTTGTTAAGGTTGATCTGAGAACTGTAGGTTCTGATGCTGCATTACCACCTGCTAAGTGAGACCTCCTCGTCTGCATTCGTGCAGGCTAGGTACCCCCCAGCCTCTCCTTAAAATGCCACCACCTTTTTCGAGGGGTTTTAAGCGCTATTTTGGCCACCTTATTCATTAATAATACACAAACATATTTAAAATCCGAATTCAAGCAAAGAAGCCAGGAAATTATAAACAACAACAACCCAGGAAAACACCAGAGAAACCACAAGTCGGAGCTCCCCAAGGCCTTTTTTAGAGAGTTGTAGATCCTATCACCCCAAGGGAGACTTGGGGAGGCTTGCACACAATCCAGGTCTAATCGAACAGCAGTACCGGAAATAGCTACAGATGCAGTGCCAACAATACTTGGGTGATTGCCACCACGAGTAACATTTGTCAAGCATTTGTATGACTTAGCTACACTACACAGCAGCTTTGCTATGTAATTCACAACATTTCGGTTAATTATACTTCTAAATATAATCTACAGTGAAACAAAAGCCAGCTGAACACTCAATTCATTTGGGAAAGAAACTGTTGCCCTCGCATTGAAGCAAATGGCCCAGGACCATCGCACAATGTGGAAAACCCCATCAGTACCTTTGAGAACTGCAAAGGGACTCCTATCAGAACGCAAAGATGTCAGTCTGAGGTCTCCCTCTCCTTAATATTTTCTAGTTTTGCTACTTTTAAGTCCTCCCTTCCTCTCTTAATCCCCCTCTGAAACATCCCTGTCCTCCCTAGGTTAACAATTAAGTCATTCACAACCTGGCTCCTCTCAGAATAATGCAAAGCTCTCTATTGCACTGTACACTTAGTGGACACACATCAAGGGAGCCAGACCAAAGTGCAGGGGCATTCAAACCTTCAGTCTGAATGGGCAGCCCCGCAGTGCTACAACTTTCAAAGCTGACACTGACAGCTATCTCTGCAAACACTGAGGGACTCGTTGGTGCCAAACAGGATGTCCCTGCTTGCAAGTTCATTGACTATAAATGCTATGTGGTGTCACAGCAAGCAGTAATGTGCCAAGACTCTTGGGCTGAGCTTAACCACTGAAAGACAACATGGGAAACGTGGTGAGCCCATACTCATGAAACTAGGGCTCAGTGAGAACACAGCATTTAACACTTCCATTTACAAGTCTTTGGGGAGGAAAATCGGGATCATTATAAAGCTGAAGACGTTAATAAATGTCTTAGTGTTATAACTCAGAGCTACAATGAAAATGACAAGAATCATATTCAAGGCAAAGATAGGGACGAAAGTTCACCACCTAAGAAGTATCTGGAATTCAAAACAAACCAGGCCAATAGTTTATGACTGAAGAGGAATCAAAATCCGCCCTTCACCTATACTGTTATATCTGGCTGGCCACATCTGCTTGAAGGAGTGTTAACAAGCGAACACTCCACTGGTACGATACAGAGGGGAAGAGGGCCCGGGAAGCAAGGAAGAACAAAGAAAAAGAGGAGAAGAGAAGATACGGCAGCATCCTGCTCCTGGGCTAAATAGCGAACTTTAAGGTTTATTTCTTTTCTCCCATATTTTATGCTGGGAACACAAATTTTATCCTTCAACATACTTCAATTTATTCCTTCAATTCTTGGTGTCTCAAATATCTGAACAAGAAAAAAAAAAAGAAAGAAAAATCTCATTAAGAACTTTCACTTAGAAACTTGGTAAATATGCAGAAATTGTAAGCTCACAGAGAAGCCATTTGATGCCTGGCTCTCCTACCACTGATTTTACAATCTGCTAAGGATTTTAAGTACATTGTCTCATTTAATTCTCAGGACAGCTCTATGAAGCAGGTGTTAAAAGATTTCTACGGTAACCCAGAGGAGTTTCAAGATCACACACTAGTCTGTGGTGGAGCAAGGAGTTAAGCCCAGAGTCTCATATTTAGCTAGTACCCTATTTTAAAAAAAAAAAACCCAAACCTGTTGCCATCGAGTCGACTCCAACTCATAGTGACCCTATACGAGAGAATAGAACTATCCCATAGAGTTTCCAAGGAGTGCCTGGTAGATTCGAACTGCCGACCTTTTGGTTAGTAGCCATAGCTCTTAACTACTACACCACCAGGGTTTCCTAAAACACACCAGGTTCAGCCATGGCAGACACGATGACACTGCCGTGACTCAGATATACTTACCCCTATATTTGGCATACTTAGAAGAGTTTCTATTCAACACAGAGCTCAAGTCCTTCTATCTCAGATCACATGCCCTTGCTATTTTCAAAGCTGATTTTTAGAATGAATCGCTAAAATAGCTTAGCAGACCACGACTGTTTCTGAAGCATCAGTCTGGATATACGCCACAGGTCAGATGAAAAGTCCATAGGGCCAGGGGTTAAAAGGACAGACAGGGTCTATCTCCTATTAACAAGGATGCACGGAGAACTAACGGAAAGCACTGTTAACACAAAAAACAGGAGAAAGAACAACCTACAATTTACCCAAGTAGAGCAAGCTGGAATTTAAAGGTAATGCCTTCTCTTGATCTGTAGGGCAACTAGCTCACCCTTGTGGATGGAAAACTCAACTACACAACCACTGATGTCCTCTCACATCACCTCGTTGATATCCTTGATGACTGAAGTCTGAACAAACTTTTTCAGCAGATCTACATGGCACAAACAGACAACTCTCTAAGTTGTGTTAGTAACCCTACACCTAAAAATTTGTCTATATAATGTGTGAAGTCTCTGAAAGATTCTTGAACATGAATTAAATATGAAATCCACGTTCTGGTGGGAACCATAAATGTAAGAAGAGTCGCCACAGATGAGCTTCTGTTGTGCATTAGAGTCAATTTTTTTGGATGATCTAGACTACTCAAAACTAACCACAAAAATGTGTACTACAATATTTATCCTACAAATATTTACTGAGTACCTATTATGTAACAGGCACTATGCTAGACACTGAACATACGGCAGATAAGCTAGACGAATTCCCTGCCTTTAAGATGTTTTCCCTCTTATGGTGAGAAATAACATAAAGAAATACATAAACAAGAAAAGTTTGAAAGAGTGATTAATTGCTCTGCAGAGAATCAAAATAGTGTGATGCAATAGAGTCCGTGAAGTTACTTCTGACTGAGTGGTCAAAGGTCACAGCATTATCTGTAACAGAAAACTGTAAGCAATCCAAATGTCCACCATTAGTAAACAGCCCAAATAGCCATCAGACATGATACAAATATCCAACAAAATACTGGACAGCCATAAAAGATTCAGGTAGATCTGTAAGTGCTGATATGGAAGATCTTCAAGATATACTACAAAATGGAAAAAGCAAGGGAAGAACAGAGCATATGAGTTTACGTGTCTTAGTCATCTGATGTTGCTATAACAGAAATACCACAAGTGGATGGCTTTAACAAAGAGAAGTTCATTCTCTCACAGTCTAGTAGGCTATAAGTCCAAATTCAGGGTGACAGCTCCACGGGAAGCCTTTCTCACTCTGTCGGCTCTGGAGGAAGGTCCTTGTCATCAGTCTTCCCTTGTCTCGGAGCGTCTCAGCACAGGAACCTCGGGTCCAAAGGACCCGCTCTGCTCCTGGCACTGCTTTCTTGGTAGTATGAGGTCCTCAAGTCTCTGCTTGCTTCCCTTTCACCTCTTGTAAGATAAAAGGTGGTGCAGGCCACACCCCAGGGAAACTCCCTTTACACTGGATCAGGATGTGACCTTAGTAAGGGTGTTACAATCCCACCCTAATCCTCTTTAACATAAAGTTACAATCACAAAATGGAGGACAACCATACAATACTGGGAATCACGGCCCAGCCAAATTGATAACACATTTTTTGGGGGACGTAATTCAATGCATGACATTATGCGTATAAATTTCTTAAGCAAATATTTAGATATCGGTATCTTACTTCCCAAAACCAGCCAACAAAAACCCTATAAATCACAACGGTCCAATCCGTAACCACTCATGGGAATGACACAGGACCAGGCAGGGTTTCGTACTGTTGTGCATGGGACCCCATGAGTCAGGGGCCAACTCAATGGCAGCTAACAAAATAGGCATTAAAAAGTACCTCAAGTTTGCCATTCAGCCGGGGACTGGGATAGTCCCATAAAACAAAACAGGACTAATGAGGCACAGCAGTCCAGGGACAAGGGCTAGAAGGCAGAAGGGGACAGGAAAGCCAGTGATAGGGAACCCAAGGTTGAGTAAGGACAGTGTTGACATGTAATGGGGTTGTTAACCATTGTCACAGGGCAACATGTGTACTAACTGTTTAATGA
>NW_004443956.1:4131801-4167996 GCF_000243295.1 Trichechus manatus latirostris | reverse complement strand
AAACCTTCATCTAAAGTGAGAATAGCAGCACAACTGGAAGAACATAATCAATGTCACTGAACTGTGCATGCAGAAATTTTTGAAATGGTGCATCTTTGGCTATTTTCACCAAAAAAAAAAAAAAAAGGTTGAGAACGGAAAGGGTTAACATGTCATGGGGTTGTTAACCAATATCATAAAACAATATATGTACTGACTGTTTAATGAGAAACTATTTGTTCTGTAAACCTTCACCTAAAGTACAATAAAAAAAAAAAAAGTACCTCAACTTTGTTAACAGTGGTTATGTTTAGGAAGAGGAACTTAGGGTGAGGAGATTCTATATTCTGTATATCCTTCAGAAGGTATGTATATGTGTATATGTACAGATATGTGTGTAACTGTGTGTATTCTTTTTACTTAAACATTAAAATTTTATTAATATATAAAGCCAAATCAGTATGACAGAAAACGTAGGTCTTCTATTCTTGATCTATCTGAAACTGTAATGTTTTTAATTTATAGACTTAATACATCAGCCATCCACTTACAGAAGGTTGTAATAAAATGACCATCTAAGAAAGGACTCTTTGTGGATAACACTTGGTTTAATGTTAAACGTGGCAAAGCCATCTCCTGTGGCTCCTAAAAGCCCCAGCTAAGCTTCCACTGGTAAAAGTTGGCCCACCTGGTCTCTTTAAGGTAAGGCTATGAAGATAACTATTCTTCCTTCCTCATAAAACCACTTGTGGGGAGGACAAATCAAATTCATTCAACAGACAAAGAGAACTGGGTCTTTTCCCATCATTACTAATACTCAAATGTCCTTACCACAGAGGAATGTTCAGATCTTCCAAAAACTACAAATGTCCTGTGTGTTAATTTCCCTAAATTTACTAAAAAAGTTTAAAAATTAAAAAGGACTCCAATGATTCAAAAAGGAAAAAGTACTTCAAAAGAGTTTTCCAGGAAAAACAGACTATTATTGAGTGGCATTTTCCATTCAGGATGAAGACCTCATTTCCAAAATTAGCACACCAAAATCATATCTTCACTTGATGAGGCAATTACAACTGTATGTTTACTTAAGAGGGAGGGGTGAACTTGGTAAACCATGAGATTTTAGAATTAAACAAACAAGCCTAATTTTGAGTTTCTTACCTAGTGCAGCATGATTTTCTTGCTCCTGGCTCTTTCCCAAAGAAGCCATCACTTTTGAATATGTATCAGCCCACCAAGGCTTATACTTCAAAACCTGTTCAATTGCCTCATCTTCAAAAAAGTCAGCTCTGGGGGAAAAAAAAAAAAAAAAAAAAAACATTGAACGGGCTTGTTATATAGGACTAGGCTGGTTTTCATTTTTAAAAAATTTTATCTCAACTCATCACATTCATACTACAAATAGAGGTTCTTAATTCAGAGTACATTTCAAGGAAAGACTAAGCACAGAATTTACTTTCTTCATGGTTACTAATCACAATATAACAAAAAGTAAGCATCTGACTAGAGGGATATTTGGCATGTCTGATCTCTTTAAATAGAAGGTACATAAGAGAGTAGAGCAGCTAAAGCGAATGGAAGCAATGATGAAGTAAAAGAGCTGAACAGAAGATTTCAAAGGGCAGCTCGAGAAGACAAAATAGAATATAATGAAATGTGCAAAGACCTGGAGTTAGAAAGCCAAAAGGGAAGAACGTGTTCGGCATTTCTCAAGCTGAAAGAACTGAAGAAAAAATTCAAGCCGCGATTTGCAGTTTTGAAGGATTCTATGGGCAAAATATTGAATGATGCAGGAAGCATCAAAAGCAGATAGAAGGAATTAAAGCCACCCGTTTTTGGTATTTTTTGTTATAGCAGCACTAGGAAACTAGAACAGTTTGCAAGTACCACAGATTTTGGTAAAGTCACAATAAAGGAAAGAACCTTTGAACTCTATCAGCAAAGAAAAATAAACACATGAGTACAAAATTTAGGATACTATATATCCACAAAGAGGCTAAAAGAGGACACACACACACATCATTTTTTATGTGCACACATATTTTCTACCAAAGTACAATCTGTTTTATTTAGCTATGCTAATCTGAACAGTTCCTTTTTTTTCCATGCCCAACTATTTTTTTTAATTGTTGTAGTTTAAATGAAGTTTACATTTCAAGTTAGTCTCCCACACAAAAATTTATACATACATTGTTATGTGACCCTGATTGCTCTCCCCTTACTGTGACAGCACACTGCTCCTTTCCACTTCTGACTCCCCATGTCCATTTAACCAGCTCCTAACCCTCTCTGCCTTCCCATCTCACCTCGGGACAGAAGCTGCCCGTTTAGTCTCTTGTGTCTACCTGAACTAAGCGGCAAACTCCTCACAAGTATCACTTTATGTCCTACGGTTCAGTCCAATCCCTGTCTGAAGAGTTGGCCTCAGAAACTGTTTTAGTTCTGGGCTGATAGAGAATCCAGGGGCCATGCTTTCCAGGGTTCCTCCAGTCTCAGTCAGACCATTAAGTTTGGTCTTCTTACTAGAATTTGAGTTCTGCACTTCTCCTTTCTATTGCTCCATCAGGGACTCTCTGTTGTGTTCCCTGTCAGGGCGGTCATTGGTGGTAGGCAGGCACCATCTAGTTCTTCTGGTCTCAGGCTGATGAAGTCTCTGGTTTATGTGGCCGTTTCTGTCTCTTGGGCTAATACTTCCCTTGTCTCTTTTGTGTTCTTCATTCTCCTTTACTCCAGGTGGCTGGGACCAATTGATGCATCTTAGATGGAACAGTTCCTTGATTTTAAACCATGGAGAGGGAAAAAAGCAGCCTTTGCAGAGAACACAAAACTAATTTCCCTCTACTTTACTTGTAGCTTTAACTAGGAAAATAACAGCTAGATTCAAAATATACCTCTTGGAGGACATATTCAGAAATTATGCTAAATTATTAGCATTCAAAGCAAGAAAGTAGTACTTTTAGGAAAAGAATGACAAAAAGTGTAACTTATGGTGAAAAATTCATCTACAGTAACATTTCAGTTAATTAGAAACTCAAGGAATTGGTTGTTTTGATTAATTGAATTTTCTAACTGACAGTTTTATGACCTTACATACTTTTTTTTAATTTCAACTAAAATGTTTAAATCTTTTGAAATTGGAAGGATTGCAGATAACTTACTGAATTCTTAATATGTGCCAGACCCTTGCTAAGTACTTTTTATCTATATTTCACTGAATCTTCATATCACCATGGAGAGGGTATTATTAATACCCTCGTTTACAAGGGTAGAAACTGAGACTCAGAAAAGTTATGTGTCTTTGCTAAGGTCAGAGAAACAGCAACAAGTGTGGCCAGAATTTGGACCCACTTGAGTCTTATTCCAGAATCCAAGCTCTTAACCAATATAAAAACTCCATGTTTCTACTTGAGGAAATAAATTACATATTGGGTTAAACTGAAGAGTTAAAATCTTGAAATGGTAATTCTCAATATCAATTTCTGTCAGGTGCATGAGGTATATGAGACTAGGATGAAGTAGTTGCTTTATAAACTAATCCCACCAAGAGTCCATTGTTCTATTAGCTCTCTCTTTCTTCTTAAAGGAAAACTTTTCTTAAATGAGGTTCGACTACAGACTTGCATCCACAAATCAGGAAGTGAACTTTTGCTAGTAAATGTGCTTCAAAAAAGATAAGCAATAAGAGTGGTGAAAATGCTAAATATGTGACTGACTTTGTACAACATTCCAAGCTCCCTGCACGGGGTGACATTGGTAACAAGACACTGGCAGTCCTGGCCCTCGTGGAACTTAGTCCCATGGGAGAGTCAAACAATTACAAGAAAGCATAATGCTATGATAGACAGCACAAGATTCTACAACAAAATAAAACTGGGGTGACGGGCCAGGTTCCTGGAGGAAGTGATATCCAAGTCAACAGTTAACCAGATTGAAAAAGGAGTGGGAGAGAGTATTCTGGGCTGAAAGAACAGTGTAGCAAAGGCTAGGGAACAAGAAGGTACACTGAAGAAAACATTAAAAAAAAAAAAAAGTTGAGAATAGCTGAAAATAATATACTGTGATGACCACACGCTTGTAAGCTTATAAGGCATGTTAAAAAATCTGGAAGATTTTTCATCCCTAAGAACTGAACACTTAATAGGTTTTACATAGGGTACTGACATCTGTGTGTTTTAGAAACATCACTCTCATTGCAGTTTGGAAAATGGTTTAAAAGGGCAACCCTAAAGGAACAGAACTAATGGTGGCCTAGACTCGACGGCATCTAACAACAACAACAGAACACTTTCGTGGCAGTGGACGTGGGGCACAACGCATGGACCTGATGTGTATTTAGAAGCGAGAATCCTCAGAATGTAGGGGTCAAGGGAGCTAGAGGAGTTGAGGCTGATGCCCAGGATTCTGGACAACTCAGTGGACAACAGAGCCCTTGTTGAGACAGGAACACAGGAACAGACAGGCACGGAGAGATAATGACTTCTGTCTCAAACGGGTTCAGTTTGAGGTACCCTTGTGGGACATATGAATAGAGATCTGTATATCCACTCGTATGTCCAGTTGGACATACAAGTCTGATGCTCAAGAGGGACAAGGGAGTCATAAGCCTCTGAACAGTTATTGAGCCCACGGAAGAGGACAGAATTACCCAGGTAAAACTGGTACCGTGACAGAAAAGGGCCTTGGACAATGGAGCACTGAGGCCATTTAAGGAGGGTAGAAGAAGAGCCCATTTAAAAAGATAGTGTCTCTTCTCTTTCCTCCAGGGGGGCCATGATGAAAACAAAAACAAACCGGCTTTGTAAAACGGTATCTCTACCAACTCCATCACCCCCTAAAAAAACTTCAAAAATGTTTAAGTTACTGTTTTGAGAAAAAGCTGATACCAGTGCCAGTAATCTAAATTGTGATGGTTTATTCTTTACATTGTTCATGAATTAAGAGCTTTATGAGCAAGATTTGAGCTTGACTAATGTGTTTTCAGTCACCTCATATGCACGCCAAAGTTGGACAATGGATAAGGAAGACCGAAGAATTGATGTATTTCAATTATGGTGTTGGCGAAGAATATTGAATATACCATGGACTGCCAGAAGAATGAACAAATCTGTCCTGGAAGAAGTACAGCCAGAATGCTCCTCAGAAGCAAGGACTTCATCTCACACATACTTTAGGCATGTTATCAAGAAGGATCAGTCCCTGGAGAAGGACATCATGGTTGGTAAAGTAGAGGGTCAGCGAAAAAGAGGAAGACCCTCGGTGAGGTGGACTGGCACAGTGGCTACAACAATGGGCTCAAGCACAACGATTGTGAGGATGCCACAGGACTGGGCACTGTTTTCTTCTGTTGTGCATGGTGTCGCTATGAGTCAGAATCACCTTGACAGCACTTAACAACTAACAACAATGTACTACTTTACAGAATAAATTATTTTCAAGTTCTTAATTGCCATTAATTCATCAAGCATTCACTGAATGCCCTCTACATGCGCCCTCTACAAGACTCCCTTCTACTCCCTCAAGGACCTCATAATGTAATGGAAACTGTGGACACAAATAATCAAACCAGTTGCCATCAAGTCGACTCCGACTCACGGTAACACCATGTGTCAGAGTAGAACTATGCTCGATAGGGTTTTTCAATGGCAAATTTTTTGGAAGTAGATTGCCAGCCCTTTCTTCCAAGGTGCCTCTGGGTGGACCTGAACTGCCAACCTTCAGGTTAGCAGACGAACGTGTTCACCATTTGCCCCATGCAGGGACTGCATGGACACAAATACAAAGCATTATAAAACAATGTGGGAAAAACAAGGTGAGCTATAACAAGGCAGGAGCAAAGAGCGCTTCCTACACCAGTTTGGGAGGAAGAGTGTGAGAGGGTGACTACTGAAGCCAGTCTTAAAGGATAAGTAAAAGTTATTTAGGCAAAGTGGGACAAGGGGAAGAACCAGCTGCCAAAGGAATATTGCCAGTAAAACAGAGCATACAAGAAGTGGTTTGGTATGGGTGGAGAAACACCAAAGTTCATTATTGCTGCAATATAAAATGTGCACAGGGGCTGAAAGAAGAGAGGCGACAGAGGCATGCAGGGTCCAGATCAAAGAGAACTTTCTGTGCTATGCTATGGGGATAGGAGCTATGCTGTAAGTAAAAGGAGAACCAAGTAAGGGTTTAAGCACATTTGCATTTTCCATACATAAGCCATCACACTGGTAGTTTTATGGTTGATGGGTGGAAGAAATCCAGGCTGGAGGTAGAGATACCAGTTGGGCAATTAGGAGACTGCTACAATAAGCCAGGCAAAGATGAGGAAGAGAAACTGAGTGAAGGAAATAATAAAGAGACAAATGGTACAATTTCAGGATTGATTGGATGTTATCTTAGTTATCTCGTGCTGCTATAACAGAAATACCACAAGTGGATAGCTATAACAAACAGAAATTTGTTCTCTCACAGTCTAGGAGGCTAGAAGTCCAAATTCAGGGCACCAGCTCCCAGGGAATGCTTTCTCTGACAGTTCTGGGGGAAGGTCCTTGTCATCAATCTTCCCCTGGTCTAGGAGCTTCTCAGTGCAGGGACCCTGGGTCCAAAGGATGTGTCCGCTCACAGTGCTTCTTTCTTGAGGGCATGAGGTCCCTCTCCTCTCTGCTCGCTTTTCTCTTTTATATCTCAAAAGAGACTGACTCAAGACACAACCTAATCCTGTAGATTGTATCCTGCCTCATTAACATAACTGCCTCTAATCCTGCCTCATTAACATCATAGAGATTAGGATTTATAACACCTAGGTAATTACATCAGATCACAAAATGGATGACAACCACACAATACTGGGAATCATGGCCTAGCCAAGTTAACACACATTTTAGGGGCATACAATTCAATCCATAACAGATGTGTAGGATAAGAAAGCAGAAGTCAAAGACAAATCCCCAGGTGCTAACCTGGGTGATGGTAGTGAAAAACGGGCATTCAACCAAATTAGAAAATTCAGGAAGACTTTACAGGTAAAATGGTTGAGTTCAATTCTGGACATGTCAAAATAGGGGAGTCAGTGGGATGCCCAGTCACTCTCTAAATCCTTAGCCTGCTCTTTCTTCATAGCACTCATCACAACAGAAATAGGGTCTATTTCCTCACTAGAACATAAGCTCCATGACAGCAGAGACCTTGTCATTCTCACTACACTGTCCTTGGTGCCTACAACACTGCCTGGCACACAGTTCATTCAAAGAAGTACTAGTTGAACAAATAAATGCATAAAAGAAAGGGTCAGTAAATCAAAGTTTATTCTACTGCCTTTTCCTACGTTTGGTGTTTTGATTAGAAAGGCACCTTGGAAGTACGTGATCCTCTTCCTTTCTTCATAATTACTACTTGTATTCTTGAGATGATCACCTCAATAAATCCAAAGGCTCTGTCAGTATACCACCTTCTTTAACAGATTTATAGAAATGAAAAATCACCACATCTTAAAATGGTACCCTCAACGGTATATTATCATTTTTGTCACTTTTCTTATTTCACAGATAATTTCGAATGCTGACTAAATTCTTCTACTACTTCTTCCCAAAGAAACAGGTGTGATTTTATGAATTGGTTAGGGTAAAACAAAATACACCATTTAAAAAAAAACAATTTGCTTGGAAAGAAAAAAAAAAAACCCTCTCAGTAAGAGAAATATGAAAGCTTGGTTATCATAAGCAAAAGAGGAAGGATTATTACGGGATGTTTCAAGATGCCTCCAACATATTTTGGTGTAAAAATAAAACCCAAAAGGAACTATAAATGGCAAGAAATGGACAATCAATAAACAATAAATGTTTATGAATCATCTATTATATGCCCAGCATTCTGCTGAGCTGCAGAATATACCACCCCTCCCCACCAATAAAAATCATTCATTTTATATTAGAGGATTTTTAAAATAATTATAATAATCCTTGAGGGGAGACTGTGACGTCTCTCACTGGCCATTTGAAATGTGTAAATTTTTCTATACACTTTACCTCCCTAACTGTGTCCTGCTCAGGCTAAAATTAATATTAGTTTTTTTTAAGCAAAACAAAAAACAAAAAAACCTGACAGCATGAGGAGATATCTTGACTTGTAAGAAGTCAAATAACTTAAAAATCTATAATATATTGCATTAATGTAATATGTAGTATGTATTATATATGGCTATTCCATTTATATATGTAAATGCATTACACATACAATTTATTATTTGCATTGCAGATTATAAAGAATTTAACATAAACCTTTTTCCTCCACTGTACTAACCACTAACAACAAAAAAGCTTTGAGCGAAAACAAAATTTTTAATTGAAAATTTAGAACTTTACTGGCGCTTCATTTACTATTAACACATTTGGGTGAGTCAGTCCGCTAATATCAATAGTGAGTAATGAGTAACACAAAAATTACAGTTAGCCAAAGTCTTACTGCTACCAGAAAAAGTCACAAAGAACCTTTACCTCATGACTCCACTTTCCTGATTTAGCCCGTGACTAAATGTAAACCACTCGTGTAAGAAGAACTATTCCTTCAGAAATGGAAAGAACATGTCATGCACACTATTAAAGAAAATGAGCTTCTGGATAAAGAAACACAGAAGATGGAGAAAAATAAGGCTACTTAGAATATCACACTTCCAACTATAAATTCCAAATTCCTAATTCTCTCAGGCCACGCAGTTACTCTTCTAGTTTTAAAAGAGAAAGTAGTTCTTCTAATTAAGCTCCCTCCCACTTGAAATTTCAGCCTTGTAAAGCTCATTCTGTTTTTATGCTTGCCTCAGAAATACGCTGACAATGAAATTTCCACTTCAAATATTCACTATGATTTTAAATGGGTTTCTTCAAATTGCTCTTCAGGGGACCTCTGAAACCACAATTGGAGAGATAAAGCTAATTAGAAATGGCAATGTAAATGGAGTGGAATCTCTCAGATGTCCTCCAAAATATAACATACCCTGCTCTTAGCCAGTTTCCCTTAGGATGTTGAACAGTTCCACCATTTATCACCACACATCACTCAATGCATTTGCACATCACAGGATATATTTCTAACATTCCAATTAGTATCCTACTGTGTCACAGAAGACGGAATGTTAACCAAAAGAGCAACAGCAGTTAAACTTAAATAGTACGCATGAAAAGGACATACAAGATAACAGATGGGGAAACTCTTCAAGTCCTGGCCAAGCCCCTTAGTAGTGGTGTGAAGTTAGGCAAGTCCCTTATCCTCCTTTCCTCCTCTGCTGTGAAAACTAAAATAAATAATCACATGAGAGCTCTTGATAAGCAGAAAGAACTATACAAATATAAAGAGATATGACTGTTATGGCTGCATCTAACAGTGGAGAAATTGTTGGCCCAGCGCTTGGAAAGAACAATAATTGAGGTCCTACATCAACATGGGACACCCACTCTCCACATATCTTAAGGGAGCCAAGTATCTACAGAGACCAGGTGACAACTGCCTCCTTGGAAGATGTGCTGTTATCCCTGCCAATGAGAGACATCATAATCTCCCCTTGATTGATAATTTACCTGTCCATTAATTAGTTAAGCCTCTTAAGCAAACATAAGCCTAGCAGAGATACATCCCACCACCCGTCTGTCAGTTTGTCATACTGGGGTGGCTTGAGTGTTGCTGTGATGCTGGAAGCTATGCCGCCAGTATTTCAAGTACCAGCAGGGTCACCCATACTGGACAGGTTTCAGCGGAGCTCCCAGACTAAGACAGACTAGGAAGAAAGGCCTGGTGATCTACTTTAGAAAATTAGCCAACAGAAACCTTATGGATCACAACAGAACACTGTCCGACTTGCTTGCTTTGGACACATCATTGGTAGAGATCCATCTCTGGAGGAGGACATAATGTTTGGTGAAGTAGAGGGCCAGTGAGGGTGAGCGAGAGCCTTAGTGAGATGGACTGGCACCATAGCCAACAAAATGGACTCGAACACGTCAGTAATCATGAGGATGATACAGGACCAGGCAGTGTTCTGTTCTGTTGTACATAAGGTCACCATGAGTCGGAGTCAGCTTGATAGCAGTTATCGCTCTCTATCTGGAGACGCATCATGGCTAAAGACACAATTAATGCAGGAACACAGGAAAATACAACAAAACTTATTAGATTTTGTTTAAACTCTACCACGAACAGTAATTGTTCACCTGAAACGAATCCTTGATTACAGACGCTAATGTTAGTGCTTGAGTTAGGAAGACCCAGGATCAGCCAAGAAATGCAGTACCTACAGATTTAAATTCTTAAAGAAATTGAAACATTTCATTTAATCATTCATCAAGACAGAAAGGCTACTAAAAAGAAGTATAAATATTCTTAGGAGTTTAGTGTTCTATTTTTCAGGCTAGCAAGTATAAAACTCAGAGAAATATGTTCAACGAGTTCTGTTGCTGGGAAGGACAAGTGTGAAGTAATAGCTTACAATGTCACACAGATACAACGGCTGTAGGTTCGTTAGAATGTCAATGAAGGCTCTGTGCCATCATTAATTCCTAGAATTCCAAAAGCACATACATAGAATAGTTAAAATGACACTCAGTTTTTTAAAAAAGAAATTTCAAGCAAATTATTTAATCCTCAAAACACTCAATACTCACAGGTAATGATCAGGATCAAACTTGGCCAGCTCGGCAGCCAGGCGTTTCTGTCTTCGTTCAGCTGCAGGAATAGAATCTGGATCCTTAATATCAATAACTTCACTCAATTCATCCTAAGAACACCCAGAAAAGAAAGAATCATCACTAGCATCTACTTGAGTATTTAAAAACCAAATTTTGTACAAAATGCCAAAACATGAGGAAAATCTAATTGATCAGTAAGCCATGATACTATCTACAGCATTTAGATTCAAATCCAGCAAACGTTTGGTAAGCACCTATACTTGCCAGGCCCTGTTGGAAGCTTTCAGATAAATTGTCTCATTTAATCCTTATAACAAACAAACTGATTAGCACGTATTAATGCTATAAAAGTTTAACACCAAAAACAGACTAGAGTAAACCCTTACAAGCAAGCAGGAGCATTTCGTTCTCTATCCATTCCCCACTTACCCCTGGAGATTTGAAAGTTATTAAAGACAGAATGGTCTGAATATCAGACATCTACACACAGGCTTTCCTTTTGTTTCTTCCTATCCAAAAAACAACCAAACCCATTGCCGCTGAGTCGATTCTGACTCACAGTGACCCCTGTAGCACAGAGTAGAACTGCCCCATAGGGTTGCCACGGAGCGGCTGGTGGATTCGAACTGCCAGCCTTTTGGTTAGCAGCCGAGCTCTTAACCACTGCGCTACCAGGGCCCTTCAAATAAGAATTACCATGTAAGACTACATACACAAAACCGCGTACATGCTGCTTTATGAGCAGATTTAAGGATTTTCAAGGGCAATTTTGATGCATGTGACTTTCCATTTGAAAATTATAAAACAATCTAATTAATATTCAACTCTACTGAAATTGTGTTTACCAACAGGTACACATAATGATATGTAACACGTTTCCTAAGCCAAATCCTACACAATACACGTACATTAGGAAAACTGCCTAGAAAACCCCATGATCTTTATTTTTTTGATCACAATTATGAAGTAAAGAAACCTTACACAGTGCAAAAAATTCCTAATAACTATACTTTTTTTTTCCCTTTCTTCAACTCCCACTCCTACCACCAACCCCCAAGCAAAGCAAGTACAAAAACTGGAAGAAGCTTAAAGAATATTAACTGGAAAGAAATCAAGAGAAGTAACTTGGTAAAGTTGTGGAGATAAACTGGAAGGACAGATTTGTAAAAGGAATTCAAGCTCACGCCTACCTGTTGTTGTTAGCTGTCATCAAAGTAGGCCCTGACTCATGACAACTCCACTTCCATTGGCTGATTTTTAGAAGTAGATCACCAGGCCTTTCTTCCTTGTCTATCTTAGCCTGGAAGCTCCGCTGGAACCTGTTCAGCATTCAGCAACACACAAACTACCACTGACAGACGTGTGGTGGCTGTACATGAGGTGCACAGGGAACCCAGGTCTCTGGCAAGGAGGGTGAGAATTCTACCACTGCACCACCACTGCCTCATTGCATGCCTCATACCAACAACAACAAAACCCAAACCCACTGCCGTCAAGCGGACTCTGACTCATAGCGACCATACAGGACAGAGTAGGGTTTCCAGGGAGCAGCTGGTGGATTTGAATGCTGACCTTTTGGTTAGCAGATGAGCTCTTAACCACTATGCCACCAGGGCTGCTGAATGTAAACCACTACAATGAAAGTGGTCTCACAAGTTTCTCCCCTTTGCCAGGTGCAGTCTTACCACCTTTCTATCACTTGTTTTAGAGGAAAATACTTTAGTTCTCCTTTCTGACAGGTAACCACCTTACACAGGTTCCAGCTTTCGCAGGTTTTACTGGATTAGCAATATTTAATCTAAGCACATTCTGATACAATGAAAGGATCCAGGGGCCTTTTCCCACACAAGGAAAATTCCCGTATAATGACACAAAAGACCCACATACTTTCCACTTTTATCTTCTTTTATTAGCATTTAGTGAACAGTAAGATTTGTTGGACCAATGAGGACCCTCCTGACTGTCATTACTGAAACCTGTAAGTGATTGTTGAGAAAGACAATTCAAAATGTAGGATTACGGAGTTTTAGCAGTTTCTAGCCAATCTGTGAAAAGGTGAAGCTTTCAATGGTTTTGCCCATTTGTAATGTGAATATATACTGATGACTCTGTAACTTAGTTCCTCGGACTGGGGCAGACATGACTCTAGCAGCATACTTGTCCGTTTTCCCACTTCTGTCTGTTCTGTAATATTCTTTGGATTCAGGCAGACATGGTTCTGGCAGCATGCTTGTTCATTTCCTGCTTTTGCCTCTGTGAATGTGAGCCAAATAAAACTTTCTTTTTGCTTTACTAAAAAAAAAAATCTTGCATAATGAAAAAAAATTATCTTAGCCTAACCAGAATCCATTAAGTTCAAGTAACACAGTGAAACCTGTGAGAAACGAAACTCAATGGAACTGCCTTGTTTTTCCAGGTCTCACAAGTTTCTCCCCTTTGCCAGGTGCAGTCTTACCACCTTTCTATCGCTTGTTTTAGAGGAAAATATTTTAGTTTTCCTTTCTGACAGGTATCCGCCTTACACAGGTTCCAGCTTTTGCAGGTTTTACTGGGTTAGCAATATTTAATCTAAGCACATTCTGATACAATGAAAGGATCCAGGGGCCTTTTTGGGTATCACTGGAACATTCAGAACATCTTAATACTGCTAAGTACAAACATTCTGGGCAAAAAATAGATTACTGGCTGTTCCCAAATGCATAAAAATTTACATTCCAAAAGTTCCTTTGCAATTCACTTTTTGGAGACTTAGAATATACTTTCCTATAGAAATACTATTATAAATAGCAGAGTCTCAGGGCAATCCATGAGTTATTCAATTCATAATGTACTTAAAATGGAGTACTGATGATACAAAGAACTTAATAAGCATGCAGTAATGTTTCCATGGGAAAATACTTTCAGAGTTCCAATGCAGTCCACCAGAAGTAACTCCTTCCTGTGCAATGCAAACTGGACTCTTCCCCTCTTGCCCTACTTCCTCACCTGCCTGAAAGCAGCTCCTCCGGCCAGAGCTGGCAAGAGGGCTTCCATGAGGACCTTGGTGGAGGGGAGGGTTGTAACGTATCCACAGGACTTACCTCATGGTAGCTGAGTAACTGCGAGAGCCATTTGCCTCCCCTGGACACCAAGTCGCTCTCCCCAGCACCCTAGAGTCACCCCTTTCTTTCCTTCTTCTGGCCCTAAGGAGTTCCCTGAACCCCACCCTGCCCCCTACACTTCTGAAGACAGCCTGATAAAGTAGAAAAAGAATGACTTCGGAGTTAGACAAGGAGTCCCTAGGTGGTGCAGATGGTTAAGGCACTCAGCTGCTGGTAGAAAAAACTGGTGGTTTGAGTCTACCCAGCGGTGCCTTAGAAGAAGGGCCTGATGGTGTACTTCCAAAAAATCAGCCACTGAAAACCCTATGGAGCACAGTTCTACTTCGACACGCATAGGGTCACCACAAGTTAGGATCAACTCAACAGTAACTGGCTAGAGTTAGACAAGCCTGGACTTAAATCCCAGGTCCAGTCTAACTGTGTAACCTCCCTGAACCCCAGATTCCTTACTGTAACATAAGTCTAGCGACACCTCCATGAAGGGCTGTGTATTAGTTTCCCACTGCTGTGATAACAAATTACCACAAACTTAGTGCTTTAAAACAACACAAATTTACTGTCTTACAATTCTGGAGTCAAAAGTCCAAAGTTAGTGTCAGTGGGCTGTGTTCCTTCCTAGAGGCCCTAGGCAGAATCCATTTCCTTGCCTTTTCCAGCTTCTAGAAGCTGACCATATTCCTTAGCTTGCAGCCCCGCATCACGCTGTCTTTCTCCCTCAGCCTCCATCATCACATCACTTTCTCTCTGTTCACTTTGACCCTCCTGTCTCCCTCTTATAAGGACCCTTATGATACTGGGCCCACCTGGGTAATCTAGGATACTCTCCCCATCTCAACATCCTTAACTTACACCTGCATAGCTCCCTGTGCCAGGTAAGGTAATCTGTTCATAGGTTCCAGGGATTATGTACACACATTTTTGGAGAGCCATATTCTGTCTACCACAGGCTGTAGTGAGAATCAAATGAGATAATTCAGGTTTAAGGCATCAAGCACAGGGCTTGGTAAATTCAATAGTGCTGGTTTCCTTTCTCTGTTTCCTATTCAACTGCCACTCTGTTACTCCCTGGGTGACTTCCCACTGAGAGCACTTAACCTCCCCAGCTTTGCTTTCTTCACTTGCTAGTAGTAATAACAAGAAATAAATGGAGATTAAAGTGTTCTGCTTCACGTAATCACCTGGACCAGACACAAGGTCAACAACAGGGAGTAATCTGTGAGCCTTTGTAGATGATGTTACATTTCAGACAATGAATGGACTGTACCGAGAATGAACCCAGGCTCTTACCACAGCTCAAGCCCTGCACAGGGAACGTAAACAGATACTTGTTCACCCGTGTTCACTGCAGCACTGCTCACAGTACGCAAAAAGGGGAAACAGCCCAAATGCCCATCAATAGAAGAAAGGATAAACAAAATGTGGTACAAACATACAATGGAATACTACTCAGCCATGAAGAGAAATGAGGTCCTGATGTAGGCATACAACATGGAGAAACCCTGAAAACATTATGCTGGGTAGAAAGAGTCAATCACAAAAGGACAGATGTTGCATGATCCCTCTCATATAAAACATCTAGAATAGGCAAGTGCATAGAGACCAAAGTTTATTAGTGGTTACCAGGGGTGGGAGGGGAGGAGGAGGAAGACACATCGCTTAGGGGACAACTAAGCTTTGGTTAAAGTGATGGAGACATTTGTGAACAGTTCACGGTGATGTTTGAACAACATGATGAACATATTTAATGTCACTGAACTATACATGTGAAGACTGTTGAAATGGCAAACGTCTTGTTACCAATATATTTACCAAAAAAAAAAAAAAAACCTCTATGCTAATAAAAAGGAGCCCAGGTCTGCTTCCTTAAGATTACAGCCTTGGAAACCCTGTGGGGCAGTTCTGCTCTGTCTCAGAGGGTCACTATGAGTTGGAATCCACTCGATGGCAATGGGTTTGGTATGGGTTGGGGATGGTAAAGGAGCCCTGGTGGCGCAGTGGTTAAGTGTCCAGCTGCCAACTGAAAGGTGGGCAGTTCAAACCCACCAGCCGCTCCAGAGGAGAAAGATGTGGCAGTCTGCTTCCGTAAAGATTTACATCCTTGGAAACGCTATGGGACAGTTCTACTCTGTCCTAAAGGGTCACTATGAGTCAGATCAACTCGTTGGCAAGGCGTTTGGTTTGGGGTTTATGCTAATAAACGAAACCAGACACACATACACACACAAAATAAAAGCCCTGCATGAACTAGAGCTTGTCCTCCTCCTGACTCAGACACTCGAGCCACACACTGAACTTCTTTCCATTTCTTGAACACACCAATTCAGTCCCAGCTCCGAGCCTCTGCACTGACAGTACCCTCTCACCATTTAGGATTCAGTGCAATGTCACCTCCTCTAAGGGCCCTTCTCTGGGCCTCCTAGCCGAAGGAGTACCCCCAGTCTCTCACATCACCCGTTTTCCTTCACTTGTCACTGTCTGAATTATTTTGTTTACGTGATTACCATCTGTCTCCCCAGCATAATATGGGTTCCATGAGGGTGGGGGTGTCCTCTTCTTCCCCACTGTATCCCCAGCACTGTGCCCAGCCTTCAGTATGAAATCATGCATTCAGCAAATAGTGGCTGAGGGCCTACTATGTGCTAGGCACTGTTCTGGGTGCTGGAGATCCAATAATAAACATACAGACAAGGCCCCTGCTCTGCGATAATGAGAAATAAACAATGAGGACGCAGCTGTCCTTCCTTTCGACCTCCTCTCCCCCTTGCCTCCAGACTCAGGGCCTTCCCGTAGAGTTGTGTAAGTTGTACACAGCAGACTGGGAACATCGCCCCACCCTCTGGCTTGTACCAGGCACAGCCATACACAGTGCCCTGGTCAACGTGGACCCTAAAGTGAAACTGGAACAAATGGAAACGCAAAGCTAGCCTGGGGTGCAGGACTCGGTCTAAGGCATCAACTAAGCAAAGGGAAGGAAGCAAAGAGGAAGAGAAATGTTAAAGTTCCACAACAGGAAGAAAGTGATTTCTTTTTAAAGCATTGTTATAGCTACTAGTTATTATAGTTATTTAAAGATGGGCATTCCAAAGTAAAAGTCATGCGGGATTTAAATCAGGTTTATGCAAGTTTAGGCAGCAATGGTGGTTTGGTAGCAGAATTTTTACCTCCCATGCAGGAGACAAGGAGCCCTGGTGGCACAATGGTTAAGTGCGGGGCTGCTAACTAAAACGTTGGTGGTTCAAACCCACCAGCCGCTGCATGGAAGAAAAGACCTGGCAATCTGTTCCTGTAAAGATTACAGCCTAGGAGACCCTATGGGACAGTTCTACTCTGTCCTATAGGGTTGCTATGAGTCAGAATTGACTCACCAGCACCCAACAACAACAATATACAGGAGATCCAGGTTTGATTCCCGGACAATGCATGTCATGCACAGCCACCAGCTGTCTGTGAGTTGGGGCTTGTGTGTTGCTATGCTGCTAAACAGGTTTCTGCGGAGCTTCCAGCCTAACAGGGACAAGGAAGAAGGGCCTGGAGATCTACTTCTGAAAATCAGCCCATGAAAAAACCCTGCGTATCACAACAGTCCAATCCACAGCTGATCATGGGGATAGCACAGGACTAGGCAGCATTTTGTTGTGTTGTGCATGGGGTCACCACAAGACAGGGCTGACTCCACAGCAGATAACAGCAGCAGCAACAACAAGAAGGCATAGATAAGGCAGAGACTGTCCAGAGAGAAGAGGAAGGACTATGTGCATATCTGGCCAGTGGGTCTCCTGGAAACAACGGCCTCAGGTCTCCTGATGCAATGGAGGGAGAAGAGGGCCAGCAAGCCAGACATCCTGTGGCTGCTGGCAGCAGTGGTCCCAGGAGCTTGCTGGGTTGGCGCCCAGAGACTCCAGGATTATTGCTGCTGGCAGCCACAGCCACCAGTAGTTTGCTGTAAAGCCCTGACTTTCAGCAGCCAGGGCAGTCTTCCAAGGCACCCTGGCGGTTGGCAGTAATTTCAAAACGGAAAGAGTGTGTGTGTGTGTGCGCGCGTGTGTGTGTGTGTGTTGGGGGGCGGTGGGGGAAGGGGACTCAAAGAGAATTTGTTTCAGCAAAAATATTTTTATTTTCTTCTCATAATCAGTATACAATACTAAAGTTACAGAAGCAAATCCTGTGTAAAAGGTTGAAGGGGAAAAAGGTATGAAAGGCTATACTCACCCACATAAAGAGTTATATTATTTAATTAAGATAACTGTGAATTAGAATTATGAATGATTTTTACTTCCTTTTTTATATATTTTTACGATGAATATGTATTGCTTTTATCATCAGATAATATAAAGCTATTTTTCATTTAGGGGGAAAAAAAGAGGCTGTAAAAATATTAATAAAATATGAGCAGTCAACGGAAGTTTATGGATATTATCTTATCCAAAAGCAGAACTACAGAAACTCTATACTTGTGAGAAAACACTAGTTGAGAAAATGCTGAAGTTTTTTAAATACATTATTTTAAATTAGAAGTGATTTCCCAAAGGTCTTATTTAAACAATAATTATTACAATTTCTTCCAACTGTACTAGTTGTCTTTTAGTCAGTTCCAACTCATGGCAATTCCATGTGTGTCAGAGTAGAACTGTGCTCCATAGGGTTTTCAATGGCTCATTTTTTCTAAGCAGATCACCACGGCTTTCTTCCGAGGAGCCTCTGGGTGGATTCAAACCTCCAGCCTTTCAGTTAGCAGTCGCATGCGTTAACCATTTGCACTACCCAGAGACACAGAAGAGTCGTGTTGCTAATCTTGTCATATTGTTAATGCTCAGTGAGTTTTTAGCCACACGGTATGACTGTCACAATACAGTAGTTGTAAAAGAACACTACAAGTAATATCAATTATGCAAGTTTTTTTCTGGCAATATCTCATAAACTATAGCTACCTTAATACCCCAAGGAGGGCGTCCTTTCATGCTCAGCATCTTGGTTTACATATGCTTTTCAAAAGTTCTGATAATCTCCTAGTTGTCATGAAGGACACTACAGACCTCAAATTTAATATAAAAAATGCAATTTTCTTTAAAGACTACATATGTGTACTGGTTTTTCCACTAGGAAAACGTGCAGGTGTAATAGTAATGATGCCATAATGGAATAGCAGTGTTGAGGTGATGCATGCAAAGTGCTCAGCATAGTGCCCGGCACAGGGATGCACTCGGTAACTGTGAGCTGCTGCTGCTGCTGCTGCTGCTGCTGCTGCAGCTACAAACCCTGCAGGTCCATACGATTATCCAAACCCCGGGAGCAAAATGAGCTTCAGAATTCAGACTCTTGCAGAGCTTACAAAAGTAATATATTTTATTTAAACCCTCTCAGAAGTCTGGGGCAGCACCCCATATTCAAATACATCAATAGTTCCATAGCAAAATTTTTTAATATGCAAGCTAAGTAGGATTTAAAAAAAAAAAAGACTCACATCAGTTTAGACCAGGCTTTGCCAGCAAATTAAACATTAAAAAACTTACTGTTTTCAGAACTTTTTGGGATCCCAGGACTGCACACGTGGGGTCAGGAACCTGCACTGCTTACTGCCAGTATTTCTATCTGCATTACCCCTTAGAGTTTCTCACATGCACAGCTTTACTTTTTCCTACATTAAGGGTATTATGCATTCAGATTGTTTTAGAAAGGCAAATGTTCATTCATTTAAATTTGAAAGAACAGCTCAATGATTTTAAGCAATCTAGCTCAATGCTCAGGAATAATAAATACTAAATTCAGTGGTTCTTTTCTGATGGAGAAAGAGAGAGATGCAATCAGGAAAGGATACACAGGTATACTTCAACTATACTGGTGATGTTTTATTTTTTAAGCTGAGTGACAGCTATCTAGGTATTTGGTGTATTAATTAATATATGCAAAAATATATAAAGAATATTTCATAATACCCTTTTTTAAAAAAGCTAAACTACATATTTAGTGAACACTTTCAACACAAGTACAAGAATTTTTGATCTAACAGGGACTTGGCTTGGCTCACTTCATGGCATTCTGCATCTTATCAGCAACCAGTCAGAAACCCTCAAGAGGATCTTCTCTAAACACCAGCAGCAATTAAGAAACCAGATTCCCTTGTCTCAGGAAGAACTTTTAACCGGAATATATAATCTGTACTTAGCCTGTGTGACATTTACTATCATGTGATTGTAACTTTACACTGGCAAGCCCGAAACAGACTGACCACAAACAAGCTCTTCTTGGCCAAACAACTGGGGTCCATTCACTATAGTGGCTGCTGCAGACAAAGCTGACTCTATTCTAACCACCTCAGAGATCACCAAGGAATGTGATTCGGGAGACAGAGAATATGGAGAGATGTGTTTCAGCTGAAAAACATCTAAGGCTTTTGAGGGAAATATTTCATCAGCATTATCTGCCACCTCAGAGATCACCAAGGAATGTGATTCGGGAGACAGAGAATATGGAGAGATGTTTTTCAGCAGAAAAACATCTAAGGCTTTTGAGGGAAATATTTCATCAGCATTATCTGCTCCTATGGAATTCCAATTTTTTTCCCTTTAAAGAATCTTGATAGCATTTTATATTTTTCCAGGGTAGAGGTCTTTATAGCATCTTTTCCAAGAGTTTTCACATGCAGTATCTCATTAAATTTTCAAAACCACCTTAAGAAGTAGATGAGTAAATTTATCCCTATTATAAAGAGGAGAAGAAACTTAATAGTGGTGAAATAACTGACCCGGTATCACAAATACAAACAGAGGTAGAAGTTGGACCAGAACTTGGATCCTTTACTTTTCCTTGGTGGAGTAACAAATGTCTTACTATACCATACTCTGAACAGGTTTGCCCTCATGGTGCAGTAGTTAAAGAGCTTGGCTGCCAACCAAAAGGTCAGCAGTTTGAATCCACCAGCCGCTCCTTGGAAACCCTATGGGGCGGTTCTACTCTGTCCTATAGGATTGCTATGAATCGGTTTTGATTTAACTGAATAGAGGATATTAAACCTGTTTCCAAAGGATATAGGGTTGCTATGAGTAGGAATCGACTTGATGGCAACAGGTTTTTTGGAAACAGGTTTAATATCCTCTATTCAGTTAAATCAAAACCGATTCACAGCACCCCTATAGGACATTTTGCTTGACAACCAAGCTCTTAACCACTGCGCCACTAGGGCTCCCTATCCAGTTAAGGATGAAGTAAAAGGAACCGCTTATCCCTGTTTCCAAAGGGAAAAAATATAAGACCCCAAGTCAGCAGTTGAGCACTTTCATCATAAAACATTTTAGAGGATGTGTCTTCTATGAAATAACATATGTACAAAATGATTCAAAATCTCTCCTATCCATTTCGTTCATTTCAACCTCCCTACATAGCCTAAAATGTAGTATAATGTCCTAAGCTGTCTAAGGAACAGAGAAAAAGCCATGTCATTCATTTTTAGCCCAATTGAGAATTAACTGGGTTTTAACAGGAGATTACACTCAACTTCCATCAAGAACAAATAGTCAATAGTGCCTTCTGCCCATCAACTTAATCAAAAGACAATCTCATTCTCACAGGAATATGCCAGTCTTATTTACATATAAAACAGACAAGACATAAGTAACACACTGTAACCACATTATCTTCATTTTTCCTAAGTATATATAGTTTTCCAGGGGTTCCATTTAGTATTTTCAGAATTTCATGTCTAGAATACTGAATGAAGTTGAGAAAAAAGAAAGTAATTAACAGGACATCTGTGAAAGCAGAACAGCTAGACAGCACAGCTAACGCAATGGAGGGAACAAACATCTGCCTGACTATTGCGTGCAAGGAGTTGTGCTCTGACATGTCACCTCATGTAACCTTCACAACAATCAGAGGTGCTATTATTATCTTCACTGTAGAGGAAATGATCTTCAGAGATAAACATTAAAAAAAAAAAAGATCAGAGTAACAAACCTCGAAGTGTAAGCAGAATGGAAATTAAAATAGCCAGAGATCCAAAGGGTAAAACCCTATATATCAAGGTCTTTTAGAAAGACAGCATACCTGTAACCGCTGAAACACTCCTGATCGTAAGTTGCCAAATCCATAGTGGCACTGCGGATTCAAAGCACTTTCTGATACCTCCTCGTAGGGGGACTGTTCGATTTCCCAGTCAAATTCTTCATCATCATCTTCTACGCCTTCTTCAGAAATCTCTGAAGCACCTAAACATGTGCAATACTAATTTTTTTTAAAAAGTGCTAGATTTCCTAGCTACTACTCGAGAAAGAAGTAGTGTAGGAAAAAAAAGCCTGCACATGTGCACCAACAGTGGACAAGAATAGCACTACTGTTGGTAATAGCCCCAAAACAGCACCAACCCAAATGTCTACCAACAGCAGGATATAAATAAATGTGGTGTAGTCACATAATGGAATACTCTATAGCAATGAAAGCAAATGAACCTCAGCTACAATATGGATAAATCTCAGGGAAGAAAAACAAAAAAGAACACATACTGTAAAAATTATACACACAATTCAAAAACTGGCAAAGCTGAGGAAACTGATGGCTTTGAAGAGGAGGGAGAAGTAACTGGGAGGAGACACAGGGCAGGATTCCAGGGTGTTGGAAATGTTGCATTTCTTGATCTAGGTGGTAGGCACTTTACGTCACTCATTGAATGGTACACTTCTGATCTTAGCTCAAGAGGTTAATATTTTGCCAAAGACAGAGATGCTATTTCAATTGGTCAAAAAATGTGACTGATCTGCTGGTTCAATATGATTCTTTATGCTTTTAAATTATATATCACCAAATGAAATATTTTCAAGTGTCTACCACCTGATTTTGTCACCTTAAGAACCAATTTCCAATTCACTACATTCTTCTTCCCTACAAACACATAGCTTTCCAAATATTCCTTTTTATCTTTATTTCCTCCCAACTGCAACGAACATACCTATTTCTTCCACAAGTGGTTTCGCAGTCCTGGATTTTCTGGGTGCAAGGAGAGCAGTCAGCATGTTCAGCCCCTCAAAATGCTGACCGGGAGTTTCTTTTGGCAATCGAATGGTAAAAACTCCTTAAAGATAAATTTGTTTTATGCTCAGACAGATTAAAATATTCAAAGGCTTCACAAATATATCTAAGAAATATACATCTTGGTAAAACATAATTGTAATTCATAAAGCTCCAAAATTATGCCTTTATTATAGATTTAGTAAATAAGTATTAAGAGAGAAAAACGCTCAAACAGGGTTTTTCAGAAACACTGATCCAGCTATCACCTCTGTAAGAAATTAATCTGTTCAAGCTGCAGAATGATTTATGTTGTTATCACCATAACCAATTGGTAATTCTAAGAGTCCAAGTCAAAACTTCTAAAAATCAATGGCTAAGAAGATAATAGCTTAGAATTAACTAATAGCTACTTATAAAATATATTTCTGGACTCACAAAAAAAAAAAAATCGGGATACCTAACCCAATAGAGGGTTGGTGGCACAATGGTTAAGCGCTTGACTGCTAACCAAAAGGTAGGTGGTCTGAACACACCAGCCACTCCCGTAAAGATTACAACCTAGGAAACTCTATGGGACACTTCCACTTTGTCATATAGGGTCACTATGAGTTGGAATCAACTGGACAGCACACAGCAACTATATGACAATCCAATAGCGAATAACAGCCAATTTCAAAAACATACAAAATCTTGAGTAAAACAATTACGGCTTAATAAAATTTCTTTGGTTTATTTCAAGTGATATATTCCTAAACTCTGTCTAAGGCAGACTCAAAACAAATTCTATCTATGCTTGTCTTTTCTTTCCTTGACTGGGTTTATCAACCTCACCTAGGCTCCCCTATGAACTTACTATATTATCTACTACTCTTATATTTTAAAACATTCTCTCTCTCAGCATACTGAAGTGTATTCTACTATATCAAATACAACTCAACCCAAGTATTTCCACAGATACAATCTTCCTAACCCCTGTGTACTTTTAAAATTTAATAACTTTGTTTCAGTATTGCAACCTACCTGAATTAAAAGCATATTTAGTACCTAGCAAGATAGTTTCATTACACTTCATTATCACATTAATTACAGTGCACTATGGGTTAGAACTTTGTCATTTAACTCTTCCCACCCTCCCTCCTTTACCCTAGTTCACTGAGATCAATAAATTTTCACTGAATAAATTACACAAGGTATTCTTATTCCAGATCAAGTAGCAAAGGAAAATCCAGGGCTTCATAAAGGCTAGTCAAAATGAGGGGCTTATCAATCATAAGAAGAAAATTCAATCAGCCTTTAAGTGCCATCCATGGACAGACAGTTCCTCTCACCTACATGTTATGAAAATTTAAGTTTGAAATTATAAAAGAAAAATTCCTTTCAACAGCTTATAAATCAACCACAAATTTTATAATCAATTGCCTTACACATTCCAACTTTTACTTTTAAACATGTCCTGAACATAAGGGAAGTAGAAAATAAAACATCTGGGAAAACAGAACCAGAATGCTTAACTAACGCAACTCTGCTTTGAAGAATACTGTAAAATGTTTTAAAAGCCTGAGGAAATAACAATTGTCAAGAAATCCACGGGTAACAGACACTCAACATTAAAGAAACAGAAAAAAGTGACAGGGACAGACGGCACTTGCAGCACATCTAAAGCTCCCCATCGTCTCTTGAAATATTATTATACAGTTAATCTAACATGAAGAATTCAAAGAAAAAAACACAAAAAATTCCAAACACAATACCTTTATCTGCATCATAGGACCCTTGCTCACTTCCATTTTCTACAATTCTTCCAGGAAGGGTTAATCTGCAGATGTAAAGTAAGGTCTTATGAAGTCCTTAAATTACAAAGTAGCCTAAGTGATCATCAATGACAGTATACATTTACCCATGGGAATCTATCAATCATTTAAAGAAAATTCCTCAGCATTTCTTTCACACTTTACAAACTAAAGAACTTAGATTCCTTCCCCAGGTAAAGGAAATCAGAGATGACGCATCTTTCTCTTTGAATACTCCCGTGCTGTTGTCAGTTGACAGAGAATCAATTCCAACTTTTGGTGACTCCATGTGTTACAGAGTAGAACTGTTCCATAGGGTTTTCTTGGCTATAATCTTAATGGAAGCAGAACACCAGGCCTTTTCTTCTGCGGTACCACTGGGTGGGTGCAAACTGCCAACTTTTAGGCTAGCAGCCGGTTGCAAACCGTTTTCGCCACCTAGCAACCTTGAATACTCCCTAGTCTCCAATAAAACAGATGGTTAAAAAGAAAAGACACAACAGATGTTAGTTATCACTATTGTTACAGTACTTCTCCCCTTCCAAAGAACAAGAGGTTTATTTATATACCTGGCACCTAACACAGGAGATACTCAAACAAAAGTTTACTAATTGGCTTCAAAAATAAAAAAATACAATAAAAAGTCAAGAAATAGGAAACAAAGAAGAAATAAAATCAATTGCCTGTATCAGGCAAATTACTAGTTTAAAAAAAAAAAAAAAAACCCACAAATGAAAGTTTCATTTTTCTCACTTCTCATTATTACTAACATGGGATTTTTCCCTCTTTCATACAAAAGGAAATGAACTGATTTTCCTATTTTCAGTCTTCCATTGAGGCTCCGAAAAGCTTCTACGGCTGCCTGATGTTGACTAGATAATTTAAACTCATCAGCACGGCAGATTAGCTCCGCTCCCTTCCATTCTAAACTTCGAATTTTAGCCTGCTTTCCTCCCGTTCCTCTCCCCCTTGCTTTCTACTCCAACAATTCAAAAAATGGCATACCCAAAAGGCCCAGTGTTTCCCAACTTAACCACCTTTGATCCTAATAGTTCCTTGAGTGATAGTGTATGTTCCAAACTCAGATCTGTTTGGGAGCAATTAATGGATAAATGGATAAATTTATCTCATTACTCTTACTGCATAATAGTGGGATCATATTTGTTTACAGATGTGCCTCTCCTGCTAGACTATCAATTCCTCTAGGACAGGGACCAAGTTTTATCCATCTTCAGTATACTGTAGCAGAATGCATTTTGAAAGATGGCCCGTCTCACACACTCTTCTTACAACAGTGACTTTGGCATGGATCCCAAAGATGTGGTCTCTGTCCCCTCCCCAAAGATTTAGTGAGCTTCTGGGACTTTTGTGGCCAATACAATATATAACAGTACAAAGTCACATACAGTGACACTGTGATTTATAAGGGTGGGTCATAAAAGGTGATACGGGTCCCGCCTTGCTCGCTAGAATACACGCTCTTGAAATCCTCAGCCACCACGTTAGTGGTCCAACTCCCCTAAGGAAACACAAAGCAGACCATGCAAAGAGACCACATAGGGAGGCCCTGAGACTACACAAAGAGAGATGTCCCATCAGCCCCCAGCTGCTTCAGCCCTTGCTGTTCAGGGTCCAGCCCCCACTTGACAATAACTGCATTAAAGACCTCAAGCCAGAACAGCCCAGCCAAGCCCTCACCAAACTTCTGACTCAGACAACAGGACAGATAGTAAAATGACTGTTGTTGTTTTATGCCATTAAGTTTGGTTGGTTATGAAGCAAAAGATAACTAGAACAGTAGGCCCTCAATAAATAATAATACCTACCATTTAGTGAACACGTAGTTAATTACCAGGCATGGTAGAGAGCACTTTGTGAGCATTATCTCAATCCTCACATCAACGCCTTAAAATCATTAATATGAGTCCCACTTTACAGATTAAGAAATTGTGACTAAATAACTTGCCCAAAAGGAGCCCTGGTGGTGCAACAGTTAAGCACCTGGCTGCTAACCAGAGGTTGGTGGTTCGAACCCACCCAGCAGCTCTGAGGGAGAAAGACCTGGCTTTTTGTTTCCATAAAGATTTACAGCCTTGGAAACCCTATGGGACCAGTTCTACTCTGTGACATGGGGTCGCTACCCCCCAAAAAAAAAAAAAAAAGGGGACCAAAAAACCCACTGCAGTCAAGTTGATTCTGACTCACAGCAACCCTATAGGGCAGAGCAGAACCCCCCCACAGGGTTTCCAAGGAGTGGCTGGTGGATATAAACCGCCAACTTTTTGGTTAGTAGCCATAGCTTTTAACCACTGCACCACCAGGGCTCCAAGGGGTCGCTAGGAGTGGAAAATCAACTCAACAGCACCTAACAACAACAACAACTTGCCCCAAGTCACGAACTGCTAAGTGTGCTCAGATCCAGGTGTGCCCACCTCCAAGCCTCTGCTATCCAAGGGATGACTAAATCTGTGTAAAGAATGCTCTTTCAATTGTTTCACATGTATCTTTGTCTTCATCAAAACTCACAGATTTAAGCAACGTGGTTTTTATTTTTAAATTTTTATCTAATTTTACAATCTCATTTCATTTTACAATTCTATTTTACAGTGAGAAAGAATCCAGTCTATATGATACCAAGGACTATGTTTAAGAACTTCTCTTTAAGTCTCTGGTCCCTCATCTGTAGCACAAATAATAGAACCTACTTTGTACGGCTGTCCTCAAATCAAACATGATAATCCACATAAAACACTAGCCTAGAGTAAAATTTCAATAAATGTTTGCTACCACTATCATCACCTTCCTCTCCTTCTTCATGTCTTGGCTTAAATATCACCTTTTCAGAAAAAGGTGATCACTTTAAAAAAATATCAAAATGTTCTGTGGAGTCGATTTTGACTCATAGCGACGCTACAGGACAGAGTAGAACTGCCCCATAGGGTTTCCAAAGCTGTAATCTTTATCCCATGGAGTGGTTACAAAAACACAGGTCCCTTTTATTCTCTATCAGTACACTCTCTTCTTTCCCTTGATAGTATTTACCACAATTTGTTTTTATGCTTGTTTTTCTCTCGCCATTAGAATGTAAATCACATGAGGGGGGACTGTGTCTTGTTCACCACTATATTCGCAATACCAAGAACAGCCTGTCATATACTATGTGCCCAATAAATAAATTGAACGAATGAATAAAGAAACAGGAAAGTGTGGTTTATTCAAGTAGGCTGATTAAAGTTAGGGTCTAATGGAAAGCTGAATAAAACGTGTTCAGGCCCAGTAAAGGAACCAGCTTGACTGGAGGGGAAAGTCCGTATTACACAATTATTTGGGGAGGAAAGGTAAGCTGAAGCTACACGTGAATGAGAAAGCTTAGGAGAATGGATTTTACCTAATCAGAACGGGAAGAACAAGAAATTGACAATGTGTTAGGAAGAATAATCTGGCAATGTTCTCCGTTAATGGCGCTAGCAGTAGTACCGATCTCCAAGGATTATTACCATCCAAGTTAAACGAGGTCACGCACACAGAGCACTTAGCGCATTCCCGCCCACCACACTGAAGGTGATCAACGTTAGCTATCACTACTCTTATTGTTACGGTTCTGCAAGGAGAAAAATGTAAACAGAACGTGGACTGAGAAAAAGTCAAACAGGCCGAGGTCACTGGAGGACCAACGCGCAGAGAAGGGAAGATAAAGGAACAAGTCAGAGAGAGACGAGAACCGGGGTGACAGGTCCGAAGCTGGAAAGGAGGCGTGGTCCCAAAATGCCATGTGTTAAAGTGGATTCGAAATCTCTTTAACGTGGGAATTTAAGAAGGGAAAGAGATAATGCAGCATCTACAACGACGCACGCCTTAAAGAAGTCACTTCCTCAGCACCGAATGCAGCTGCAGAAATCCCGGAATAATCGAGAACTGCGTCCCACCGCTCCCTCACTTTTCCATCCTCCCTCAATAAGCAATTTTCCAATGAGTGAATGAATGAATCCCCAAAATTCGCTATTCCTACGGCCAGACACCCAGAACTCACCTGAGAAAGTACGGCTTGGCGTAGAACTTGAAGTCGACCCCCTCGAAGTACACGTCAAACTCGGAGACCCGAGCATAGGGCACGCGGATGGCGATAGTCAGGAAGTCGGGGTCCTGGCTAAGGTCGAATGCGGGGGTCAGCATCACCGCGCCCGATGCAGGTGCGGGTGGCTACAACGTTCCCGCCACTCAGTATCTAAAAGAACCCTATACACGCCGGAGTCAATCCTGTTATTCAAGGCGCTTCCGGCTCGAAGCGGAAGTGCTTGCGCGTAAGGCAGGAAGTCCCACCTCACGCCTATCTCCATGGAGACGGGACGCTATTAAGGAAAAGGTGGTGCTTTCAGAACAGCCCGGAAGATAAAGGGGGTGGCCAGTGGGGCTTGGGTGCAGTAGTTGAACAGAGGGTAAACTTTGTGGAAGAGATAGAACCAGGGTCCTCTTTAGAGAAATTTTAACAGCATTGGCTTTGCAGGTATAGAGACCTGCGTTTGAGTCCCTTTTCCGCCACTTCCCAGCTGTAAGACCTTAGGAAAGTTACGTAACCTCTCTATACTTCAGCTATCTCTTCTATAAAATGAGGATAATACTAGAACCTAGCCCAATAGATACTGTAAGTACAGTATGAAACAGTGCATGTAAAACTTTAACAACGTACCAGGCAAGCTGTGAACGTTCTGTGAGTCGGAGCAGCCACGGCAGCCACCGCAGCAACATCGTTACTGTGGTTTTCCTTAGTTCTCGCCTGCCTTGTCAACAGTTCTCCTTAGTTCTCTCTTCCCTTTCTTTTTTTTATTTCCATTACTCTCTGTCTTTATCTGTCACTTTATCTGCTCTTCTTAATCCCTTATTTAAATGGTTTTCTCGTTTACAAAGAGTTCATCCCACTAATTTAGTCTGCACAAGAAGCTGCAGGAAAAACAGGACTCAGAGAAGTTAGCAATCTATGCCATGTGCGTTTTACAATGATCAGAACCCAGAGCTTTTGACTCTTAAACCACATTCGTACCTGCATCGATGAATTGTGGTCCTCTGTACTCTTCACCCCTTCCCTTCTTTTCGTCTTATATTTGCCTGAGGCCCTCTTTTCTGTTTCTATTTTCCTTACTTCTCTTGCCTGCGTTTTCTCTGCGGTTCTTCTACTCGTCCAACTCCTCTTCCACTCGTCTCCTTAGGTCTCTTTAGCGTTCTTCTTCCCCTACATATTCCTTTTCGCTACGTCTTCCTTTCCCCCTTCTCTCTCTCTCTAATTTCTTGTTATTCTCCTAGTGGAGACCTAGTGGTGCAGTGTGCTCGGATGCTAACCGAAGGGTGGAAAGTTCAAACCCATCTCGCGGCTTTGGAGAAAAGACCTGGCAGTCTGCACCTGAAGATTACAGGCTAGGAAACCCTTATGGGGGCAGTTCTACTCTGTCACATGGGGTCGCTATCAGTTGAAATTTATTCCATCGCACTGACCAACAACAACATTCCCCCCAATAAGTAAGTAGAATATTCCAGTTATTGTGTTTATTTCCTGGTTTTAAATATCAGTGAAAAGGGAGTGAAAACCATCTCCTAGCGCAGTGAATCAGATAACCTTAAAAGCCTTTTAAACTTTCAATTTTTTACGATTCTGAGGAAACAATCTTGAAATTAACTAGGATGCAGAAAAAATATTAAGGGGAACAAACATTAGTTGAATGCTTACTATGTGCCAGCACTAAACCAAACCCATTATAATGAACTCATTTGCCCCTCCTGACAGCTGTGAAGTAGGTATTAGCATATACCCTCATGGCTTGCATAGGATCACAAAGCTAATAATAGTGCAATGGGAACTGAAACTCTGAGCTAAGGTTCTAAACTACTACAGAGTTGACTCCCTTTAATATTATCCTATTTGTTTCACATTCTGAGGTATTCCAGCCCAAATCTGCCTGCTTTAAACCATATAGATGTTTGTAAATAATGGGCACCAATACTGACAATGAATTGATGCAAACCCGGAATTAGTAAGGCCCTCAAAGTGTCCCTTGAGATAGGCCTTTGACTAAATCATTCCAAATTAGCTTCTCTAGAATCTTTACATCTACCATGGGACCTCCTTCTGTAGGTCGCAAGCATTAAGATTTTTAAATTATTAATGCCAGAGAATTAACTAAGACTGGAACTATACTATCCACAATGAAGCTCTAAATGAAAGCATTTTACAAACGAGAGCTATACACTTCTTAGATATTTTATTATGTGATTGGAATAGACTACATGCTTCAGTGCTGCTATTATTTATAAGGAATATATATTGCATCTGCTGCATCACAAAATACTGATAGTTGCAACCATATAACAGGGTTGGTTATTTAAATTTTTTGCAACCAATACCCATTGCCATGGAGTCCATTCCAACTCACAGTGACCCTATAGGACAAAGCAGAATTGCCCCATAGGGTTTCCAAGCCTGTAATCTTTACAGAAGCTGACTGCCACATCTTTCTCCCATGGAGCAGCTGGTGGGTTCGAACCACCAAACTTTCAGTTAACAGCCGAGCCCTTAACCATTGGGCCACCAGGGCTCCTTGCAAACAAGAATTGTCTTTATTCTTGTATGTTTAATTACTGTTAAATTACATATTATAAATTCATTCTCCTTTTAAAAAATAGAATATTAAAGATAATGATAATTTCTTTTGACTGCCATCCCAACTTTGTTCTTCTCTTCTGCTTCCCCAGAAATAACCCCTTTCGGTCTTAAAAGCCTGTGAGCAGCCCTCTAAGATACTCCACTGGTCTCACCCCTTCAGGAGCAAGGGAGAATGAAGAAAGCAAGATACAAGGGTAAGATTAGTTCAGAGGACTAATGGACCACAGCTACCACGGCCTCCACCAGACTGAGTCCAGTACAATCAAATGGTGCCTGGCTACCACCACTGACTGCTCTGACAGGGATGACAACAGAGGGTCCTGGACAGAGCTGGAGAAAAATGTAGAACAAAATTCTAACTCACAAAAAAAGACCAGACTTACTGGCCAGACAGAGACTAGAGAAACCCCAAGAGAATGGCCCTCAGACACCGTTTTAGCTCAGTGATTAAGTCACTCCCGAGGTTCACCCTTCAGCCAAAGATTAGACAGCCCCATAAAACAAAACGAGACTAATGGGGCACAGCAGCCCAGGGACAAGGACTAGAAGGCAGGAGGGGACAGAAAAACTGGTAATAGGGAACCCAAGGTTGAGAAGGGACAATATTGATATGTTGTGGAGTTGTTAACCAATGTCATAAAACAGTATGTGTACTGCTTAATGAGAAACTATTTGTTCTGTAAACCTTCATCTAAAGTACAATAAAAAAAAATTAAAAAAAAAAAGAACTTAGAAAGTTTGGGGAGGCAGATTTTAAACACAAAACAAGACCCAAAACACACTAAAAGGAATTTCCCCAACTTTTCTGGAATTATAATATCCTGTTGATTTCTGGGGGGAAAAATCTGGATAATATTTAATTTTTTTAATTAAGATGAATTAAAATTGTTTTTTAAAAAAAACCCTTTTACTATCTTTGCAGGCCTCTTCATGATTCTGCATACATTTCAATATACCCTGTTACTTTTTGGTTTCACATGCATGGTTGCATTATCCTATTATCACACTATAATGTAATTTTGCAGTGTGCCAATAGTTTGTCGATTTTGTTGCTTTTTTGACTTTGGTATGTTTTTTGAGACATAGCTATACAGATTCATAGATCCAACTGAGTTCATGTTTCTGGATACAGACATGACTTTAGAATAAAAATATTATTTCAACATTTCATGATAACCCTGTTTGGACAGAAAACAGAATGAAACTTTCACAAAATTTTTCATCTTTGATTGAGTCATTCAAAGGTTGCAGTAACTATTTTTTGTTTTTCCATTTCCTTAAGGCTTACTTTTGAATGGCCTTTCAGTGTTTTAGAAATAGTTTTTTCTGTCACCAACTTATTGATGACAAGTATATCAAATTAGCCCCTCTTCTGGTCTGACAAACTTGACTGTGATCTTCAAGATTCAAAATTAAATGTTAAATTAAAAATCTAGTTTTTATAAACAACTCCAATTTCAGCCTTATTTCAGAGTTCCACTGTTAGAAAGGAGCCCTAGTGGAGCAGTGGTTATTAAGAGCTTGGCTGTTAACCAAAAGGTAGGCAGTTTGAATCCACCAGCCACTCCTTGGAAACCCTATGGGGCAATTCTAGTCTGTCCTATAGGGTCGATGGGTTTGGTTTTTTGGTATTGTTAAAAGTCTTAGTGGTGAAATACTCCTTGTTTCCAGAAGGTGGCATGCGTATAAACAATTAAGATGGTGTGATCTCAAAGGACAGTTTTAACCTATGTTGGAAATAACTTCCTGAATCAGTGATTTCTAACCTCGTTCATTCTCTGAACTGTTTTTGGGGGTGGTGGGATCTTGCATGGAGCTTAAAGACTACACCTTAAGCACTACTGTTATTATATTTTTGTACCTCCTTTCAGACTTTTATTTATTCATAAAAATATATTGTTGTTGTTGTTAGGTGCCGTCGAGTTGGTTCCAACTCAGAGCTACCCTACGTACCACAGAAAAAAACACTGCCTGGTCCTGCGCCATGCTCACAATCGTTATGCTTGAGCCCATTGTTGCAGCCACTGTATCAATCCATCTCATTGAGGGTCTTCCTCTTTTTTGCTAACCCTTTACTTTACCAAGTATGATGTCCTTCTCCAGGGACTGATCCCTCCTGACAACATGTCCAAAGTATGTAAGACATAGTCTCACCATCCTTGCTTCTAAGGAGCATTCTGGTTGTACATAAAAATATAGAAAGATTTTTTAAGCACAAATGGAATCATACTCTATATTTTCTTTATTTTCATTTAATGTAGCATTACCATATTTCCATCTGATTACATTATCGTAAATATTTTATCCAAAGTTGATACTTCTTTTTTATTCCTCATTAAAAAATTTATGCACATATTGTTTTGTGACATTAGTTGCAATCCCTTCAATATGACAGCACTTTCCCTTTTCCACCCTGGGATCCCCATGTCCATTAGTTCAGTTTTCCTGTCCCCTCCTGTCTTCTCATCTTCCTTTTGGGCAAGAGTTGCCCATTTGGTCTCATATAATTGATTTAACTAAGAAGCACGTTCCTTGTGTGTTACTGTTTGTTTTATAGGCCTGTCTAATCTTTGGCTGAAAAGTGGACTTTGGGAGTGGCTTCAGTTCTGAGTTAGCAGGGTGTCAGGGGGCTGTAGTTTCGGGGGTTCATCCAGTCTCTGTCAGACCAGTAAGTCTGGTCTTTTTTGTGTGTGTATTTGAATGTTGTTCTACATTTTTCTCCCACTCTGTCCCGGAAACTCTATTGTGATCCCTGTCACAGTGGTCAGTGGTGGTAGCCGGGCACCAACTAGTTCTTCTGGGCTCAGGCTGGTGGAGGCTGTGGTTCATGGGGTGACCCTTCTTATTAGTATCAGAACTAAAAAAGAACTGAATAAGGTGATAATTTGTTTTGAGAAAAAATAAGTAAAATAGTAGAAGCATTAATATAAATCACAAAACTAGAATAAAAATACATAGAGATAGAATACAAACTAGATGACACATTTTGAAGTTTGAAAGAAGTTACCCTTTTATATAACAATAGTAAATACAATAGGATTAGATACCCTGAGAGTTTTGCAATTTCAGGTCATAAACTGCTTCTAAGAGGGCTTAGATGAATTAATGGGTAATCTACAAACAGGTACTGGATTGTAAAAGAGGTTTAAAGGATGGTCCTAACAGAATATAGATTAGGTAGACCATGAGTTCTACACTAGGGATAACTCCAATGTCTTTTAAAACCCTTCATATTTAAGCTCATAGTCCCTGGGTGGTGCAAATGGTTAACATGCTCTAGTGGAGATTCGAGTCCACCCAGAGGCGCCTCAAAAGAAAGGCCTGGTGACCTATTTTGGAAAACTCAGCCATTGAAAACCCTCTGGAGCACAGTTCTACTCTGACACATATGAGGTCACCATGAGTCAGAGTTGACTCAATGGCAGCTGATTACTGGTTATAGATGAGCACAGCTATTTTTGTTTTTTGCTCTAATCCTTCAGCCCATTCAAATTATAGTTGTTAGAACTAAGCTTTTTAAAGAGCACAGTGTTGGCAATAACATAGCACAGTAATGGGTATTTCAGGTAGGATTTAGTCCATATCCAACTTTACCCAAGCTCAGTAAAGCTCTGAAGAAACTCCAAAATGGCAACAGTTGACCCCAGTAAGGTTTTTGATGGCATTTCTGTGCAGTATAACTAAGGACTTAGCCAAATATATTGTAAGATGGAAGTCCCATTCCATTAGATAAAATGCAGGATCACCTAGTAATGCTAACCAAACAGCATTCCAAGCTTCCTTTGTTGTTTAACTTCATAACGCATCTGCAGAAGGTACTGTTTTGATACTACTTAGGTGCCCTTTACAGAGCCAGGGAACCACTGTCAGGGGCAGTTAGTGTTGTTGGTGGCTCACTACTACTCCCTTCTTCAGAGAATTGCACTAGCCCACAGTTTTTCCACCTCCGATATTTTTGTCTGGACAATTCTTGGGACTAGGCAGTGTTTTGTTCTGCTGTATATAGGTTCACTCTGAGTCAGAAGCGACTTGATGGCACCTAACAACAACAACAACAACTCTTGGTTGTAGGCGGCTGTCCTGTACGTTCTAGGCTGTTCAACAGTTTACAGCATCCCTGCCCTCTATCCACTTGATGCCAATACCAGCCTACGATTGTGACAACCATAAATATTTCAAGACATTGCCAATTGTCCCCTGGCGGGCAAAATCACCTAGGGTCGAAAACCACTGCCCTAGGTTAATGAGAGCCTCCAGGAAATCATTACCACCTCCCCCAGGCCCACAACCATGACTAATTGGTTTGGGGTACAGAAGACTGCAAATAGGGATAGTTTTACTTCTTCTTTTCCAATTTGGATACCATTTATTTCTTTGTCTTGCCTTATTGCTCTAGTTAGGACTTCCAACACAATGTTAAATTAAATAGAGTAGTGATAAAGGGCATCCTTGTCTTGTTCACATTCTCAAGGGGAATGCTTTCAGCCTCTCTCCATTGAGAAAGATGTTGGCTTTTGGTTCTGTACACAAAACTCTTTGCCATCGAGTCGACTCTGACTCATTTGGAGCCCTGGTGGCATAATGGTTAAAGCTTGTCTACTAACTAAAAAGGTTGGCAGTTGGAATCCCACTAGCTGCTCCTTGGAAACTCTATGGGGCAGTTCTACCCTGTTCTACAGGGTCAATGTGAGTCGCTATGAGTTGGTTTTGTATAGATGTCCTTTATTATGTTGAGGAATTTCCCTTCTATTCCTATTTTATCAAGAGTTTTTATCAGGAATGGGTGTCGGGCTTTATGAAATGCCTTTTCTGTGGCCATTAAGATGATCATGTGATTTTTTTCTTTTGTTCTGTTTATGTGGTGGAATACATTGATTGATTTTCTAGTGATGAACCATCCTTGTATGGATCCCCCTTGGTCATCATGTATTATTTTTTAAATATGATGCTGAATTCTATTGGTGAGAATTTTTGCATCTATATTCATGAGAGATATTGGTCTGTAATTTTCCTTTTTT
>NW_004443956.1:4106975-4131343 GCF_000243295.1 Trichechus manatus latirostris | reverse complement strand
TGTCACAGTATAGGGAGAGCAATTAGGGTCACATAACAATGCATGTGTAAATTTTTGTATGAGAGACTAACTTGAATTGTAAACTTTCACTTAAACTACAACAGTAAAAAAAAAAGTAGAATGGGCAAGTTAATTGTGGTATATTCATTTAATGAATGCCACAAAGCAATGAAAAGAATGAACCAGTACTATACATGACAATATAAATTAATCACCCAGACACGTTTAGTCAAAGAACCGGACCCAAAAGAGTACATTCTAAATATTTCCATTTATATGAAATTCAAAAACAAGTGAAACTAATCTATGGTCATTGATGTGAGAACAGTGATTTTTGTAGGGATGGTTATTGACCAGGGGTGGGAGGGGCATGAGGAATCCTGCGGAGGTGCTGAAAATCTTGGTCTGTGTCTTGATTTGACGAGATTACATGGGTGTATATTTAAGATTTGGGCATTTTACTATATATAAGGTATATCTCAGTTAAAAGGAGGTCTGCAGATAACTGGACACCATCGGAAGACCTGGATCGCCCTTACTGTGGGGACTATCAGATGCTGTTGCCCCACAGCTGTGCTCCTCACAGGGCCTTTGGCTGCAGAGAACTGCCTGCACAATGTTACCCCCTTCTTGGGGTCTAATGCTGGATACCAAAGTCTGGCCCCTTGCCTCAATATGGGATAACTCTGACAGCCACCCCAGTTCCAGAGCTCTCCGTAGGATTGAGAGAGGCCTCAGTTGCCATTGCATTGTGGGTCAGCTTTTCCTTCTGCCCAGTCTCGCCTTATCTCTTCTTACAGGTGTATCTCTCAAGAGCATCCCCCCAAATTGTCTGCTCTCCTTCTTAGCTTCTGTTCCCAGGAATGCCAATCTAAGGTACCATCAAATGCCACAGGTCTGCCCTTCAAATAGACTGCAATGCTGACCTTCCTCTCAATATTGAAATCCGAAAATTAACTCTACAGCCTCCTTCTTGATTTTCCAGCAGCAACATTTCCCGGCATTTCTTCACCGAGGGATCTCAATGCATGATTTTGCCCATATTTTAAAAACACATCCCCAGGGCTCTCTATCTTCCTGAATGCCTTCTGATTATCGCAGCCACCCAGCAGCAAACCAATCTTGCTAAAAAAAAAAAAATTCAACAAAAGCTCAAGAATTGCAACTCTATAAGCTCTGAGTAGGAAAAAAAAAAAGTTTTACAGCAATTTGAAAGACGAAACTACTTTTTGTTGATTATATGTACTATAAACTCATTACTGGTGCTTCTTTATAAATTTAAAATAGCATAACTGGTTTGTTTTATACTGTTTCCCCAGAAGAGTTCATATCAGTCACTCTTCCCTAAATAAGGGCAAATCCTTTCAATGAGATGCCCTAGTGTTTAAAATGCAGGTAGTAATTATATTGTTATTATCAATCACACATGATCAAAACGTAGCTTTGGAGTCTTCTTTTAATCTTTCCCTTTTGCTTTGCTCCGTTCTCCAATCTGCCTTTTGCGTATTCTTTGTAAGTGTTCGTTCATCCTTTGAGTTGTTGTTGGCTGCTGTCAAGTTGTCCCCCAACTCATGGCAACACCATGCACAACAAGATCTGACTATTGTGACCCATAGGGTTTTCAATGGTTGATTTTTTGGAAGTAGATTGCCAGGCCTTTCTTCCTAGTCTATCTTAGTCTGGAAGCTTTGCTGAAACACGTTCAACTACTTATACTTTTTTTCCAACATTGACATTTTCTTTGTTTCATATCAATTTTCTTTGTTATGAGTTTTGTTTATTTAATCTTGTTTTACATGGCCATTTCAGTGTTTAGCAGCCTTTTGATTGTGTTTTTTTTTTTTTTTTTTTTTTTAGAATCATTATTCATTGCCAGTTAGGTATATTCTTGCTTTAAATAAGCCATGAAAAAACAAGGAGAAAATTTAAATATATCTTCATGGCATCAGAAGTCTCCAGCTTGAGACTGCCTTGTGCTTGAACAGACATTGTAGATCTGGTTGCCTCTATGAAAATAGTCCATGGAATACTTTTTTTTTTTTTTAATTCTGGAAAATAATGCTTGTGTCCTTCCCTTTCCTCTGGGTAACACTGTCCCTAAATCATAACTGGTGGTATACAATCAATCAACAATAATAGCTGGTTATTTACTGCTTGCTTACTGTATATTAACCATTTTGCTAAGTGGTTCACAAGCAAAATCAATATTTCATCCCCATATTCATTCTATGAGGTAAGTGCTATTATCCCTATTTTATAAATGAGGAAACTTGGACTTAGAGAGGCTGAGGGGTTGCCCCAAGTCATGTGGCTACTGAGTGAGAGAGCCAGGATTGGGACTCCCTGAGTTTATTCTGCCTCCAGCTCACTGTATACAAAGCATGTTTCTGGTCTTGATGCTGTGGAAGAGAGAAAGAAGAGTAGATAAGAGAAGAAAGAAATAATTCCTACCTTCAAATAATTTAGACTTTAGTTATGAAAATAAAACACAGAAGGATTGGCAGTTGTGATCGCCAGTTCCCAATGATGACCCCTCCCACAATGAGCCATTACTCTCAATAATCACACCCTGGAGTAGTCCCCTCCCACAGTGGATCTGGGCTGACCTCATACAGCTAATAGAACGCAGCAGAAGCAATGCTGCGTGACTTCTAAATGCCAGATCATAAGAGGCCTTGCAGCTTCTACCTCAAAGTCTTGAACACTTGCTCTGAGGAAAGCCAGCCACCAAGTAAAAAGTCTAACTTCCCTGATGCCAGCAGGCTGTAGGGAAGCCCAACCTAGCCACACAGAGACACTGTGTGTAAACAGAGAGATGCTTGGTCAGCCCCTTCTGTATCAGCCACGCCAGCCCACACATGTGAGTGAAGAAGCCATCTTGAGTATTCAAGTCCCAGCAGATGCCACAGTGAAAAGACTAGAGGAATCTGGCTGACAGAACCAAGGCTTCAGACATATGGCACCATCCCACACATCTCTAGTGATGTGAGCCACCCCATCTGAGGCCTCAGTTATGTCAAAGGAGAGACAAGCCACCCCCACCATGCCTGCCCTAATTCCTAACTCACAAAATTGTGAGCATAAAAAAATAGTTGCTGTTTTAAGTCACTAGGTTTTGGGGAGGTTTGTCATGTAGCAATGGATAAATGGAATGTAGGAATGGATAAATGAAGACAAAGGGCATGCTAATAAATGTTAGAGAGATCCAGTGATAGAGCAATGTTTGGGGGTTGGAAGAACCAGAAGAGAAACTTTCTGATAAGAAAGTTTGGGGCCTGAGCAAAGGCTCTGGGGAAAAAAGTACAGATAAGCAGGGTAGAACCAGGTCACCTTATGCGATGTGAAAGATACAAGAACTAAAGAAACAAGCAATAGGATTGGAAAGAAGTCAGGGCAAATTGTTAAAGGTGTTGAACGCCAGGGAAATAATTCTACGGCTGAGCAGGACTATAAAAACCATCTAGTACAATCCACTTCTTTTACAGATAAGGAAACTGAAACCTAGAGAAAAGAAGTGATTTAGGGAGAGTCACACAGCTGGTTGTCGATGGAAGTTAGTACTCAAGGCTGTGGTGTGGTTTGAAACAGGATCACTGTTCTGTGTTTAAATCTAAATAAATCTTCTCCCCTGGCATCAAAAATACTACGGTCTATCCATCCTAAATACTTCTAAGGACACTGTAATGTTTAAAGCCAGATCTCCTATTTTATAGTTGTAGCACTGGTGGCACAGTGGTTAAGAACTTGGCTGCTAACCAGAAGGTTGGCCATTTGAATCCACTAGCCGTTCCTTGGAAACATTATGGGGCAGTTCTCCTCTGTCCTATACGGTGGCTATGAGTTAGATTTGACTTGATGGCTACGGTTTTGGCTTTTTATCGTTTTAAAGTCATTAATCACTCTTTCCTCACCATCTCCTTTCATAAGGAAAAAAAAAAAAAAGCACCTCTAAACCTTTTAATCTCTGAACTTTCACCAAGTTCTCCATTAAGAATTTTTAAACAACTTTATTTAGGTATAGGAGCCCTGGTGGTGCAGTGGTTAAGCATTCAGCTGCTAGCCAAAAGGTTGGCAGTTCAAATCTACCAGCCGCTCCTTGGAAACCCTATGGACAGTTCTACTCTGTCCTGTGGGGTTGTTATGACTCAGAATCAACCTGACAGCAATAGGTTTGAGTTTGGTTTATTGAAGTAAAATTTACATTTCATAAAATTCCCTCTGTTTTAAGTGCACAATTCGGGGACTTTTACTCTTGAGTTGGGCAACCGGCACCATAATCCACTTTTAGAACATTTCCATCACCCCAATAAAATTTTTCTGCCCATTTACAGTTAATCCTTGTTCCCACCTCCAGCCTCAGGCAACCAATACTCTACTTTCTTTCTCTATTGCTTTGTCTTTTCTGGAACCATTCAGTGATTCATATAGCTTTTGGAAATGAAATCACACAATATGTGGTGTTTTGTGTCTGGTTTCTTTCAATAACAATGTTTTTGAGATTCATTCATGTTTTACCACATATCACTACTTCATTCCTTTTTACTGCTGAACAGTATTCCATTCTATGGATATACCATCTTTTGTTTATCCATTTACAGATGATAGGTATTTGGTTGTTTCTACCGAAAAGGAGGCCTGGTGGTACAGTGAAGGATCCCTGGTGGCACAGTGGTTAAGTGCTCAGCTGCTAACCAGAATGTCTGCAATTCAAATCTACCAGCAGCTCCATGGGAGAAAGATGTGGCAGTCTGCTTCCTTAAAGGTTTGCAGCCTTGGAAACCCTATAGGGCAGTTCTACTCTGTCCTATAGGGTCTCTACGGTTGGAATCAACTTAACGGCAACGGGTTCTACTGTTTAGCTGTTAAGAATAAGACTGTTTCCATTAAGTTTTAAAATTAGTAAGGATTGCTTAGGTCATGTGAAGAAATTTTAAGTTTTTTTTTTTTTGAGGGGATTGTTTATTAATATAAAATACAGAAAAACATGAAGAAGAAAATAAATTCACCATTTAGAGATAACAATTCTGTTAACATTCTATACTTTTCTACACACACGTATGCCTTTTTATTTATAATAAAAGGCCAAACGGCACACAATTTTGATGGCTTATTTTTAAATTAATGTTGTTATGAAAAATCTTATCAGTAACATTTTATCGAAGTGAAGCACCATAATTTATCTAATCCAAAAAATCAGACAATTGAGTTATATCCAATTTGCTTGCCATTAAAAGCAACATCGACAGTTCCTATGCTTAGAAAAACTATCTTCAAACTAAAATTACAAAACTATTTGCTTCCATTTTCTGTTCTCTTATGTTTTTTTGTTTAAATTCAACTTTCAGTCCATCTTGGATGTATTTTGGTGCTTGTCTGCCCCAAAGCCACAGTACCACACTGATTTGAAAAGCATTTTTACTGCACAAAACAGATTAAAATTGGCCAGAATCTTTTCCTAGTTTTTATACTGTTTCATCAAGCTATTCCAATGTGCCAATACCATCCTGTTTTAATTATTAGGGCTAACTAGTGCATTATAATACAGAGCAGTGCAAGTCTTCCTTCAATGTTATCTTGTTTCATATTGCTCAGTTTCAAATTAAAAAATTCCCAGGATGCCTAGTTTTAGTTAATATGTATGTTCTGGAAAATTTGATAGAATTCACATAGTTTAATATTAAAATCGTTTTTGAGTACACTTGGAGAATTTCTGGTCGAAGGTAAGCTTTGGGTGACCTGTCTGTAGTACACATGATCACAGTTTCCTTTCTTCTCTCCTTCTCCATCATCTTCCCATCTCCCATCTCACCAGCATATTCTACTCAGACCCCAGTTCTGGACTTCTCTCCCAGCCCCTGTGATGAGAAGGATGTGAGCTGTGAGGTAGGGAGTTCTAAAACGTGGTTTGATCTTGAAACCACAGAGTACCTAAGTAGCACTGTTACGATCTGTATTAGGTATGAACTTTCAATCCATAAAACTCATGTGCAAAAAAAGTAACTGCTTTTCCATATCTCAACTTAATTTCTCTCTCCAGCTGCAGCTTGCCAGCCAGTTCATGGTAAACTTCAGAGTTTTTCCTCAATCTCTTTGGGATAAATTCAAGAGGTTAAGGTTCTTCCACCCTAATTCACCCCAAGGTGTCATTTCACTTTTAGGACGTTTTCAAAGAATCACAGCATTGAAGAGGATGGAGTGAGTCAGATAGGACATCTGCTCCTTGGGGTCATCTGTCTTATACAGGCACCTGCAGAAATGTTCATCCTGTGTGGTCCTCAGGCACGCTCACCTTTCCAGCTAGCGTCTACTGAGGCATTCAAATTCATATCCGGTAGCTATATAAAACAAAACCTGTTGCCATCAAGTCCATTCCCACTCCGGGCAACTCCATGTGTTACAGAGTAGAACTGAGTTCCATAGGGTTTTCTTGGCTGTAATCTTCATGGAAGCAAATTGCCAGGACTTTCTTCTGCAGTGCCACTAGGTGGGTTTGAACCATCAACCTCTTGGTTAGTAGATGAGAGTAAATCATTTGTATCACCTAGGGACCTGGTAACTATATAGTTCATTCTACTTTCTGCTGAGACATTCCCTTAAAGACACAAGGACTTATACTGTCCTTATACCCTAGTTAGAGGGATCCCTGCTGGACCTCATGTTTTTATAGGACCCTGCTGTGGCCCTGGAGTCCCTGGGTGGTACAAACAGTTAATGCTCTCTGCTGCTAACGGAAAGGCTGGAAGTTCAATTCCACCCAGGAGCACCTCAGAAGGCCTGGTGATCTACTTCCAAAACTCAGCCATTAAAAACCCTATGGAGCACAGTTCTACTATGACACACACAGGGTCACCGTAGGTCAGAATTGACTCAATGGTAACTGGTTTTTTTGGCTGTAGCCCTCCTTAGATGGTGACAAGGTAAAGTGCTCACCCATAGCCCAAGTCCTGCCCCCTTCTAGAACACACTCTGGGTTGCCCAGACCCCATAATTCCCTAACTAAATGATCCTGAGCCTATTTCCCCGGTTGGTGTAGGCCTCTTCCCTGAGTGGTCCTCCTAAAGGCACACTGCCTCTGGTATATATACTCTTAGGCCTGTAGGGTGGCCAAGGGGCAGCTGTCTGCAGGGGCATGGGTGACCTCTGGTGTATGTACTCTTAGGTCTACACAGTGGCCAAGGGACAGCTGTTAGCAGGGGCATGGACGAAGCTTGGATATGTGGGCAGGGGTGTCCATGCATGTGCCAGGGGTAGAGGGAGACAGAGACATGCCCAAGCCCAGGGACTGAGGACTGGCCCTTCACCACCTCCATATACAAGCATGGAATGCCTAAAGTTCATCCTGGTCGTCTAGATTCTTCTAAAAGCATATCTGTCAAGTAGGAAGATAGAACATATGTTCTTTGGCAGTGGTTAGTTTGATTTATAACTTCTAAATATTTAAATTATATTTATATACAAAGTATATACATTTAACTTATGTATATTTAAAGACAAAGTGGACTTCCATTTGTACGCTTGCCCCGGCTCCTGCGAATGTTGTAGGTGGGTGTGATAGGCTCTGTCTCTCAGCAAACTGAGTGCTGTCTTAAGGGCATAGCAATGTTGACCATGCTTTGACCCACTCTGAGGCCATAGAAAGCTCAGTGAGGCTGCCTCCAGGCTGCTTCTCTCTGAGGTCCTCAGCCGCCCACCTCTACTTCCTGTTCTTGCTCTGTGGAGTGCAGGGCACACCTGTGAGGCTGCCACCTCCTAGGGTCCCAGCAGGAAAGTGGAGAGCAGGTGTCCTCTAGTCTAAGGTCCTTCCATCACTGGAAGTTCTTTCCTCCCACCTTGGGTAATAACACTAGGTTTCTTTCTAAATTACCACAAGCTCATTGACTCAGTAATTATCCTTGAATTTTTTAAAAACAGTAATCCTTTTAAAATTTAGAACAGCATACACATCATAAGTATACAGCTTGACAAATTATCACAAAGTGAACGTGCCCATGTAACCACCACTCAGATGAAGAAACAGAACATGACTACTCCCCAGAAGGTCTCCTTTAAACCTCTTCCTCTTCCCTGGAGGAGACCAATGTCCTAACTCTAACACCATCCATTAGTTTAGCTTAAGTTTTTGAACTTTATATAAATAGAAGCAGACACTTTGTAGTCTTTTGTGTCTACTTTCTTTCCTTCAATATTAGATTAGTGAGATTCATTCACATTGTTGCATGTAGCAGTAAATTATTTAATCTTACTGATAGGTAGTATTCCCTTGCACGACTATAGGACTATGTATCCATTCTACTATTGTTGGACATTTAGTTAACTTCTGGTATTGAGCTATTATGAATCAAGCTGCTATAAACTTACTTTTATATTTTTTTTGGTGTACATAAGTATCATTGCTATTAAATATACATTACACGTAGGAGTGGAATGGCTGGTCACAGAGTATGCATTTGGTTAGCTTTAGTAGATTCCACCAAACACCTTTCCAAAGTGGTTGGACCAATTTACATACCCACTTGCACTATATGAGAGTTTTAGTTGCTTTACAATCCCACCAATGCTAGGTATTATCTGTCTTTTTAATTTTAGCTATTCTGGTGGATATCTCATTGTGTGCCCTCCTCCAATATTTTATTATAAAAATTTTCAAACATACAGAAAGTTTAAACACATTTTACAGTAAACACTACACTATATATCCACCTACATCCTTAAGTTTTAATGTGTACTTCTAACATTAGCTTTAGACTCTGTTAAAAAAAAAAAAAACCCACTAACTTTAGATTTTGTTAGAAAACAATATAGCCAGTATTTCTACTCTCCTTCTGAACAAAGCAAGGATCTTAAACTTTTAACTTCCCTCTGAAATATCCTCTTCAATCCTCCAAGTCTCGTTATATAGATGGTAGTCCCACATTGATTATAAGCCTCCAAAATAGTTACCTTTTATGTTTTTAGATTTGTCAATATGTTTTACCTATTTATCTATTCACTACTGCTTCTGGCATTCCACTCCTTCCTCTTGGGCTCAATTTCCTTCTTGTTGAAGTATATCTTCTACTACTCATTCACTGAGATTCTATGGGGAGTAATCTTTTAGACTTTGTGTGTCTTCAAATGTCTATTTTACCCTCTGTATTAATTCCTTGTGGCTGCTCTGACAAATTACCACAAACTTAATGGCTTGAAACACCACAAATTTATTCTCTTACAGTTCTGGAGACCTGAAGTCCAAAATCAGTTTTACTGGGCTAAAGTCAAGATGTCAGCGGAGATGGCTGTCTCAAGAGGCTCTAAGAGAGAATCCATCTCCTTGCCTTTTCTAGCTTCTGAAGGCCGTCTGCATTCCTTAGCTTGTGACCTCTTCCATGAACCACTCAAACCTCTTGCTTTATTCATTATATTTCCTACTTCCTTCTTTTATTTTCTTGCCTCCCTCTTATAAGGACCCTTGTGTTTACATTTAGGGCAGACTCAGCTAATCCAGGATAATCTCTCCATTTCAAGATCTTTAACTTAATCACATCTGCAAGTCTCTTTTGCCATATAAGTGACTTTCACTGAGGATCAGGACATGAATATCTTTGAGAGGGGCATTATTCAGTCTTCCACAGTCCACCTCTGGCCCCCAAAGATTCACATCCATCCCACATTCAAATGCATTCACTCCATCCCAACATCCCCCAAAGTCTCATTCTATTATAGCATCAACTCAAGTCCAAAATCTCATCTAAATCTCATCAACTCAAAACTCTCAAACCTCATTATCTTAATCATCTAAATAATGTATGGGTGAGACTCTGGGTATGAGCATTCTGTGGAAAAATTCCTCTCTATCTGTGGACCTGTGAAACTGGAAAACAAGTTATCTGTTCCCAAAATACAACAATAGAAAAGACATAGGATAATAGTTACAGACATCCTCATTTCAAAAGGGAATAAAATGGAAAGAAGAAAGGAGTCATTGGTCCCAAGCATAGCTGAAATCCAACTGAGCAAACGCCATTAAACATCAAGGCCTGAAAATAATCCTCCGTAGCTCTTGGCTTCGCCCTCTGGGTCCACAACTCTGCCCTCTGAGTCATCCTCCCTTTTTTCATGAAGAGTAGCATGTATTTCCTGCTGAGTAGTAGTTTAACAGATTGTATCCTTCTTGTAGAATTTTGGGGTTCCAACAGACTTCTTTGATTTTTTTCCTCTCCTTGCCCCTCTCAGTCCAAGCTGGCAGTGATTCTGCTGTTATAACAATCTCAAAAATCTTGGGGGTCTCCCATATATACCATAAGGATTTACTCCATTAGACAAGAGGCTCACCCACAAGTTTTTCCCGATAAATTCATCTCTATTTCTGCCTTATGCTGAGATGGCTGAGGGGATCCATGACTCACATGCCAAATCTCTTCAAAGAGCCTTCTGTGTGATCGAATACTCTGAACATTTGATCCTTCTGAGGCTGTAGCAGAACTTGGCCTTCTTTGCAGAGCACACTTTTTTGACAGTTAATCTCCTAATTTTAGCATCTTTTGCAATCCAAGCAGACTCAGAATTTCTAAAATCATCAAGTTCTGGTTCCTTTCTGCTTAACAGTTCTTCCCTCAGCTTACCTCTTTCCTCTCACAGGTATTTTACTACCAGTAACAGTTGCAGGAGTGCATTGACAGAGAACTGCCAGAAATTCAAGCCAGATTCACAAGAGGATGTGGAATGAGGAATATCAATGCTAATGTCAGATGGATCTTGACTGAAGGCAAAGAATACCAGAAAGATGTTTACCTGTGTTTTATTGACTATGCAAAGGCATTTGACTGTGTGGATCATAACAAATTATAGACAACATTGTGAGGAATGGGAATTCCAGAACACTTAATAGCACTCATGAGGAACCTGTATATAGACCAAGAGGCAGTCATTCGAACAGAACAAGGGGATACTGAATGGTTTAAGTCAGGAAAGGTGTGTATCAGGGTTGTATTCTTTCACCATACTAATTCAATCTGTATGCTGAGCAAATAATCCGAGAAGCCAGGCTATATGAAGAAGAATGCAGCATCACAGTTGGAGGGAGACTCATTAACAACCTGCTATATGCAGATGACACAACCTTGCCTGCTGAAAGTGAATAAGACATGAAGCACTTACTGATGGAGATCAAAGACTACAGTCTTCAGTATGGATTACACTCATCATAAAGAAAACAAAATTACTCACAACTGCACCAATAAGCAACATCATGATAAACGGAGAAAAGATTGAACTTGTCAAGAATTTTATTTTATTTGGATCCACAATCAACACCCATGGAAGCAGCAGTCAAGAAATCAAATGACCCATTGCATTGGGCAAATCTGCTGCAAAAGACCTCTTTAAAGTGTTCAAAAGCAAAGCGGTCACATTGAGGACTAAGGTTTGCCTGACCCAAGTCATAATATTTTCAATCATTTCATACGTATGGGAAAGCTGGACAGTGAATAAGGAAGACCTAAGAAGAACTGATGCAGTTGAATTATGGTGTTGGCAAAGAATGTTGAATATACCATGGACTGCCAGAAGAACAACAAATCTGTCTGGGACGATGTATAGCCAGAATGCTCCTCAGAAGCGAGGATGGTGAGACTTCGTCTCATGTACTTTGGAAGTGTTATCAGAAGGGACCAGTCCCTGGAGGACATCATGTTTGGTAAAGCAGAGGGTCAGTGAAAGAGAGGAAGACCCTCAACGAGATGGATTGACAAAGTGGTTGCAACAATGGATTCAAGCATAGCAAAGATTGTGAGGATGGCGCAGGACTGGGCAGTGTTGTATTCTGTTGTATATAGGGTTGCTTTGAGTTGGAACCGACTTTATGGCACCTAATAACAACAACAAGAAGAAACCAGAACTCACCTTCAATATTTTGTTTGGAAATATTCTCAGCTATATATCTAAGTTCCAAAACTAGTTGCTGTCAAGTTGATTCTGAGTCATGGTGACCCCATGTGTGTCAGAGAAGAACTGTGCTCCATGGAACTTTGAATGTCTGTGATCTTTGGAAGTAGCTCACAAGGCCTTTCTGCTACAGTGCCACTGAGTGGACTTGAATCACATACCTTTCATTTAGTAGCCGAGCATTAGCTGTTTGCACCACAGAAACTCCAAGTTTCTAACACCATATGATATGGATCCTCTTTCTTTCAGTTTCTGATAACACGTTCCTCAATTTCTTCTAAACTTTCACCAACAGTACTTTTAATGTTCCTGTTTCAACCAACATCCAGTTTATGAAGAACTTAGGTATTCTCTAAAGCAATGTAAGCTTTCATTATCTTTTTTCAATGTAAGGATTGTATCTTTTTTCAGTTCTGTAAAACTCTCACCCATTTTCATTTTTAATATTGCCTTCCCCAACCACCAGTCTTTCCTTTTGCAACTCTATTTATTAGAGTGTCTTCTCACTCTGTCCTGTCTTTTAACCTCTTAAGTTTTTATATTTCCTTATCTTTTTTGTGCTATATTTTCTGTTACTTACTTTGATCCATTTTCCAGTTTTTCTAGTTTCCTCTTCAGCAACATTTTAAATGCTATTTAAACCATAAATTGAGTTTCTAAATTTAATCATTAAATATGATGTATTTTCAGAAGTTATATATTCCTTTCAAATCTGCCCTATCCATTTTGAAAGTCTTGTTCCAAGACCATACTTTCCATAACCTCTCTTACTTCTTTAAAACTATTGAGAAGACTTATTTTATATTCCATACTGATCACTCCAATACTTGTAATCATTTCATGTTGCTTTCTGTAGTTTGTTACTCATGCTGATCCTTGCTTATCATAGCTTACTTCCTTGTGTATTTTATGGTTTTTGGTTATGAAATCACATTCCTTGGAATTTTTTCTGTGTTAGTTTTTCAAAACCTAATGTATTGGCTTCCTAGAGCTGCCATAACAAATTACCACAAACTGGGTGACTTAAAACAGCAGAAAGGTATTCTCTTACAGTTCAGAAGGCCAGAAGTCCAAAATCAAGGTGCTGACAGGGCCATGCTACCCACAAAGTTTCTAGGGGAGAATCCTTCCTTGACTCTTCCAGCTTCTGGTGGCTCCTGGAATTCCTTGGCTTGTGGCAGCATCACTCCAATCTCTGGCTCCTATGGCCTTCTTACCTGTGTGTCTGTCTCTTTCTGTATCCTTGCTTCTTATAAGAACACTAATTATTGGATTTAGGGCCCATCTAAATCCTTACGAGATGATGATGATGATGATTATAGATAGGGATATTAGGTGGGCCCTAATGATGATTAGAATGAATAAGGATGATTTTATCTCAAAAGTCTTAACTAATTACGTCTGCAAAGACCATATTTCTAAAAAAAGGTCACATTCTGTGGTTCCAAGTGGACCTAAACTTTGGGCGGGTGTGGGGGGGCACTATTCAACCCATTTCACCTAGGATTAAAAAACATTCAGCCAAAGAGAATTTGCTTCTGGCACCTGGAGGAACTACCAACTAGGGACTGTTTAGGTTAACTAAAATTGCTGCTTGAATTTTTTATAAATATCCTCTAAAAACATAAAATATCTTGGAATAAATTTAACTAGGAATGTAAAAGACCTATACAAAGAAAAGTACAAAACACCACTGCAAGAAACCAAAAGAGACCTACATAAGTGGAAAAACATACCATGCCCATGGATAGGTAGACTCAACATTGTGAAAATGTCAATTCTACCCAAAGCAATCTACAAGTACGATGCAATCCTGATCCAAATACCAACAGCATTCTTTAGAGAGATGGAAAAACTAATCATTAACTTTATACGGAAAGGAAAAGAGGCCCCAGGTAAGTGAAGCATTATTGAAGAAGAACAAAGTAGGAGGCCTTGCACTACCTGACCTCAGAACCTACTCTACAGCTACAGCAGTCAAAACAGCCTGGTACTGGTACAACGACAGACTCATTGACCAAGGGAACAGAATCGAGAACCCAGATGTAAATTCATCTACCTACAGTCACCTGATTTTTGGCAGAGACCCAAAGTCCACATAAATGGGGAAAAGATAGTCTTTTTAACAAATGGTGCTGGCAAAACTGGATTTCCATCTGCAAAAAAATGAAACATGACTCATATCTCACACCATACACCACAACTAATTCAAAATGGATCAAAGACCTAAATATAAAATCAAAAACTATAAAGATCATGCAAGAAAAAACAGGGTCAGTGCTAGAGGCCCTAATACATGGCATAAATAGAATACAAACCATAACTAACAATACACAAACACCAGAAGATAAACTAGATAACTGGGATTTTCTAAAAATTAAACACTTAAACACTCATCAAAAGACTTTACCAAAAGAGTAAAAAGAGAACCTACAGACTGGGAAAAAAAATTTGGCTATGACATAGCCAACAAAGGTCTAATCCCTAAAATCTGCAGGCAAATCCAACACCTCTACAACAAAAAGACAAATAATTCAATTAAAAAATGAGCAAAGGGTATGAACAGACACTTTACCAGAGAAGACATTCAGGTGGCTAACAGATGCATGAGGAAATGCTTGCGATCACTAGCCATTAGAGAAATGCAGATCAAAACTACAACATTACTGGCATGAATCAAAAAAACAGAAAATAATAAATGTTGGAGAGGCTGTGGGGAGATTGGAACGCTTATGCATTGCTCGTGGGAATGCAAAATGGTAGAACCATTTTGGAAAACAATAGAAATAGAAATACCATGTGATCCAGCAATCCCAGTCCTGGGAATATATCCTAGAGAAATAAGAGCTGTCACACGAATAGACATAGGCACACCCATGTTCACTGCAGCATTATTCACAATAGTAAAAAATGGAAACAACCTAAGTATCTATCAACAGATGAATGGATAAACAAACTATAGTACATACACACAATGCAATACTACACAACAATAAAGAACAGCAATGAATCTGCAAAACATCTCACCACATGGATGAATCTGGAGGGCATTATGCTGAGTGAAATAAGTCAATCACAAAAGGACAAATACTGTATGAGACCACTATTACAAAAACTCATGAAAAGGCTTGCACACAGAAACAATCTTTGATGGCTACTAGGGAGGGAAAGGGTGGGGAGGGAAGAACATTAACTAGACAACAGAGAGGTGGTAACTTTGGTGAAGAATAAGACAGTACACAATACTGCAGAAGCCAGCACAACTTAACCAAAGCAAAGTCACAGAAGCTTCATAGACACATCCAAATTCCCATGGAGGTCAAGTTGCTGGGCTAAGGGCTGGGGACCATAGTCTCAGGGGAAATCTAACTCAATTGGCATAACATAGTTTATATATACAGGAAAATGTTCTACACCCTAATTTGGTGAGTAGCGTCTGGGATCTTAAAAGCTTGTGACAGCCATCTAAGATACGTCTACTGAACCCACCCTGATGAAGCAAGGGAGAATGAAGAAAACCAAAGACACAAGGGAAAGATTAGTCCAAAGGACTGATGGAACACAATTACCACAGCCTCCACCAGACTGAGTCCAGCCCAACTAGATGGTGTGGTGCCTGGCTACTACCACCGACTGCTCTGACAGGGATCACAATAGAGGGTCCCAGACAGAGCTGGAGAAAAATGTAGAACAAAATTCAAACTCACAAAAAAGACCAGACTTACTGGTCTGACAGAGACTGGAGAAACTCCAAGAGCATGGCCCCTGGACACCATTGTAACTCAGTACTGAAGACACTGCTGAAGTTCATCCTTCAGCCAAAGACTAGGCAGGCCCATAAAATGAACAATAATGCACATAGCTCAACCATGTGTAGGAGACTAAATGGGCACATCAGCCCAGGGGCAAGGATGAGAAGGCAGGAGGGGACAGGAAAACTGGATGAATCGAAATGGGGAACCCAAGTTCGAGAAGGGGAGAGTGTTGACATGTCGTGGGGTTGGCAACCAATGTCACAAAACAATATAAGTATTAATTGTTTAATGAGAAATTAATTTGTTCTGTAATCCTTCACCTAAAGCACACACACAAAAAAGTTTACAGCCTTGGAAACCCTATGGGGCAGTTCTACTCTGTCCTATAGGGTTGCTATGAGTCAGAATCGACTCAACGGCAATGGGTTTGGTTTGGTTTTTAAGACATAATAAATGTTAACTATTGCTATTATTATTTATGTATTTATGATTTCATTAAAAAAGTAGGAATTATCAATTATAAATGCTCAGTAAATTACTCCTCAGGTGATGCTTTATTGGACCAACGTAAGCTGGCTAATGCTCCAGATCAGTACATATTGATAACACCTAATAGTTGACATACGTTGAATGTTCTATGTGCTAACCATTAGTTTTATATGGAAAAATTTTATTCGATACACACACAAAATATATGAGCTAGGTACTATTATTGTCCTCATTTTGCAGATGAGGAAATGAAGCTTAGAGAGATGAAGTAGCTTGCCCAAGGCTGTGCAGCTAGCATGTAATGGAGCTAATATTTGACAGTAGAAAATTTTACTCCAGAACATACATTTAACTACTTTGCTGCCTTCTAATAAATTAAGTTTTAAAAGCTGTGTAATATTTCAAAGAGTATAGATGGTCACCTGATTTATGACCAAGATAGTACTACAGTTCAGCGGAGAAAAGATTATCTTTTCAATAAATGGGTCAATTAAATACTCATTTAGAAAAATATAAATGCTGATTTCTATCTTACGACTTTCACAAAAAATAATTCATCATGGACTGTAGATCACATGTGAAAACAAAAAGAATAAAGCGTCTTGAACTGTATTGTTCAATACAGCAGCCGTTAGCCACATGAGCTATTTAAATAAAATTAAATAAAAAATTCAGTTCCTCAATCACACTAGCCACATTTCAAGTGCTCAGTAGCCACCTATGTAATTGGCTACTATATTTGGCAGTGCAGGTACAAAACATTTCCATCACCACAGAAAGTTCTATTGGACAGCTCTATTCTACAAAAAAAAAAAGAGAATTTCTTTGTGACCAAGAGGTAGGCAAGACTTCTCAGACAAAACACTGAATATGCTAACCATAAAAGAAAAGGTTGGTAGGTTGGATTTCAGGAAATTAGGAACTTTTGTTCATCAAAAACCAAACCAAACCTGCTGCCGTCGAGTTGACTCCGACTCATAGCGACCCTATAGGACAGAGTAGAACTGCCCCATACGGTTTCCAAGGAGCACCTGGTGGATTCGACCTGCCAACCTTTTTGGTTAGCAGCTGTAGCTTTTAACCACTATGACACCAGGGTTTCCACAAGATACCATTAAATGAATGAAAAGACAAGCTCCAGGCTGAAAGAAGCTATTTTCAAAATATACATCAAAGGACTCATATTCATTATATATGAAGAATTCCTATGAATCAATAAGAAAAAGACAGATACTCTACCCCCAAATGGGCAAAAGATCTGAAGAGGCACTTCACGAAAGAAGATATCCAAATGGTCAATAAATACAGTAAAGCCTGTGAAAGCTGGAACCTATGTAAGGCAGAAACCTGCCAGACAAGGAAAACTCAAATATTTTCCACTAAATAGAGAATAATAGAAAAGTTGTAAGACTGTACCTTGTCAAAGGTGGAAAACTTTTGAGACCCGGAAAAACAAGGCAGCCCCATCGAGTTCCAGCTCTCACAGATTTAACTGTATATAAAAGGTACTGAACACCAGGAAAATGATAATTAAAACCATAACAAGGTACTACTACACGTCTACCAGAATGGCTAAAATTAAATCAATGCCCAATACCAAGTATTTTTGAGGATGTGAAGCAAACTGAATGCTTATAACTGCTAGTGGGAGTATAAACTGGTACAACTATTTTCAAAAACTGTTTGACAGTATCTAAAACTAAAAATATGCCTACATTATCACCCAGGAATTTTAATCCTCGACATATAGCCAAAAGACATCCATCAAATGACTTGTATAAGAACGTTCATAGCAGCATACTTACAATAGTTGGAAAAGATCTCAATGGAGATGCCTTCAACAGTAAAACACCTTAATAAACAATAAACTCTGGTTTATTCACACAACAGAATACTATCCAGCAAAACAAAACAAATTAACAAACCTGCCGAAACATAGAAAATATATATATATACATAAATGCATATGTGTAAACCAAAAAACCAAACTCGCCACGATTGAGTCTATTCCAACTCATAGCAACGCATGTATGCAATAGTGTGCACAGGGAACACAGTCATGAAAACTTAGCCATAACCATACACTTCCTGGACTGAGATACTGGCTTGAGGGCTAGAGATCATAGTCTCAGGGGACATCTAGGTCAATTGGAATATCATAATCCATATAGATGATGTTCTACATCCTACCCTGGCAAGTAGCAACTGGAGCCTTAAAAGCTTTCAAGTCACCATCTAGAAGACACAATTGATACCTTCCTGTGGAACAAAGAAGAGTGAAGAAAACCAAAAATTCAAGGAAACAGTCGCAAGGACTAGTGGACCACATGAAGCACAGCCTCCAGTAGCCTGAGACCAAAAGAACTAGATGGTGCCCAGCTACCAATACCTACTGCTCTGACCAGGACCACAATTGTAGGTCATGGACAGAGAGGGAGAGAAATATAGAACAAAATTCAAACTCATAAATAAGATCATATTTACTGGTCTGATAGAGACTGGTAGAACCTCCAAGACTAAGGCCTTTAGACAAACATGAGACCACTATTATAAGAACTCAATAAAAGATATAAACACAGAAAAAAACCATTCTTTCATGGTTACGAGGGTAAGGAGGGAGAGGAAGGAGAAATCATTAACTAGATAGTAGACTAGGGTCAACTTTGGTGAAGGGAAAGACAACACACAATACAGGGGAAGTCAGCACAACTGGCCCAAAGCAAAAGCAAAGAAGTTTCCTGGACACATCCAAACACTCTGAGGAACAGAGTAGCTGGGGCTGGGGCCTGGGGACCACAGTTTTGGGGGACAGCTAGTTCAATTGGCATACATAGTTTATTAAGAAAATGTTCTACCTTCCACTTTGGTGAGTGGCGTATAGTCTTAAAAGCTTGTGAGCAGCCATCTAAGATACATCAATTGGTCCTATCCTACCTGAAGCAAAGGAGAATGAAGAAAACCAAAGACACAAGGACAATACTGGCCTAAAGGACTAAAGGACCAAATGAACCAGAGACTCCATGAACCTGAGACCAGAAAAACTAGATGGTGCCTGGCTACCCAATGACTGCCCTGACAGGGAATGCAACAGAGAGTCCGGGACAGAGCAGGAAGAAAATGTAGAACAGAACTTAAATTTACATAAAAAGACCAGACTTAATGGTCTAACAGAAACTGGAGGAACCCCTGAAACTATGGCCCCCGGATGCACTGTTAACCCTGAACCGAAACCATTCCTGAAGCCCACTTTTCAGACAAAGATTAGACAGGACTATAAAACAAAAAATAACACATGTGAGGAAGGTGCTTAGTAGTTCAATCAGATATTCAAGACCAAATGGGCAGCTCCTGTCCAGAAGCAGCATGGAAAGGCAGGAAGGGACAGGAAATGGTCAAATGGACACAGGAAACCCAGGGTGGAAAGGGGGAATGTGCTGTCACGTTGTGGGGATTGCAACTAATGTCACATAATGTGTATAAATTTTTGAATGAGAAATTAACTTGAGCTGTAAACTTTCACCTAAAGCACAATTTAAAAAAAATAAAAAGATTATGGCCTTTAGACACCCTTCAAACTTGGAACTGAAATAACTCCGGAGATCACAGTACAGCCATACAATAGACAGTCCTATACAATGAACAGTAACACCAGTGAGGAGTGTGCACCTCAAAACAATCAACTACAGAGACCTAAAGGGCAGCATTTGCCCAAAAGCAAAGTTCAGAAGGAAAGTAGGGGCAGAAAAGACTGGGTGAATGGAAATGGGGAACCCAGGGAGAAGGGGGGAGAGTGCTGACATATTCAGTGGTGTGCAACCAATGTCATAAAATAAGCTGTGTATAAATTGTAGACTGGAAACTAATCTGCTCTGTAAAATGCTCAATAAAATGTTCAAAACAATTGTGCACCTTACTGTGTATAAGTAATTCTAATAAAAATATTATATATATGTATGTATACACGTGTGTATACATATATAATATACACACCTACACATGTATACACACACACACAGTATTTGTAGTAAGTGTTGTGCAAGAAACAAAACCAGAAATAGTAGAGACTAATTGAAGGAGAAAGCGGCCCTGGTGGCACAATGATCAAGTGCTCAGCTGCTAACCAAAAAGTTGGTAGTTCAAATCTACCCAGTGGCTCCGAGGGAGAAAGAGCTGGTGATCTGCTCCTGTAAAGATTACAGCCTAGGAAACCCTATGGGGCAGTCCTCCTCTGTCACATTGGGCCAACATGAGGTGGAATCGATTCGATGGCACCCAACAACAACAACAATTGAAGCAGAAGTATCTTTTAGAGAGGTGGTCAACAAAGACATTTCTAAGAAGGTAGCTTTAAGCTGAGACCTAAATCTGGAAGTATCTTCCAGACCCCGGAATCAGCAAGTGCAAGGAGCTGCAAGCACAAAGCCACAGAGGCAAGGAAGAGCCAGGCATGGTGGAGGCCCCTATGGGGGCCAGTGGTGCCGGAGTGGAAAGAGTTCCAGGACCAGTGAAGTTGGAGAGGTAGGCAGGGGCCAGATCATGCAGGATTTAGAGCCCATGAGAAGGAGCTGAGATTTTGTTTAAGAAGCCATGGAAAATCATTGAAGGGCTATAAGCAGAGAGCAACAGGACCCAATTTATGTTTGTTTTTTTTAACAATTATTCTGGTTTAAGGATTGAAAGTAGGCAAAAAAGAAACAAAGAGATCAGTTAGGCAGTAATTATTGTAGTCTCTAGGCCATAGAACAGTCATTGTACACAACTCCAAACCCCAAAGCCATCAAGTGGATTTCAACTCATAACGACCTATAGGACAGAGTAGAACTGCCCCATAGGGTTTCCAAGGAGTGGCTGGTGGATTCGAACTGCTAACCTTTTGATTAGCAGCCAAACACTGAACCACTGCACCACTACACAACTCCAAGGGGGCACAATTTACATGGAACACAATGGGAATGAGACCACCAAGAATTGAGCAGAGTTTGACTTTGTCAAGCGATCACTGTTGAAAGTTCAGATGGAGAGATGTGGACAGATGCCAATTATGTTTTTTGGAGGTAGGTTTGACAGGACTTGCTGGCTTACTGGCTATGGGAGGTGAGGGAGGCAGCCTTCTAAAATGGCCTCAGTGATCCCTGCCTCCTGGGTTCTCGCCCTTGTGTAATCCCCTCCCCTTGTGTGAGGGCTAGACCTAGCAACTTGCTTCTAACAAATTGTTGTTAGTTGCCATCAAGCCAGCTCCAACTCATGGTAACCCCAGTCCGTGGAGACTCCATGTATAACAGAATGAAACACTGCCCAGTCCTGCGCCATCTTCATGATCATTGCCATGTTTTGAGTCCACTGTTGTGGCCATTGTGTAATCCATCTCACTGAGGGTTTCCCTTGTCTTCACTGGCCCTCCACTTTACCAAACATGATGTCCTCCAGCCATCAATTCCTCCTAATGACACGTCCAAAGTGAGTCAGAGTCTTGGACAATATTGTTATCCAGAGGGTTTTCATTGGCTAATTTTTTGGAAGTAGATCACTAGGCCTTTCTTCCTAATCTGTCTTAGTTTGGAAGCTCTGGTGAAACATGTTCATCGTGGGTAACCTTGCTATTATTTGAAATATCGGTGGCATAGCTTCCATGATCACAGCAACATGTGAGCTACCATGGTATGACAAACTGACATATCGGTGGTGGACTTTTAACAAAGGGAACACAACAATAGTGATAGGATGTCCTTTCCAAGATTAGGTTACAAAAGATTATGACTTCTGTCTTTCTGGCATTCTCTTTCTGATTCTTCTTGGGTACTTACTCTGATGGAGAGGGCTACCTGGAAGGAACTGAGGCAACAGCCAATGAGGAATTGAGGCCCTCAGTCCAACAACCTGAAAGACACTGCATCCTGCCAATAACTATGTGAGTGAGCTTAGAAGTGGATCCTTCCCTAATCAAGCCTTCAGATGAGACCACGGACCTTGGCTGACACCTTGATTGCAGCCTTATGAGAGATCATGGAGCAGAGGACCCATCTAAGCCAGGCCCAGATTCCTGATCCACAGAAATTGTGAGGTTATATGTGTGTTGTTTTAAGCCACTAAGTCTTGGGGTAGTTTGTTATGCAGCAACAGATAACTAATACAGAAGGTAAAGGAAAGAGAGAAACCAAAGATGGTTCCCATTCGATTTCTGACTTGAGCAACTGTGTGGCTGGGAGTGTCCAAATTCCAGGGAGAGAGAGAGATTTCTGGGGTGGCGAGAGTGGAGGTTGGATAAACAAGCATTTTGTCTATTGGAACTTCAGTGAGATGTTGAGTAAGCTGTAGATTCAGGAGTCTGGAGCCCCTTTTCCATTGTTGTACTGTTCCAGAAATCAGAGCAGCAAAATCCAAAACTTGGGTTTGGACTCAGGGGAAGGAAGTAAACCAGGGCTTTCCTGAGTCTTCCATTTGATCCTGCCTAGCTATCCCAAGTTCTACTTTGGTATTTGAGGCCAAAACCCCAGCTACTAATGAAGCGTTATTTTGCCTTACTTTGCCTTGTTTTATCCTCGTTGCATATGTCCTTCTTCAGGAGGGGTAGAGGTGGCAAGGCAGAGTTCTGGAATTCTTGCTTCGCTGGGCCATATACCAGTATAACGGTAGTACAGTAGTACGTATTTCTAAACTGACAAACATAACACCAGGACTTAGCCTGGCCTAGTGTTTCTCAAAGGGGCCTCCATGTTGGCATCAGGCCCAGGACAATTCTTTGTGTTGCTGGAGTGTCCTGAGCACTGCAGGGGGCTTAGCAGATGCCAGTAGAACCTGCCAGTCATGTGACAACCCAAAACAGCCTTCCCACAATTCCAGATGCTTCCTCCCCGAGTTGAGAACCAATGGACTGTTTGTGGTTGCTCACCTGCAACAGCCACACTTGGGGCTTGCACCTTGCCATTTCCTAGATGCCTACTTGGCAAGGTGTCCCACGTTATTAAATATTCTCATTTCTGGAAGTTTAAATACAACGGGTTCACAAAGATTTAAAATACAATGCTAATACAAGAACTATTTTGAATATAATTGAATTTTAGATCATTTATAAGGCAACATGGAATCTTGTGGAGACTCAGGGACATTGTTATAACTGGTGTTCTTTGTTCTGTTGCCATGCTGTAAAGAGAATAGCTTTTCTGGTTAACAGAATGCTGGCTGACAGTTCATGGTGAATAATACGACTGCCCTAATGTTTGAGATTTGTGACTGGGGACACCCTGGAAGAAGAGCCGGGAAATTCTGGAACCTTGATCTGGTGATGGAAGAAACTATTCCTACACTGGGTTGTGAAGTTATTAATCTATCTCAAATCTATGACGAAAAGAGAAGATAGCATTTGCATTTATGTATATATGATTAACTGTGTTTTAATGTACTAATTATCACAGAGCACCTACTGTGAGCCAGGCACTGTGCTAGTTTCTTTGAATGCGTTATTTAATCTAATATCCACAAAACTCCTCAGTGGTGGGCAGTATTATCATTCCCATTTGGAAGGTAAGAAAATTAAGGCTTATGAAATTTTTGCAACTTGCTCAAGGTCACCAAGCCAATAAACATCAGAGTCTGATTTCAAATCCGAACTTTGAGATTAATCCTGTAATTTGTTTAAACTACATCTGTATCTCGAGTGAGTTTATTGAACAGATACTTAAAGGGCACCGCCATGTGCTGGGCCCAACAATGGACAAAGAGGACAGAAATATTCCTGCCTGAGTGAATATGTGGTCCACATGCATGAGTACGTACACAGATGGATAAAATAAACGATGGGAAAAGGCATGGAATAAGTGAATGTATGAGTGAATGATGGCATGAGTGAACTGAATGGAAGAATGCACAGAATGGCTGGGGAAACGAACACGTGAGTGAGTGAGTGAGGAAACGAGTGAATGGACTGAGTGAGTAAGTGAACGAATGAGGAAGTGAGGGGTTTTGAGGCTGTGCTGCCTGAAACCGGAGCTCCTGGGGGCTGGCGGGTGAGGGGACGAGCGGCTACTCCACACAGTACGGTAGGCGCGGGCTGCTCCTCCTCGAGCCCCGCTCACGCCTCCTCTCGTCTCTCCTCCTCCGCCGCCGCCCGCTAGCCGGCCGCCAGGGTCCCAGTCCCAGGCGGGCCGGCGGAGAAGGCGGTTGGTGCGCTGTTGCGCTCGCTTCGCCGCCGCTGCCGCTGCCGCT
>NW_004443956.1:4096446-4106819 GCF_000243295.1 Trichechus manatus latirostris | reverse complement strand
CTCCCCGGTTGCCCTCCCAAGGGCGGTCCCGGGAGCCCCGAGGCGCCGGGCCCGGCGTCCGCGCCCCCGAGCCGGCCGCCGGAGCGCGGCGAGTCTGGAGAAGTTGGCGAGGTGAGTCGTGACAGCCCCAGAATCCCATCTGGGGACCCGTGTCTTGCGCTCTCCATCCGTGCCAAGTCCAAGCGAGGCTTTGGGCTGGAGGGACCGACTCCAGGTTTCACCCAGGGGCTACCCTCTTGTATTTCTCACCTTGCTAGAAATACAGAACCACTTTGTAACTACGCACTGGCAGATTATCACGTACATTTTTGAAAAAGTGTCAGGGAAAGTGGTTTGTATATCACTTTTTTTAAACTGCCAAGACAAGGCGTATTTTTGCATTCTTGCAAACATGAGCTCTTTGTTTAATTTTTCAAAAGCCATCACGGTGCAAGAATGCTTTATCTAGTTCTCATGTTTCACTGGAGAATTTTTACCGAAAACTTAGATCTGATTGAGTTGGAAAAGTTAGACGTTTACCAAGGACTCCCTGCCTCTCCTTCAACTTTGAATACCCCTGCACTTAAAGCAGAAGAGGCACTCGACCTAAGTTTATTAAAAAGAAGTTTTCTCTTTGGAGAGGAGTGATGCGTGGCACGGGAAAGACGGAGGGAGCGTGTTTTCCTGTTTCTCGTTCTCTTTCAGACTCGAGCACTGGCAAAGGGTCCTGCAAGGAAAACTTCTTACCGTAACCTTCGACATTATGTTTGATATTTTCTTCCCCTACACGAAGCTTAACACGCCGCGGCTTTTCATCAGCGTTTTATCTTTGGCCTTAGGGTTGCTGGAACGCCCGCAGGTTAGGGATTTGCGTTAACTTCCTTTGTTGTGGAAAGTTTTTTAACAAACCCCTCGTCTTTTCTTTGGTCGGTTTCCTCTGCCCTTTCGAAGCTGTAGATGTTTCTATCTGCCATTGCAACGCCTGCGTTTGCTGGTCTCCTTAATTACTTGAAGAATTCTTTTTGACCATAATGACCAAATCTGTTCTGGCGTTTTTACTGTAACTAAAAGACACGAGACCTGAAAAAGTAGTCGTGCCAGCTTCTGTTTCTCTTCTGCCTCATAAACAGTGTACAGATGGGGACTGACAAGTTTTAGGGGGAAAACCAAAGATTTATGGAATCGCCTTTAAGTATTTACAGCATCTCACAACTCCTTATGAATATACACTATACACTGTTTAAAATAAGGATATTTCTGTTAGAAACTTAATAGGACTTCCCCTCCTATATACTGAGATTTCTTATACTAGGTGGTCTTATGGTTCAATTACAAGTTTACTATGATTTGTAAGTTTGATGAAACAACCTGTAACATAATAATAAGAGCTGACACCACTTACCATAGCTAACTTACTGCCTGGCACAGTGCTGACAGCAGTACATAAAACCAGTCATTGTTAACATTTACTTTACATATATTAACTATGTAATCTGCCCCTTCACTCTAGGATGATGGTTCTCAAAGTGTAGTCTTTGTACCAGCGGCACCAACATCACCTGGGATCTGTTAGAAGACAAATTCTTGGGCCCCACCTCAGCCCTAATAAATCAAACTGCGGCGGTGGGGCTCAGTAATCTGTGTTTTAACAAACCCTCCAGTGGATGCTGCTGCACACCGAAGTTTGAGAACCATTGCTCTGTGAAGTAAGCGCTAATATTATCCACAATTTACAGATGAGGAAAGTATTATACAAGGCTAGAAATTTGGCCAAGGTTCACAGGTAAACCAGTTGCCGTTGAGGCGACTGTGACTCATGGTGACCCTATGTGTGTCAGAGCAGAATTGTGCTCCATAGGGTTTTCAATGGCTGGTTTTTGTTTGTTTTTTTCCAGAACATCATGCCAGTAATATTTATTATAATTCTACTGTGTGGTGAACACCAGACTGGAAACAGGGCAGAGAAGACAAAATGCAAGAAATGATAACCATGTCAATGGTTGGTTTTTTGGATGTAGACCCACAGGCCTTTCTTCTGAGGCACCTCTGGGTGGACTCAAATCTCCAACCTTTCCGATAGCAGCTGAGCACATTAACCATTTGCACCACCCACGGACTGCAGGTTCACAGTATGTGGTAAATAAGGATAAAGATCCAGGCAGCCTGGGCTCAGCTTGAGCTCTTACCTGCTATGCTGATGTCATACGATAGTCTTGCCTGCATTTCTTAGTTGTACTGAGATTTTTCTAAAGAAACGCCATACATTTTTGAAACTGTCTCATTCTTCAAGGTGCTGGGAACACTGGGGCAGCATCTTGTCTCTATCAGAACAAATGGTCTCTGACTAGCAGGAGATCACGAACAGAATCCAAATGGATGTTCTAGGGAAGGATTATTTCCATGAGCAGCAGAACCTCTTGAAGCCATTTTTCTTCTTGAACATATCTCTTAGATTATCATGGCAATCATGACCCACACCATAGGAATAAAGAACAAAATTAGAAAACTTGAGAAAGGCGGAGGGAAAAAGCCACAGGAAGTCTCAGGCTCAAATGCATAAACACGAAAGTCTAGTGTCCTCTGGAGAAGTTGACATTTTCTGGGACTTATGTATTGTTTCTTTTGCTACCTTGACAGTCACGGCAACAGAAGATTCTGGAGCAGTAAGGGAGCAGGAGGAAGGATCATTGTATGGGCTCCTTTATTGCTTTCCTAGTCCTGCCTGGGTTAAATTTTTGTGGTTGAGGAGGAATTTCAATTTTAGAGAGGGAAAAGAGAGCCTCGTGTTTTCAGAAAGCAAGTGCTTTAATCTCTTTACGTGGCTAGAATCCAAAAGAGATGAAGACCATGTGAGCTCGTTTCTCGGGCCTGGGGAGGGCCAGGCTTGTGGCTGTGGTTAGCAGAAAGCTTGGAGTTGGCTGTGACAGAGTCCACCACCTGCTGACCATCCGCAGATCGGTGCGTGGCCTCCCCCAGGGTACTGCTGTAAGTGAAGTTCTGCCACGTCAGTGCAGGAAACACAGTCTTCTCCTTCCACATCTTGTTTTCATTTCGGTGAAGTTTCCAGGGACTTGCCTGGTTAGCAGGCCGACCCTACAATTTTATAACTACTCATTTGTATGCATTCTGTCCTGCAGTGGCCTCCCCTCTCTATAAATATAAAGCCAGGAGGTGAAGTCTCAGCTTTTAGGTCAAGGGGAGGATCTGAAAATGGACACTGTGCTGTTAAGTAGCAGTCCCAGTACACAAGAGAAATGAAATCTTCCTTCCATTTTTGTTTATTGGTGATTTTTACCTGGCTGACTTCCAAAAGGAATTCAAGACGACTTACAGTAAAAGACACGTATACAATAAGGCCATTGAAATAGTTATAAAAAATGAAAAGTCATAAAAAGGAGGGGAGAGTAAGTTCTGTTTGTCAAAAACTGAGGCCAGTATTGTTATGAGATTAGGTATTAAATTTAGCTCTAAGCTTCCTGGCAGCCACGTCAAAAAGGGAACCATAATGGGCCACCTCGTTTTCTCTGAATGAGAAAAGGAAAAGTTTATCAAGAGAGATGATTTGTGTTTTTCATGGAACTGAATTCTAAAATGAGAATTTTACTTGGAAATAGTCTCTAGAGGGCCATCTGTCCAGCTTGCCTCTGAAAACTCCTCTTTGAGCTAACATATGGAAAAGGTCGTTTCATGTAATTGTCAATGTGATGTAGAAAGAGAATTTGGCATCTGGAGTCAGGTGAACTGGGTTCTAGTCCTAAGCCATTTTACCTCAATTTCCTTGTCTCTAAAATGAGGGAATCAGTCCAAAAGTTTTCTAACATCTCTGCCAGCTCTGACACTTGATGATACTGTGATGAGATCATCATGCTTAGCTGCAAAATCCTAACGATGACTATTACTGAGCCCTGTGCGCCATCTCTTGCAAAATCAGTCTGTTTCTCGTTTATCGGCTCCAGCCTGGAACTGTTACTGATTAGTCAGCTTCACCCCCCTCCTGAGCTTCATTTTTTCTCCTCTGGGTTGGCCTGAATGTTGCTGCTTTCTTGCTCTCTCTCTCTTTCTTTCTTTTGTTGTGGTGAAAATAGACATACCAAAATATTCCCCAATACAACTTCTGTGTTTACAATTCGATTACATTTTTCACGTTGTGCCACCATTATCGCTATCCTTTTCCACCACTATTAACATAAACTCAATACCCCCCAAACGAAAACTCTCCCTTTCCCTCTCCCTCCCACCATGAATAATCTCTGGTTCCTGTATATTTGCTTGTTTCATATAAATTAGATCTTAACAGTATTTGTCCTTTTGCAACAAACTTATTTCGCTCAGCATAATGTTTCCCAGGTCCATCCACGTTGTGGCACACATCAGAACTTCATTTCTCTTTACAGCTGCATAGTATTCCATTGTATGTATAGACCATATTTTGTTTATCCGTTCATAGGTTGATGGCTGTTTCGATTGATTCCACCTTTTGGCTGTTGTGAAGAGTGCTGTAGTGAACATTGGCGTACAGGCTTCTGTTTGCATTGCTGCTGCTCTCTCTAAAAAGATGATTTCTAAGGCAGGCATGGGCTACCTCTTAGCTCTGTGGAGTTCCTCTATCATTTTATTCCACAGTCATCTGGCAAGTGTTTACTGAGCATATACTCTGTGCCAGGCACTCACTGTACTGGAGAATGGAGTTGCTGCCCTCCTAGATTTACTGGGGGGGAGGGGCGGAGATAATACAGAAAGAAAGAAGTTATACTTAATATACTTGGCAGCCTTCCTAGCTGCCCCAATGAGAGGAAACATGTGTACTTGCTCATCAAGAGACACTGTTTCCTGCAGTTCCCTTTGTTCTCTGAGATAAGCCTTCTCAGAGGGTTCATGGGAATAAAGGTCTCATTAAAGAGAGATGATGTTATACAGCAAAATACCATATCTGTGACCATCATTCTATAATTAGCTGATAGCCCCAGAGCATATTAAAGTGTCTAGATCTTGTGTACCATCTATGATATTATACAGCTGTGAGTCTTGATTCTGTTCAAAATTCATCTTTAATCAATTGGTCCATGAGTTCTCTGTTTCACTCTCCACACCTACTCAATCAGTATGCTTTATTGGTTCTATCCCAAAATGTAACTCCAATCCCACCATTTCTGCCGCTTCCACTCAGAGATGCCGTCATGTCACGCCTGGATGCCTGCTGTAGTCTCCTCTCTGGTTCGCGTGTTTCCACTCTAGCGCCCTCCACAGTCCTTTTGCCATAGAGCTGCTGGAATGATGTTTTAAATATCTAGACCAGATCCCATCACTCCGATGGTTAAAGCCCTCCAATGACTTCCTGTCACACTGAGAATAAAATTCAATTTCTCAGTGTGGCCTTTGAGCCTTTGCCTGATCTCAACCCCAGTTGGCTCGATGGCCTCATCTCCTTACCCGTCCCCACCTCAGTCACTCTAAGTCAGCCACGCTGGTCATCAGATACACTGAAGTGTTCCCACCTCAGTGTTTTCACTTGTTGCCTATCCTTGGAATGTTCTCACGTGGCTAGCTCCCTCACTTCTTTCAGGTCTATGCTCAAATGTTTCCTCCTTAAAGGAGTCTTCCTGGCTGCCCAGAAAAAACAGGACCCTCCGTATCATTCTCTACCCCTTTACCCTGCTTTAGTTTTCTTTTTACATAGTAAATAAACTTGTATTTTATCTACCTCCCCCCCATGGAAACATTACTTCTTATTGATTGCTGTATCCCTGGCATCTAGAGCAGAGATCTCATAAAAGGTACTTAATAAATATTTGTTAAATGAACAATGAATGAATAAATGGAGAGCTGCCTTATACCAACACTATGCTAAGGCTTAACCTATATTATTAAATGATATATTATTTAATAATATTCAAAACAATCCCATACCTTTTAAGAGAATAGTGCGATCTTTAAAAACATGGAAGGCACTGTATTCAGCAGTTCACGTGCGTTATTTCATTTAGTCTTCATAACGACCTATCAAGTAGGTATAACTATTGGATAGGACAAGTCTCGTTCAGTTTCAAGTGATAGAAACTCAGGTTATATCAATGACAAAATGACAGAAGGAGATTTACTGGCTTATGAAGCTGGCAAGTGCAGAGGAGGTAAAGCTTCAGTCACAGCTGTATCCAGGGTTTCTAGCCATCGCACCTCCGTCCTTTAGCTCTGCTTCCTTCTGTGTAGGGACACTGTCAGGTGAGTTTCCCCATGGGATGGTTTACAGCATGCCTGGGCTTGCATCTCCTCCTTTAGTAACCTCTGACTAAAAGACCCAGGGCTGCCTCTATCAGCCTGACTTGGGTCACATGCATATTCAGTCGTTGATAGCCACACCTGGGCCATGTACCTACCGCTGGGGGTGGGGGCCAGGGAATGATCCAGCCCCTCCAAACCACATGGTCTGAAAACAGAAGAAGAGTGTTTTCCCCAAAGAAAATTGAGGTGCTCTTACCAAAAACTCCTGGATATGGATGCCAGTCAGAAAAACCAAAAACAAAAGCAGATGTCCGTTATAATCGGTATGCCCATTTTACAGATGGGTAAACTGAGGGTTAGAGGTAGTTACAACACTTGCCCAAGATGGGATAGCTAAGTGGCAGACCTGGGATTTCAAGCCAGTCCGTGTGCTTCTACAGCCAAATTGCTAAGCACCGTGCTGTACTTGGGAACAAATCTTGAAATCTGAACCATTTGATTGCTCTCTAGAATTCCTTTGTAAAAGATCCCTTTGATACAATCTCTCTCTATTAAAAATTTTTAATAGACTTTATTTTTTGAGTGTTTTAGGTTTACACAAAAACTGTGCAGAAAGTATAGCTTTCCCGTGTACTCCCTCCCTCTGAAGTTCTCCTACTGTTGACATCTTATATTTTGTACAATTAATGAACCAATATTGATATATTATTATTAACTAAAGTTCATTGGGGTTCACTCTATCCGTTGTACAGTCCTATGGGTTTTGACAAATGCATAATGCTGTGTGCCCACCATTATAGTATCATGTAGAACAGTTTCACTGCCCTAAAAACGTCCTAGGCTCCACCTACTCATCCCTCCCCTGGCCACCTGGCAACCACTGATCTTTTTACTGTCTCTGTAGTTTTGTCTTTTCCAGAATGTTGTATAGTTGGAACCATACAGTGTGTAGCTTTTTTGGACTAGCTTCTTTTACTTAGCAATGTGCATTTAAGGTGGCTCCTTGTCTTTTCGTAGCTTGTTAGCTCGTTTCTTTTTATCACTGAATAATATTCCATTGTACGGATATACCACAGTTTGCTTATCCTATTGAAGGACGTCTTGGTTGGCTTCCAATTTTTGGCAATTATGAATAAAGCTGCTGTAAACATCTGTGTCCAGGTTTTTATGTGGACATATGTTTTTATCTGATTTGGGTAAATATGTGAGAGAGTGTCGGATCTCATGGTAAGCCTATGTGTAGTTTTGTAAGAAACTACCAAGCTGTCTTCCAAAGTGACTATACCATTTTGCATTTCCACCAGCAATGAATGGAGGTTCTCTCTATATTTTTTGTAATTGAAATTGTTCATATTTGTAATGAGAGAAAGGCAGGTTACCAAAATGATCCCATTTTTGTTTTTAAAAAAGTATATATTTACGTATTTATACACGTATACATATACACATACACACGCACACATTGAGTTAACTCTGGAAGATGTTACACCAAAATGTTATTGGTTATGCAATTGGAATTATGGGTGCTCCTGCCTTTTTGCTTGTCTGTATTTTTAAAATTTTCTGTGATGAATATATGTATTACTTACATGGTTTATAAAACAACACAAAGTATCATAAAAATTTAAATCTCTTATTGGCCTGAGGCTTAGGAGGATGGAAATTAGTTGGAGAGACCATTTTTTTCCTTTTTCTCCCTTTGTATTGCTAAGTCCTTCATGCTCTTTTTTATGAAATGAGATAGAAATGTCCATTTGCAGAATATGTAATCCTTGTCTAATTCTTCTCTCTCGGATGTCAGCAGCCATTTCAAACTAGCACTGTTGCTTCATATTTTAAAATCTTGATAACATCTTAATTTGCAAAGAAGAGGGAGATAGAGAAATGGAATCTCCTACGTATCAGGAACAATCATAAGGGAGAGAAAATGAAATGAGAATTAGTCCAGGCACCATCATAAAATTTTGGAGGGGGAATGAATAAACACAAATGCGCAAGACCTCAAGTAGTAGTGAACGTTGATTTCTAAGGTGAAGTTGATGACGGTATCACCAACTGTTGTGGGGATTGTGCCCTGCACGGGGGCACCCAAAGAGGCTGTAAGTGGCGGCCTGAAATCTAGTCCATGCTTGGATCATGGAGCTGGGAGCCCTGGGTAGAGGCTTCATCTGTCCAGAGGGGGTGACTTTTCTGATTCCCTTAGGAGCACCTGAGTGATGCAGACAGTTAACGTGGTTGGCTGCTAACTCAAAGGCTGGAAGTTCAAGTCCACCGAGAGGTGCCTCAGAGGAAAGATCTGGCAATCGACTTCCAAAAAAATCAGCCCTTGAAAACCCTATGGAGCACAGTTCTGCTGTGACACACATGGGGTCAGCTGAGTTGGAATCAACTTAATGGCAAGTGTTGTTTTGTTGGTTTGTTTAGGCTAGTGTGGCCCCAAATATAGAGTAATAATTTAAAACATCACCTGTTGAGTCCAGCCACCTGGGTGTGAATCCTTACTCTACAACTTACTGATCATAAAACATGTGTATGTGTATAATGATGTCTGGAAGCAAACACACATATATACACATGGACATAATTACATCTGCTCGGAGGCACTGAATACCTACTATGCAATAGCCCTAGAGTTTGGGTAGAAACATAGCCATGTTTCAAATATCATGAACCAAAATAAGCATGTGCTATTAATAATTGAATGCATTTATCAAATAATTTTATTAAGCCCTCCAATGGCGGTTTGTTGGCACTCAGTTGACATTACTAATATAATACTGTGACTCAAGGCAAATACCAGCTTTTCTCTCTTGCCAGATTAATGATACTTGATTCACTGCAAAGCCATGGGTCATTCGAAGTGATTTAACTGTTAGCAAAGTCCTTAGTGTCATGTCTGGGTTTCTGAGTGAAGGCTCTAACCACAGCTTCAGTGGGGAAAAATCTTGTCAAGGGATTCACGTCTTCCTACACCCATGGTTTGCAGGGAACTGTATTAGTGTCTTCACTAAATGTGTCTACACTTAATGTGGATCTGGTTGCCCATCACCAGACTCGCCTTCCAGAGGCTGTATCAAGGTATTGTTTCCACTTCCTAACCTACTACTCTGGCCTGATTTGCAGACCTTCTCCATGTTAAAATATCTATGGTTTCATAAAAAAAAAGGATTCTACTAGGAAAGGGTAGCTGTACTAACCACTTCTTCCCCTAAAGTGAGCATACTAAAGATTTTACAATTCATCTTCTACCATTTTTTCCCCATATATTTGTTTCCTCCCCTAAGTAAAACTGGTTACCAAAAGCCCTGTTCTAGGCTACATTATGAAGAACTGCAGTTTTCCACCAAGCTTCTACCACTGGCCAGTATTGCAGCCCCAGGTTTACCTGCGCAAGTTTAGCTTGTCAGTTAAAGAGAAGCATTGATAAGAAAGGTAGCAGGAGATGGCAGAAAAGAGGGTCTGAGTAGAACCAATTACTTGCTTTAATAATTCAGTGTTTTGCAGTAATAGGCTACAAAGTAAATAGCACTACACATAAATGCTCTATTTCATTATTTATACACTCTAGAAATTGGAGTTTAATTAAGTCACACGCTTGAGACTTTTAAGCGATTAAGGAGACACTTTGTCTCAGACAGCCTGGAAGCAGTGAAGCTGCTTTTCCTTTGGAGCCTCTTCTGTTGTTCTGCATATCATTTTTCATTTGAGAGTGGGGAGGGCTTGAGCCAGGACAATTGATGCAGCGTTTTTCAAACTCCAGTCATTTCCACGTCAGCATCACGATTCTTGTAATATTCCTACACTACCATTGCTTACTTTAAAATAACCAGTGTTATAAACGTAAGTACATATATTTATTTAATAACAGCTTTGTTGAGATATGCGGAGCCCTGGTGGTGCAGTGGTTAAGCGTTAGGCTGCTAACCAAAAGGTCGGCAGTTCAAATCCACTAGCAGCTCCTTGGAAACCATATGGGGGCAGTTCTACTCTGTCCTATAGGGTTGCCATGAGTTGGAATCGACTTGACAGCAACGGGTTTTATTGAGGTAAAATATACATATCCTTTTTTTTTATTTTTATTTTTTTATTTTATTGTACTTCAGGTGAAGGCTTACAGAACAAATAGTTTCTCATGAAACAGTAGTACACATGTTGTTTTATGACATTGGTTAACA
>NW_004443956.1:4068053-4094907 GCF_000243295.1 Trichechus manatus latirostris | reverse complement strand
TTTAATTTGCATTTCTCTAATGGCTAGTGATCGCGAGCATTTCCTCATGTGTCTGCTGGCCATTTGAATGTCTTCTTTGGTGAAGTGTCTGTTCATTTCCTTTGCCCATTTTTTAGTAGGATTACTTGTCTTTTTGTTGTTGCATATCCTTTTAAAGTGTATAATTTATTGGTTTTTAATATATTCACAGAGTTGTGTAACCATTATTGTTGTTGTTAGCTGCATTGAGTTTGCCCCCTACTCATGGGGACCCCATGAACAACAGAATGAAATGCTGCTTGGTCCTGTGCCATCCCCGTGATTGGATGAAGATCAGACCATTGTGATCCATAGGGTTTTATTGACTAATTTTCAGAAGTAGATCGCCAGCCCTTTCTTCCTAGTCCATCTTAGTCTGGAAGCTCTGCTGAAACCTGTTCAGCATGACAGCAACACACAAGCCTCCACTGACAGATGGGTGGTGGTTGCACATGAGGTGCATTGGCCAGGAATCAAACCCAGGTCTCCTGCATGGAAGGCAAGAATCTACCACCAGTGTCCCTACTGTACAACCATTACCACTGATTTCAGAACATTTTCATCATCCCCAAAAGAAGCCCCATACTCATTAGCAGTAATCTCACCCATTCTTTCCTCCCCCCAACCACTGATCTACTTTCTATCTTTATGGTTTTGCCTATTCTGGACTTTTATATATATGGAATCATAAAATATGTGGCCTTTATGACTGTTTTTTAAGGCTCACCGATGTTGTAGCATGCATTCATACTTCATTTTTTTATTGCTAAATAATATTCCATTGTATGGCTATACCACATATTATTTTATAATTTATCAGTTGATGGACATTTGGGTTGTTTCCACTTTGGCTATTATGAATAATGCTCCTGTAAACATTTGTTTACAAGTTTTTGTGTGGGCATGTTTTAATTTCCTTTGTGTATATAGCTGGGACTGGAATTGCAGGGTCATATAATAACTATACGTTCAACATTTTGAAAACCACTTTGTAATACCGTGGGCCACATTACAATCCCACCAGCAGTGTTTGAGGGTTCTGATTTCTCCACATCCAAAATATATTTATTTTTCAAGGAAACTTTATGTTACTGCCATCAATTGTCAACAGTAACATAAATAGAAGATAATTATCAAATCACACACTAAGAAAACTAAACGTCATTCATCCCTAGTTTGGTATTCTTGCCTGCTGAAAGTTCTGCATCTGAGATCTGCTGCCTTTTCGATTGAAACGGATGATTAGGCAATATTAGAAAGGTGTTCAAGACATGAGCATCAAGCTGAGACTTGACTTTCATTGACATTGTTGAGAAGAGAACTGAAAATGGAATAACTTCATCACTGTGATTCGGTGTTATCTGATGCAGTGTCTAAATATTAACTACTACTTACGCATCACACGCTTTGGAATATATGGGATTAGGAGGCACTGAACCTTAGGCAAGTCTGTTTCATCTTGTTTCAGCTGTCAGTTCTGTGACTACATCCTATAAGTAACTCAGAGGTGGCTGAGGTAGTGTTTGATATGCTTTTTGTTTTTCTTCTCATAGTCTCATGGTGTTGTTTTCTCATTTCTTCTCATGGTATTTTGCTAGAGAACTCTTGGGTAAATTTGAGAAGCTGTCAGGATTGCTGCTTTCTTGATAGGATAATAGATATTAACACAGTAATTCCATTTCTGAGAATGTAGTCTAAGGAAATAAAGCAAAGAAGAAAAATGCCATCAGACCAAAGATGTTCAGGGCAACATATATTTAAAACTGAGAATAATTCGAAGCAACAACCAAAGGAAATGATTATAAGTTATGGTGTTTTAGTTGGATGGAATAGTAGATGGCTAATAAAAATTATTGTTATGAAGACTTCCATAGTAACAAGAAAATAGAAGGATTAAATAAAAAAGTAGAATATAAAATTATATACACACTATTAGTACAGATATAAAAATATGTATTCAGTTGAATAAAGACTAGAATGTAACATACAAAACACAAAAGCAGTTTTATGGGCAAGATTTTCGTTTACCATCTTTAATATTTCAGCACGTTTTATGTTTTTCAATTTAAAATGTACATTGTATATTTTATTCTGATCTTTTTTCTAAAGATAGAGATTTTTGTTTATTTACATTGTCTTATTATTTTAAAGTTCCTGGGTGGTGCAAATGGTTAAGCACTCAGCTACTAACCTAAAGGTTGGGAGTTTGAATCCACCCAGAGGTACCTCCAAAGAAAGGCCTGCCAGTCTACTTCTGAAAGCTCACACCCACTGAAGACCCTATCGAGTGTAGTTTTACTCTGAAACTCTTGGGGCTGCCATGAGTCAGAATCAACTCAATAGCAACTGGTGTTTTTTTTTTTTTAAATATTAATTGTATATAATTACAGTGAAATAATATGTAAATGCCAGCTGCGATGGTTAATGTTATGTGTCAGTTTGCCTAGATTATGATTTTCAGTGGTTTGGCAGACACTGGACTGATTGCTATTTCATAGTGTAGTATAATGTAATCACTTCCATGATGTGATCTGATTTGATGTTATCACCTCCATGATGAGATCTGCTATGAGCACCAATCAGTTGAAAGGGGAGTTTCCTTGGTGGGGAGTGGCCTGCCTCCAGTATATAAATGGATGTTCCAGCAAGGCTCACTCTGGCTCTGGATCCTGCATCCAACCCGTCATCATCTGACCTCAGTTCCTGGGAAGTGAGCTAGTAGCCTGCCACCTGACCTGCAGATTTTGGGATTCACGAGCTCCTGCAGCCCCATGAGCCAGCAGCCTGCCGTCTGACCTGCCTATTTTGGGTTCGTCAGCCCCTGCAACCACATAAGTCACGAGAAGCCTCCAGCCTGATGTCTGACCCACAGATTTGGGACTTTCTAGCCTCTGCAACTGTGTGAGCCATTTCCTTGCATTAAATCTCTCCATATTGCATGTTTCACTGGTTTTGCTCCTCTAGAGAACACAGGCTAAGACACCAGCTGAGGTGAGTTTTTGGAAGGAAATAAACAAGGATTATGACAGAGTAAAAGGGAGGGCGCTCCATGAACGGTGAAGACTTTCCTGCTGTCCAAAGGAGAAGGAGCTGGCTACGCAAAGAGCCAGGCAAGCACATTCTGGATGAAGGACCCAGTTTGTATCAAGATCCAGGTATGACCACAGGATTGAGTGGCTCAGGTAGAAAGAAAGAAAAGGTGGTGGGTGTGGAGTTCGTGGAACCGAAGGGTCAGGAAACAAAGCATCTTCCAAGTAGCAGTCGAAGTCCCAGAGAATAATGACAGGAATTGGTGTGGGGAGGAATATTGAGAGCCAGAATCGACACTCTTCAGTAAATGAAGAGGAAGAACCTGGAAGTTGATAGATGACACCAACAAAGATAAGGAGAAGGTAAAATTGTCTCATGCCACAGACTTCACTTTCTAGACATCTGCAGGTTCAGATGTGACATGGGAGCAAGGAGGATACACCATTGTGTGGTGGGACTCTTTTTGGTTGTTAAGTTGTATGTTTATTTCAAACTGGCTTCAGAAAAAGGGAATTTATTGAATCCAGGTGCTCAGGTAATGTCATTAGAGCTCTGACCCTCCATCCTTTGGCTCTGCTTTCTTCTGTGTTAAGTTGGTTCCCGTTGTCTTAGTCATCTAGTGCTGCTCTAACAGAAATACCACAGGTAGATGGCTTTAACAAAGAGAAATTTCTTTTCTCACAGCCTGGTAGCCAGAAGTCCAAATTCAGGGCATCAGCTCCAGGGGAAGGCTTTCTTTATTGGCTCTGGATGAAGGTCCTTGTCATCAATCTTCCTCTGGACTAGGAGCTTCTCTGCGCAGGAACCTCGGGTCCAAAGGATGCGCTCTGCTCCCGGCGCTGCTTTCTTGGCGGTATGAGGTCCCCGTGTCTCTCTGCTCGCTTCCCTTTGTTTCATGTACAATAAAAGGTGGTGCGTGCCATACCGCAGGGAAACTCCCTTTACATTGGATCAGGGATGTGACCTTAGTAAGGGTGTTACAATCTTACCCTAATTCTCTCTAACATAAAATTACAAGCACAAAATGGAGGACAGCCACACAATACTGGGAATCATGGCCCAGCCAAGTTGACACGTTTTTGGAGGACACGATTCAATCCATGACAACCTGTGTGGTAGCCAAGATGGTCGTCATCAGCTTCAGCCTTAGCAACAGGTCTTAAAAAATCCTGGACAGCAGTGTCCGTTCCAGTTCGCTTTTCTAAAGTATAAATAAGTACGTAGTTAACCATCAGTCAAAGCAGTGCTAGAATTCTCCGCCACCCATTCCCCATCAAAGCCCAGTGATTAAAGGGGTTAAGAAGTCCTAGGCTTGTGCACTAGACTCCTGGCTCCTCGCAAAGTGCTGGGTGACATTTGAGAGGTGCTAAGTTTGCTATTGGTAGGAGTTGGTCAAAGGCACACCATTTCAACGCCCTTAAAGTTTATTACTCATTGTGACTGCTCAACACAAATGCTTGTTAACCTGAAGCCTGAGATTTTTAATGTAATGTGAGAGGTAATAGAGTGGGGGCAGCAAAGGTCTTATTAAGTCCCAACCGCTGATACTTGAACTAGGCTTTATTTTTCTTTTTTTAGTACCTGTCACAAGAGACCATGAAAGATTGCAACCCCTAGCCCCTGTTTTTTGGACAGTGCAGTCCTGAATCACTGAAGCCTGAAACTAAGAGAAGTGACCTGCTGTGTGTGCTGCAGGCGAGGGCAAGCTTTCTTTCCTTTTTTTGATAATTTATTTTGTTGTTGTTGTTGTTGGGAAGCAAGCTTTTTTTTAATTAAAAAAGAAAGATACTTGTCAAATAGTTGTAGGGGGTGTTGTCAAGTTGATTCCGACTCATAGGTATGGGGTACATACACACACAATTAAGATAATAACGCAATGAATTCCTGTGTACCCACCACTCAGCTGAATGACAAAGATTTAAGTCCCTGAGATAACCAGTCTTCTCCATTTGGTGTTCATCGTCCTCATGCATGCATTTTGTTTTATTACATATATCCACAAATAATGTACGGTGCTGTTTTGCTTGTCTTCAAGCTTTATCTAAGGAGTTATCATTCTCTCGTTATCCTTCTGCAAATTGTCGTTTTTCCTCTTCGGGATTATGTTGATACATGCCACTCTAGTTTATTCATTGTCACTACTATAGAGTATTCCACTGTTTAAATGTATCCAATATATTTATAATTCTCCTGTGCATGGACAGCAAAGTTATTTCCAGTTTTTCACTATTACAAACAGGGCTGCTGTGAGCATTCTTGCCTGGGTCTTGTGCAAATGTACAAGTGTTTCTTCAGGTTACAAAAGTAGGAGAAGAGCTGGAGGGGTGGAGGATATATGTGCGTCTTCACTCCTACTTGTTGATGTTGTGTGCCATCAAGTCAGTTCTGACTCATAGTGACCCTATAGGGCAGAAAAGAACTGCCCCATAGGGTTTCCTAGACTGTAATCCTACGTCTACAGGAGCAGATCACCACATCTTTCTCCCATGGAGCTGCTGATGGGTTCTAACTGCCGACCTTTTGGTAAGCAGCTAAGCGCTTAACCATTGGGCAACCTGGGCTCCTTTCACTCCTGCTAGATACTACCAAATGGCTCTCCAAAGTGTCTGGGCCCACTTACACTCCCCTGAGCAGTGTTTGAGGGGGCCAGTGCTGTCACATCCACACTGATGCATGCAATGGTCAAACTTGTATTTCTTGTTGAATGTTTACCAATCCGAGAATAAAACGGAGTTTCTTTATAGTTTGAATTTGTATGTCCCTGATTACTAAGATTGATTGTTTTCATTCAAGCAGAAGCCCAATATGTGAAGCTAAGCTAGGTGGAATTGTTCATTATGGGGTGGGGAGAGTTTCACGTTTAAGATATCTAAGCTGTTGCGTTTTGTTTGTTTGTTTGTGTCTTATATTGTTGTTAGTTGCCAACTCATGGTGACCCCGTGTGTGCAGATGGAACTGCTGCACCTGCACGGTGTTTTCAAGGCTATGACCTTTCAGAAGCAGATCTTCAGACTTGTCTCCCGAGGCACCTCTGGGTGGGTTCGAGCCGTTAACCTTTCGGTTATTGCATTTATTGTTTTAGCACCCTTTGGATGATACCCCTGTTCCTAACTGTTGGGCATAATTTTAAGCAGATGGATTTCCATTAAATCTCTTTTGTAGCATATTTTGCTTATTGCTTTGACTTTCTGGATTGACTGTGACTTTAGCGTTATCTGGGACCCACGCTTCCCACCCTTTTACATAAGTTAATTGGGAGTTGGGCTTAATAGTGAGCATGAAAATCCACCCATGAAGCTGAGGAAGAGAACAGGCATCTGAGTCCTGCAGGATGGGCTCCTGGAGGTCACGAATCACACTCCTGATTTAGCACCTTTGCTCTGGCTGTCCCCTCCGCCTGGAATGCTCTTCACCCAGAAGTGCACTTGGCTCACTCTGTCACCTCCTTGATTAAAGTTCTGCTTGACTTTGCACTATGCAGTACTGCACCACCCCACCAGCCACTTCCACTCCCGGTACCCCTACCGTGCTGGACCTTATATTTCCTTCCTTCCTTTTTGTAGCATTTATCATCTTCTAACTTTCTACGTAAGTTAGATAGGAGAGGTAGGTAGGTAGGTAGATAGATAGCTGTCGTTGACTCTAACTCATGGCGACATTATGTACTACAGAATGAAACATTGCCTGGACCTGCATCATCCTCACTACCACTGGCATGTGTGAGCTGTTCAAGTCCATCATTGCAGCTATTATGCGAATCCATCTCACCAAGGTTCTCCCTAGCCCCCGCTGGCCCTCTACTTCAGCAAACATGATGTCCTCCTCCAGCAATTGATCCTTCCTGATGATGTGTCCAAAGGAAGCAAGTCAGAGAAATGTTCTAATATTTGGAAGTAGATCACCAGATTTTTCTTCCTAGTCCGTCTTAGTCTGGAAGCTCTGCTGAAACCTGTCCACCATGGGTGACCTTCCTGGTATTTCAAATACTGGTAGCATAGTTTCCAGTATCATAGCAACACACGCGCCACCACAATACAACAAACTGAGTCGGGTTGTGGTCTGTGTAAGTTACTTCGTTACTGTTTACTCTGGTGTTTATTCTTTGTCTTTCCCCCTACCCGCTGTAGAGTGTAAATTTTGCAAGGGCAGGTGTCTTAGGCTGGCTTCTCTAGAGAAGACATCTTTGTTTTGTTCACTGCTGTCTTCCAGGCACCTAGAATAGTGCCTGACACGTAGTGGGTATACAGTAAAGATTTTTTGATTAATAAATGGGTTGGAGTTAGCAAGGAAAAGAGGGCAAAGAAGAGCATTCATGAGAGAGAGAATGCTTGTGCCAACACCTGGAGGTAATACAGCATGTTCTCATGTAAATATTACAGCCTTGGAAAAACCTATAGGGCAGTTCTACTCTTTCTTGTAGGGTTGCTATGAGTTGGAATCAACTCTATGGCAGCGGGTTTATGACTGTGATTATGAGTGGCTATCCATTCAGGCTGGGGAGTTGCAAGAGATGTAAGTAGGGGCCATGATCAGCAGTTTGGACTTGATATTGATCTTGGAAACTTTGCATGATTTTAATCAAGGAAATAACATGATCCTATTTGCATTTTGGAGTCCCCTGGGTGGTACAAAGGACAGTTACCTCATTCAGCTGCTAACCAAAAGGTTGATGGACTCAGAGGCAACTTGGAAGAAAAGCCTGGTGAGCTACTTCTGAAAAATCAGCCATTGAAAACCCTGTGGACCACACTTCTACTCTGACATGCATGGGGTCACCATGAGTCAGAGTTGACTTGATAGCAATTGTTTTTTTACATTTTAGAAAAACATCACCTTGGCTCCAACAAGGAGAAATCATAGGGTGAGGGTTATTAAGGATAAGATTGGAGACAGGAGACCCACCCAGGTGGCTGTCACTGTGATCGAGGTGAGAGAAGACTGTGGCCTCCTCAAGCAAGGGCACGAGAAGAAGTGGACAATTTTGAGAGATACTTAGGGCATATCTATTATCCTTCCTGGGGATCCCCCAAATAAGTAGACTCCAAGTAACTCTCCACATCGAGACTGAGCAGAGCTAGGAGCCCTTGCTTCTATAAGCGTGCTCTTAAGTAATCAAATTGAAAATCTCTGCAAAGCGCCCCACCCACATCTTCAACTTTCCTCCTGGTGAAAGAAATCTGGAGCAAGCCTGTCATTATTCAGGAGAGCAGTGACTAATGGAGCAGAGTGCTGATTGAACGCGAAGTTTTTGGAAGGAAGGTAACATTCAACATCCAAGTTCCCTGGTCTCCAAATCTTTTGTGCAAGTAAATTAGTTTCATTTGTCTCAGGGCACCTTTTCCAGGCCCGCTTCTTGCAACTTGCCTGAAAATGTTTCTCAGTGGTGTGTTTGAGGCTTGGCTCCATCTCCTGGTCTGGAACAAATCTTTTATTATGAGGAAATAGCTGAATGATTATTCTGAACTCTTGGACTCTATTTCCCTCTCAGCTGTTGACTCGGTATTTGATACCTTGATAATTTTCAGCTTAACCTGACCCCTCTCCTACCCATTTCTCACCTAATATGAATTTCATGCTGGAAGCTGAATTCCATACCCGCCACTCACCAGTCTTTAGTTAGACGGTTAGGATTAACACCTGTCTCTTTAGACTCTTCCAAGATGTATCAGAGGCACATATGTTGTTTGCTTTGCTCACCTCCTGCGCTGGTTTAATTTTCCTTTGGTCCAATGGTCATGCTTTCCACCACAACCTAAAAACATCCAGATGATGGGAAGATCGTGTTGCTCGTTTCACATGGGAAGGCACGATCCACCCTCCTCTTGTTCAAGTTGCATTCAAATCTAATTTCCATGGCCTGTGTGAATAGGAGCGTCACAGCCTTGTGTCAGCTGTCGGAGTTTAGCAATACTATTTCCAAACATGGGCCAGTAGGCAGCCAGCAAGCACTAGACAGCTGAGTGCTGGCAGAAAAAGCCTCAGACACCTATAGCAGTCCAAACAGTGACTCATCCTGCGATTGCCAGGATAAATATGGGAATAAATGGTATTTTTCTTTAAGCAGGAAGAATTGTCAAAATGCTTATCACTTTATAAAATATAACAGATTGTGCCTGTTCATGTTTTGAAATGTTCCAACCATTTACTAGATGTTTTTTTATGAGTTGGGTAATAGCTGTAACTTACTTTTCTTTCCAGGGGACCTGGAGAACTCAGGAGTTTCCAAAATGGGCTGCCACCCGAGCTCTGGATCCACCTGGCCGTGGTGGCCTGTGGCAACCGGCTGGAGGAGACACTGGTCATGCTCAAGTCAGCCGTGCTCTTCAGCCACAGGAAGATGCAATTTCACATCTTCACTGAGGAAGCTCTGAAGCCTGAGTTCGATAAGCAGGTGAATTTGCGGAAATCGTGGCAAAAATATTTCCTGAGTGCGGACAGGCTGCATTTGGAAAGCACATCTCCTGTTCAGTAGTGTACTTCCCTGCATGTTTAGTTTTGTGGCCTTGAACACTGGACTCTGAGCTTTCCTCTCCTCGTGCATGATGTACGGATAACTGCGCCTACCGCCTGGAGATAGAGTGAGGGTTAAATGAGATGATGTACTTAAAAGCATGTGGCACAGGGCTCAGTCCTTGATGGTGTTATTCATACTGTTCTCATTTATGGGTAGGTAACTTGTTTTCATCCATTTATATGTTTTGTAAATGACAAGTGATATGTGTTCATTTAAATCATTTTAAACAATATCGATGTTATCAGTTAAAAGATGGAAGTCCTCACTACTCTTTAGGCCCGCACAAGAAATAACCAGAGTTAGCAGTTTGGAATGATTCTTCCATAGGTTTTTCTTTTTATATACAGACGTGTGTGTGTGTGCGTGTGTGCGTGTGTGTGTGTGTGTGTGTGTGAGTTTGTATGTATGTGTGTGTATGTACACATACATACACACATATAAATACATTGTTGTTGTTAACTGCCTGTCTTAGTTATCTAGTGCTGCTGTAACAGAAATACCACAAGCAGATGGCTTTAACAAACAGAAATTTATTCTCTCACAGTTTTGGAAGCTAGAGGTCCGAATTCAGGGCTTCAGCTCCAGACGAAGGCTTTCTCTCTCTGTCGGCTCTGGAGGAAGATCTGGTCATCAGTCTTCTGCTGGTCTGGGAACTTCCTCAGTGTAGGGACTCCAGATCCAAAGAACTCACTCCACTCCTGGCTCGCTCTTGGTGGTACTGAGGTCCCTGTGTCTCTCTGCTCACTTCTGTCTTTTCTATGTCAAAAGAGATTGACTCAAGATATAACCCAATCTTACAGATTGTGTCCTTTCTCACTAACATAACTGCCTCCAATCCTGCCTTATTAACATCTTGGAGATTAGGATTTACAACACATAGGATAATTACATCAGATCACAAAATGGAAGACAACCACACAATACTGGGAATTATGACCTAGCCAAGTTGACACATATTTTTGGGTGATGCAGTTCAATCCATAACACTGCTGTTGAGTTGGCCCCCAATTTATGACAAGCTTATACCCAATAGAATGAAATGCTGCCCAGTCGTGTGCCATCCCCAATAACAGTTGTGGATTGGACCATTGTGATCCATAGAGTTTTCATTGGCTGATTTTTGTAAGTAGATGAGCAAGCATTTCTTCCTAGTCCATCTTAGTTTGGAAGCTCTGTTGAAACCTGTTCAGCATCGTAGCAACATGCAAGACTCCACTGACAGATGAGTGGTGACATGTGCATGAGATGCATTGACCAGGAGTTGAACCTGGGTCTCCTGCATGGAAGGTGAGAATTCTACCACTGAACCACCATTGCATTCCTCTATCTATCTATCTGTGGAATCCATCCATATGTAGGCACCCAGATTAAAATGTATTTCTTTTACAAAGTCAGGATTATTCTCTGCGTGTCATTTTGGAACTTGCTTTAACACACTGAAGACCATCTCATAAGCATTGTTGCAGGTCAAGACTCATACATTCTTACCTCATCCTTTTTGGTGGTGGTTGTTGTTAGGTGCCATTGAGTCAGTTTGGACATAGCGACCTTATGTATAAGAACGAAACACTGCCTGGTCCTACACCATCCTCACAATCACTACTATGCTTGAGTCCATTCTTGCAACTCCTGTGTCAGTCCATCTCATTGAGGCTCGTCCTCTTTTTCGCTGACTCTCTACTTTACCAAGTATGATGTCCTTCTCCAGGGACTGGTCCCTCCTGATAACATGTCCAAAGTTCATGAGATGAAGTCTCGCCGTCCTCACTCCTAAGGAGCGTTCTGGCTATACTTCTTCCAAGACAGACTTGTTCGTTTTTCTGGCAGTTCATGGCATATTCAGTATTCTTTGCTAACACCATAGTGCAAAGGCATCAGTTCTTCTTCAGTCTTCCTTATTCACTGTCCAGCTTTTCAATACATATGAGGCAATTGAAAATACTACAGCTTGGGTCAGGCACGCCTTAGTCCTCCAGGTGACATCTTTGCTTTTTAACACTATAATGAGGTCCGTTTTTGGTTACTACACAGGATTTTACTATGCAGTGAGTCATTGTGTATTTGCCATTGCTATGCTGAGTAACAAATATTGACTTTATCCCAGCACATGAGAAGATCTTAGGAATGCCTCTTCTTCCCAGCTTAGGTACATGAAGACCTTTGGAGACCAAGCTTTGTTTTCCTCTAAGCCTTTCTCTTTTGGTACATTCCTGAGTGCTGGCAGAGCAAGACCACTTTTGTTTTGTATTTACAAACTCGAGTTGACACTTCCGCATCCTCCTCCCAGGCTAGCTGCACTAATGAGAAATGCCACAAAGACATGTTGGGCAGTAACATGTTGGGTTAATAACAGAAAGCTAGAAAACGTGTTATGTTTTCTAAGGAAAAAAAAAATCAACCTCAACATCTTCACCAAGAGAAGTCAGGGAAACAGTCTTGCGGTTTTGAAATGGATTGGGAAAATGCCTTGCCAAAGATCTGAGTCAAGGAGGGGGAAGGGGGAAAGGTTGAAGCACTCATAGTTGCTATGAAGCTGTGGCATAAAGGAAATGATGATGATAATAATATACGATGTTTATCAAAGACGTGGAGTCCCGAGGTGGTGCAAATGGTTAAGCGCTTGGCTGCTGACCAAAAGGTTGACAGTTTGAGTTCACCCAGAGGTGCCTCAGAAGAAAGGTCCGGCGATCTGCTTCTGAAAGGTCACAGCTATTGAAAACTCTATGAGCACATTTCCGCCCTGACACACATGGATCGCCATGAGTCAGACTTGACTCGACAGCAACTAGTTTTTTTTCTTTTAAATCAAAGACTTATTATTTGTGATGTAATTTAATTTAGTCCTCACAACAACCCTTTGAAGAAGGTAACAATCATGTCCCTATTCTACAAACAGATAATTAAAGCTTAGAGAAATTTGCTCATCAGGGTGTCAGTTCAAGTTTACTGACTCGAAACTCCATGGACTTAACCTCTATACCATACTACTTCCTGAACTAATAGAAAACTGAAATACAAACCTCAGATCCATTATTTACTTGCTGTGTGGTCTTGGGTGAGTCAGTGGCCTTTCTGAGCATTTGCTTCCCCATCTGTAGCTTGGGGCTAGCAGGACTGGTAAAAGAGATGATATATCTGTCATCAGGATAGGCCAAGTCAAGCTGCTGTAACAAACAGCTCCCCTAAAGCTCCACAAGTCTCCCCACTCCTACTGCATGTCTTACACGTGGGCAGGGTGTCTGTTCCACACCGCTACTCTGGGACCAAAGTCAACAGACAATTCATGCTCATAGCTGCACCTGCTGGAACATTCGGCACCTGAAGTTCCTTGATGCCATCACCGGAAAGAAAGGCTAGAGAATCACGACTGTGCTTTTCACTCCCTCCGCTTAACAGGATCACAGGTCTTTTCCATGACATTTCACTGGCCAGAAGTAGGCACAAGACCCACCCAACTGCAGGGCGGTGTGAAGTGTGGTGCTTGTGTGCAGCAAGGGAGAACAGGCTATGGGCAAATACTGGTATTGTCCTGCATAATATCTGTCTCACCAATGTTTATTGACTACCTGATGCATGCTAGAAGCTGGGGCTTAGAGTGGAGCAGAGCAAAATGCAGACTTGGACTTAAAAAAGATAAGAGGAAGGAAGGGGTGTATGTATAACTATATGTGTGGCAGATTGCATTTTCCAGCGTCCCCAGTGGCCCCCACTGCTGCTGTTTACACCTTTGTGTAGTCCCTCCCACACAGTATCAGGGTTGGTCTGTGTGACCAATAGCGTACGACAGGAGTGATGGTGTGTCACTTCTGAGATAAGGTTATAAAAGGTACTGCACCTTCCATCTTGCTTGCACTCTTTCTTTCTTGGATCACTTGCTCAGGGAAGCCAGCTGCCACGTCAGAATAGCCCTTTGGAAAGGCCCACATGGCAAGGAACGGAGGCCTTTTGCCAACACCCATGTGTATGAGCTTGGAAGGAGATCCTCCTGCCCCATCAAGCTTCAGATGTCTGTAGCACCAGCCAACAGATGAACTGCTGCTTCATGAGCGATCCTGAGCCAGAACAACCCGGCTTCCAGATTCCTGACCCTCAGAAATTGTATAAGATGGTGAAAGTATGTTGTGTGAAGCTACTGAATTTGGGAGTAATTTGTTATAAGGCAATATATATACACACACACATATATACACAGTAAAACCTGTGAAAGCTGGAACCTGTATAAGGCAGAAACCTGTCTGAGAAAGAAAACTCAGTCACTAAAGTGAACAACACAAAAGTGGTAAGACTGCACCCTGTCAAAGGCAGAAAATTTTCGAGACCTGGAAAAATAAGGCAGTCCCGTCAACTTCCAGCTCTCACAGGTTTCACTGTATATATAATTTAAAAATATTTTAAAATATATATATATTTACTTATGCATGTGTATGTATCATAGATATATATAATTTTTAAATATATATGTGTGGGTATGTACGTATATGTTTTATCTATTGCCTTTTAACAATTACCGCAAAAGTTAATAGCTTCACACATATACTTTTTATTGTTTTACATATACATTTACAAGTATACTGTCTTAAACTTATATTATCTTAAATATCTATATCTATCTATACACCTGTATAGTTATGTGTGTGTGTGAATGTGAGTGTAAAATAGAGTGTGAAAGAATAATGCTATGTGACATCTGAGGCTAAGTCATAAAAAGAATACAGCTTCTGCCTGGCGTTTTCTTGGAATGCCTGCTACTGAAACCCAGCCACCATGCTGCGAGGAAGCCCAAAGTAGCCTATACAGAGAGGTTGCATGGAGACGCCCATGCAGAGAGGAGCTGAGGCCCCCAACCAATAGCCAGCCTCGACCACCAGACTTGTGAGTGAATGACCCTTCAGATGATTCCAGCCCCCAGCCATGGAGTCTTCCAGCTGAGGCCTCAGACATTATAAAGCAGAGTTAAGCTGTCCCTACTCTGCCTTGTCCAAATCTCTTATCCATGGAATCTGCGAGTATAATAAGTGGTGGTTTTATACTACAATACTAAGTTTTTGGTTAATTTGTTATGAGCCATAATAACTGGAACATTATAAATTGAAAGCTAAAACACATGGGGAAATTATTGTAGATACGTGTGAGGTTGTGTCATGCTTGGAATTGCCCTGATGGCTTTACCCGTTTGACCTTTCATTTCCTCAGGTCTTTGTTAGACCAGTGAAGCGTAACTAACCAGGGAAATTACGATAGGGTGTTAGCAGCCAGGCAGGGCATACGGTATCACTCCTTTCTTTTCTATGCAGGGGTTACGGTGCCGGTTTAGACTTGGCCCTTACCTAGGTCACAGAACTTCTCTCAGCCTCAATTTTGTCATCTGTATCATGGGACGAATGGTACATGGGGCAAGTTGCCCTGCTTACTACCAAGTGTAATTGTGAGGCTAAATCAGACAATATATTTATTCTTTCATTCCACAGAGATTCCCTTGGAACATCTCCTATATGCTGGGTGCTTTGTTATGCCTGGAAACCTTGGTGGCATAGTGGTTAAGGGTTCGACTGCTAACCAAAAGGTCGGCAGTTTGAATCCACCAGACACTCCTTGGAAACTCTATGGGGCTGTTCTACCCTGTCCTATAGGGTCGCCATGAGTCAGAATCAACTCAACGGCAATGGGTTTTTTGGGGGGATTTTGTTAGGCCTTGCATAATAGAGCAACAGCAGTTGATTGCTTCTAAATCACAAATTGGTCAGAGGGGGAAATTGTGACACCCTTCTGAAGGCTAATCCTGACCCTGAGGCATTATGTGTATAACAAGAGTTTCTTGTGCTAACTTCTAGGGAGGCTCAGGGCCACTTATTTTTACCTCGGTAAAAAAGCAACAATGCCAATTGCTGTCATGATTTCTCTGGAAGCTTCAGTGTGAGTGAGTTCTTGTATATTTAAGTAAAATTTTTTTTTTAAAGTTACTTCAGTATAGTATGTCTGGTGGCATTTACCATCTACATTGTAGATACTTAATCTATTAAAATTTCATTTATTTTTATCGTCTGCTAACATAGAAGCAGAAAATACCATCTGGCTGATTTGCTAGCTCCTACTGGCATCTTGGGATCATGTGATTTAGATTGAGTTCATCTATGCTTCTGTCCCAGACTCAGAAGCAGGAAATAGTGTGACACAGAAGTGAAGAGAGCGTCCAGGGCATTCTGGTGATAGGCGGGGCCCATGGAGCAGCAACATCCAGTGTGCATGTGTGAGGTAGGAGTGAAGAAGAGGTGGGAGGTGGGGGTTGCCATGGAGAGATGTCAGCAGGAGTTCCAGTGACTGGAGTCAATGGGGCAAGTTGATGACTTCTGGCGATGGCAGCTGGGTTTCATCACCAGCTTAATTTGTAGTGGGTTATGATTAATAGAGGGACCCAACAAGACCCACCTGGGTCTGGATCAAGTTGGCTCAATATATACCCCTGAGTCTGATTCTCCCAAAGGTCTGTTGAGCTACTCGATATCCTTGCATTAATTTTTTTTTTTTTTTTTAGCTTAAACAACTGGAATTGATTTTATTGCTTACAACCTGGAATCCTGATAGTAATACAAAGTAACCAAGAAAAGGGGTGAGGGGTATTATTTCCTTTTAAAAAAAAAAAAGCTCCAAAGGACTGCCTTCGAATGGTATTACATGCTTTTAACATAAAGGGGCATTTCTCTTCGTTGTTAGTTTTCTTTTCTTGAGGATTGTTGTAGTTACCCAGTGCTGCTGTTACAGAAATACCACAAGCAACTGGCTTTAAGGAACAGAAATTTATTTTCTCACAGTTTAGGAGGCTCGAAGTCCAAATTCAGAGTGCTGGCACTAGGGGAAGGCTTTCTCTCTCTTTCGGCTCTGGGGGAAGGTCCTTGTCTCTTTTTAGCTTCTGCTTCTTGGTTCCTGTGAGATCTCATGTGGCGAGGCATCTATCTTCCCCCATCTGTGCCTGCTTGGCTTCCTTGCTTGCTCAGTCTGCTCTTTTATTATCTCAAAAGAGATTGACTTAAAACACAACCTACACTGATACTGTCCCATTAACATAACAAAAAACCTATTCCCAAATGGGATTCTAACCACAGTTATAGGGGTTAGGATGTACAACACATATTTTTGGGAGACACAATTCAATCCATAACAAGGATCTAGGAAAAAGTAGCCCAGAGAAGAAGAATGATGAGATATGTCTTCACTAATTAAAAGGCATATATAAGGTTAGAATTCGGGTTCTTCTTTTCTCTATAGGACAAAGCAAGGGGTTATAGGTGGGAAGACTCAAGAAGGTTGGTTTAATTCCGTGTAAGGGAGACTTTTTGAAGGTATTGGGTTTCTCATTACTGGAGGAGCCAAGCTAAGGCTGGACCAGCAACTTTCAAGGCAGTATATGGAGCCCTGGTGGTGCAGCGGTTAAGCTATATGGCTGCTAACCAAAAGGTGGGCAGTTCAAATCCACCAGCCGCTCCTTGGAAACCCTATGGGGCAGTTCTACTCTGTTCTCAAGGGTTGCTATGAGTTGTAATCCACTCCATGGTAAGGGGTTTTGTTTGTTTGTTTGTTTGTTGCTGGAGGATTCGGGTAAGAATAAGGGTTGGACTTGCCCCTTCACTCAGAGGCCCTTGTTGTTTTACCTTCATGGTCCTCGTTAGAGGTTTCCTCCTTTTAGACTCCTGATCAGATGCATTAAAACAAAGATCATATTAAGCCAATAATAGAAATTGATTGAAATTTATTTTATATATGATTTTCACATTGGGGTAATATTTTGACTAGGGAGTCAAAAATGTTCCAAAGATGAGAGAACTTCCAAAAATTCTTCTCTCTCATATTATTGACATTGCCATGGAAAGCTGATAAACAGTTCGTGGTCAGGAAGGATTTCATGCAGCATTGTCTTGAAGAACAATTAGAATAATCACTGATTTACCCTAAAACATAGCTCTGGTCTGACCTTTGGAGTCTCTGTTTCTCAGAAATAACGGCATATAGATAATTCTTTAAAAGAACATAGTGTCTAAGGCAAAATGGTTTTTTACTAGTTTATCTGGACCATTATTTGGACTGAAACGTGTCTTTTAAAAACGAGTTTCTTCAAGGCTCAAGGTTCAAAAGAACATCGAAAGGCAATGCCCTTGGTGGGTTACCCCAACTCCAGGGACCTCAGAAATCTGGATTCCAGGGGAATTAAAACTTTTTCTCGGATGGTACGTCCCTGTCTCTTCTGAAGTAGGGTGTGATGTTTTGTCTTGCTTTACCCAATAAAATATGGGTGATTTTGATTTGTGTTACTTTTAATGTAAATTGTGTCACTTCTGGGTAGAAGTTTTAAGAAATCTAGTGGTGCTTTGCCACTTTTCCTCCCCTCCCATGGTGTTCATTGACATATTGTTGAGATGGAGCCTCCATCAGCAATTGAGAATCTTGAGCAGAGCCCCTTACCAACCTTAATATATAGCATGAGCAAGAAATAAAATTGTATTCTGTTAAGATTTTGAGATTATTTGTTACCTCATCAAAACCTGGTTTATTCTGACTGATGCAGCTTTGTTTTAATGACTTTATTGCATCTAATCTGTTACTGTGAGCCAGCTAAACCCTCATGAAGGCAAAGTAATGGATTAGAGATGCTGAAACTCTCCTGTAACATCTGGAGATGCTCAAAAATATGTCTTAAACCCTTTTAAAAGAATGGATGAATCTGTAAAAAGATGGAGTGGGAAGGCTGGTATCTGCTGAGGTAAAGAATGGGGTGAAAGCACAAAACTAGTAAGTAGGTGAGCATTTACGTCATTGGGTAGGTAGAGGCCTGTACTGATGGCGTCAGTGGGCCTGGGGAGTGGACTCAAAGCCTTCAGCAAGCACAGGGTGAATGGAGAACGCTCCACATAAAGCTGGAACCAAGAAGGTCCACATCTTCAGGGAAAAAATGAACAAAGAAACATGTCTTGGCCCTGAGTACAATTTAAAAAAAAATTTTTTTAGAAGTCTTTACTTCCTTGAGAACCTGTGGCCACTGTCATTCCTCAAGTGGGTTTTGGACCTGAAACTAAAGTATCTGTGAGATCCTTATTTAAAAGTGCAAGCCAAGAATTGTAATTTAAAGTAGACCCTGGTATGTACTGTGCCCCTAGGCAACTCCACCCACCAGAAGCAAATGCAGATCTTCCTGGGGAGGGGGGAGGGGACTAACTCTTAGCCCAGGCATCAAAGAATAGAAGCCCACAGTAAAAATAGAAACTCACAATAAAAAATCACCAAACTCATAAGGAAATAAGCTCCAAGAGAGTTAGGTACAAAAAAAACCAAAAGCTTCAGATGTTGGGTTTATCAGAGACAATGTGTTTATAGAAATAAAACAGGACATTGTAAGTATGATGCAGGAACAAGAGACAATCAAAAATGACTAGAGAGATTAAAAAAAACAAACCAAGGTATACCTTTAAGATGAAATAAAAAGCTTAATGAAAGAATGTTCAGTCACTTAACTAGCAAAGGTTAGTAGTAGGTTTTGATAAATGGAGAGACCAGACACAGATGGTAACTGGATAAAACCAAGTTTATTTATCCAATGGATGTAGAAGGATGTCAGCACAATCAGAATTAGCAGCTGAAAAATCAGCCATGTATCCAATAGCAGAGAAAAGGGCTGAGACTAGGATGAGGCAAACAACGTGCCTGGGGACAGCAGTTACCCAGACCTGTGAGTGCCTGCTCAAATTTTGCACCCTAAGAAGCTTGCTTGCCTCACCTAGTCCAGCCCTTGACAAAGAGAGGTGTGACTTCTCTGTTCCCCAGAAAGGCCTAACAGGTGGACACACAGTTGGAGACAGTAAGTCTGAATGAGAGAAGGAGTCACATCAGACCGTCTGGAAGCTCAACTGCTCCCCTCCAAGCCCAGTATTTATGTAGATTTTAAAGTAGTTCTGAATGTTTGGCTAGTCTGAATTGTGCCAAGGAGCACCTCATCTGAGACAATGGGCATCTCAATGAGTCTTGGTGGTACAGAATCTACAACATGACTATAGAGTGTCATTCCATACAGTGTGCAGCAAAATGTACAGGGAACACTAGACAGAACAGAATTCAGAATACTTGGAAACTGAGTTCACATGTATGACCCTCAGCCTCTCTAGGCTGAGATCCAAGTACTGTCTTGAGCTTAAAGCTGCAGAACTAAGTCTGAACAAGGACCAGGCATCCCAGACATTCCTGGGCATCATGATAACGAGCCATGAGACTGGCTTATGTGAAAGGTGTAATCAGCAGAAAAGACAGAACTGAAGGAAGAAGTAGTGAACTGGAAGATACACAGAATACAGCACAGAGAGTTAGTAATGAGATGGAAAATGCAAAATAGGATCAAGAAATAAGAAAGATAGTGTGAGGAGGGCAATGCATTACAAATAAGAGTTCTGAAAGAGAAGATAGAGTCTAGAAAGGAGCAGCTACTAAAAGACATAATGGCTAAGAATGATCCAGAGATGATGGAAAACACTGGTGTTCAGATTCTAGAATCCTAAGTAGGATAAATAGAAAGAAATCTGCAACTAGATACATCATAGTGAAAATAGAACACTAAAGACAAAAAGAAAATCTTAATAGCAGCCAGAGAAAAAAATTGCTTTCAAAGAAGGAATAATTAGAATGATAGCTAACTTCTGAGCACAAATACTAGAAGACAGAAGATCATAAAATAATAACTTCAAAATGCAAAATGAAAATACTTGTCAACCCAGATATTATAGACCCAGGGAAACTATCTTTCCAGAGTGAGAGCATAATAAAGACAATTTTGAATAAGTAAACCCTCAGAGAGTTTCACCGAAAGAAGGAAATGTTAAAGGATATACTTCAAGATGAAAGAAAGTGATCCCACTTTGTAATTTGTGATTTTTTATTGTGAGTTTCTATTTTTACTGTGGGCTTCTATTCTTTGATGCCTGGGCTAAGAGTTAGTCCCCTCCCCCCTCCCCAGGAAGATCTGCATTTGCTTCTGGTGGGTGGAGTTGCCTAGGGGCACAGTACATACCAGGATCTACTTCAGATTACAAGATGAAATGCGGAATAAAGAAAAATGATAAGCATGTAAGTAAAGCTAAAAAAAGGATTGATGAAAAAAATAATATTTAAGTTGTGGGGCTAATTTTAATAAAACAGACTAAGGTAAAATACTAACAATTATATTTAAAGCATTCTGTGGATCTTGTGTAATTTAGAAGTATGATAAACCTGTTGATTAACTTTTGACTTTGTATGCATGTTAAAATTTCCAGGATAAGCACTACAAATATATAGAGAGTGCTTATCTTCCAAAACAGTAGAGGAAGAAAAGAGGACGTAGGGTGAGAAGGTAAGAAATGTCAATCAGTTTTTAAAAAGTCAAGAAAGAAAAGAGAAAAAGAGAAACAGAAGAAGTGGGACCGAAGACATAAAATACATCCCTGGGTGGTGCAAATGGTGTGCCCTTGGCTACTGTCTTAGTTACCTAGTGCTGCTATAACAAAAATACCACAAGTGGGTGGCTTTAACAAACAGAAACATATTTTCTCACTGTTTAGGAGGCTGGAGGTCCGAATTCAGGGCACTGGCTTTAGGTTGGCCAAGGGAGAAGTTCCTTCTGTCTTTTCAGCTTCTGTTTCTTGGTTCCTTGGAGATCTCATTTGATGTCGCATCTGTCTTTCCCCAACTGCTTTCTTGCTGTTTGCTTAATCTACTCTTTTATATCTCAAAAGAAATTGACTTCAGATACACCCTACACTAATACTGCCTCATTAATATAATAATATAATAATAATAATTAATATAATAATCCTATTCCCAAATGGGAAATAACTGCAGGTATAGTGGGATTTACAACACATATTTCTGGAGGACACAATTCAATCCATAACAGCTACTAACAAAAAAATTAGCAGTTCAAACCCACCCAGGAGCATTGTGGAAGAAAGGCCTGGGAAGCTCAGGTCTACTCTGTAACCTATGAGGTCACCATGAGTCAGAATTGACTCCAAGGCAAAGGGGTTTTTTTTGTTTTGTTTTTGGTAAAGCATAAAATAAGGTGGTAGAAATAGATTGAAACATATGGAAAATAACAAATGTAAATGGACTGAACACTCTAGTTAAAAGGCATGGATTTGCAAAGGTAGAATGGCAAATCATTCTGAAAGACTGGAAGAAAGCCCTGGCAATCCATTTCCCAAAGATCACAGCCATTAAAAACTATGGAGTGTAGTTCTACTCTGAAACACCTGGGGTCCCTATGAGTCGGAGCTGAGTTGGTGCAACTAGTTTTTTTGTTTTTTGGGGGGTTTTTTTTGCTTCTCAAAGACAGTATACTAAAATCACAGAGTCAGTGAAGCCAGTAGGCCACGGGAACTCCCTGTACTCCTTCCAGGGCCGATTTTGGGCTATTGTGCAACTGTACTGGATGTTTGTGTCCCATGTCTGTTCTGATGAGTCAGTAGAGTTGCACTGGGTATTTATGACTGCTGTCAGTGCTGATTGGTCAGTGCCCTTGTTAAATTAGTAGTCAGATACTTTGACTATTACTTCTGCTTTCTCACTCTAAGGTTTCTTTCCCAGGTACTCATCTCAAAATTGCGAACTTAAAGTGTTCCCAATGGGCATATTTTTCAAAAAAATTTTATGTGATCATTTAAGCAATAGATGCACATTGTAAAAAAAAAAAAAAACCCCAAAAAACAGTAAATTCAGAAAATCGTACATTAAAAAAAACCATTTTACTAATACTCAGGGGAAGCAATTGTAATATTTACTTCTATTCCTTTTTTTTTTATATCAGTATCAAAAATGGAATCATACTTTATATTACCTTTTATATGATTGACACATTTATTACTGAATTTCTTCTAAAACAGAAATCAGCCAACTTCTTCTGTAAAAGACTAGATAGTAAATACTGTAGGCTTTGCAAGCCATACAGTCTCCATTACAACAACTCAACTCTGCTATTTAGGGCAAAAGTAACTATACACAGTGGGTAAACATATGGGCGTGGCTGTGTTCTAATAAAATTTTTGATCACGGACACTGAAATTTGAACTTCATATAATTTTCATGTGTCGTAAAGTACTACTCTCATTTTCTCAATCATTTAAAAATGTGAAAACTGTTCTTAACTTGTGGGCTAAACAAAAACAGGTAGCAGGCTGTATTAGGCTCCCATATCATAGTTTGCCAACCTCGGTGTCTGCAGCATCATCACTAATGGCTGCAGTGTATGGATGTACCCCACAGCTTATTTAACCAGTCTCCTATATAAGTTGTTTCCAGTTTATCCCTGTTACAAGCAATACTGCAAAAAAAAACTTTGTAATAAATCTGGGTGTACTTTTGGAATTTTTCCTTAGGATAAACTCTTAGGAGTTATTGTGGCAATTGGTAGGCATTAATTTTTTCTTGTTGTTATACAAGTAATATATGCAAACAAAGTAACATATACTCACTGTAAAAGTTCTAGGGAATACAGAAATATCAACTTAGAAAATGAAACCAATACCACCACCTCCAAAGGCACATACTTTTAACAATTTGGTGCGTATCTGTCCAGAGTTTTCTCTCCATATAAGTATAGAGACTTTTTTTCCCTCTATGAAATAGAACTGGATCATATTTTTGCACTTTGCTTTTTTTTTAACCTAACTACATATAATAAACGTTTCTCCATGTCAGTACACATAAATCTACTTTATTTTAACTGCACATTAGTTTATTGTGTAGTTCTATCATAATTAGTTTACCCAGTTCCTTATTACTGGACATTTAGTTTGTTCCCAAGTTTTGTTTTTATAAATTGGATTGTGGTGAAAGTCTTTTTACCTCTACTTTTGGGGTTTTTTGTTACTAATTTCCAAATTGCCCTCTTGGAAGTTTGTTCAAATTTATACTCCCCTCAGCAGTGTTGAAGGAGCCATGGTGGTGCAGTGGTTAAGTGCTTGGCTGCTAACTGAAAGGGCGGTGGTTCGAACCTACCAGCTGCTCCACAGGAGAAAGATGTGGCAGTCTGGTTCCGTAAAGATTACAGCCTTGGAGACCCTATAGGGCAGTTCTGTTCTGTCCCGTAGGGCTGCTATGAGTCAGAATCGACTTGATGGCAGTGGGTTTCATTTGGTTTGGGTTCAGCAGTGTTTTTGTGCCAATTTCCCCAACACCCTTGCCAACTTTGAATGTTATTTTTTAAAATCATAGCCATTTTGATGGAAAAAACTGGTCTTTTGTTCCGTGAATATTAATTGCAGTAACGAAGTTAGGCTTTCTATGTAAGTTGCCCAATAATTTCCATTTGACCATCCGAAAGCTTTGCACGTGTTTTCCTTATTTCTTGGGTTCTAATCCCCTTCCCCTTACCTTCATGTTTTCCAGTTACGACAGTGGCCTGACTCATATACAAAGAAGTTTGAGCACAGAATCTACCCCATCACATTTTCTGTTGGAAACCCTCAGGAATGGAAGAAATTATTCAAACCCTGTGCTGCCCAGAGACTCTTTCTTCCGGTAGGAACACCTGTTTTTAATAAGATGCAGCTTGGAAGAGAATGGCTCTTGGAAACACGGTGAAGTTGGCCAGGGTGTGTTTGGAGACATTATACTTACAGCTAAAAATGTGTTTCTCTTGGGTTCTCTACTTGGTGCTCTTCGCAGTGTGCAGAGAGAGGGGCCCATGTTCCAGAGGTTGTCTTTCCCGAAGACCGAGGCCTGAGCGCATCCACAGCATGTCTTGGGTTATGGGTCTTTGTGACTGTGGCTCCACCATTTACTAGCTGTGTGAATCACAGTAAATTCTCCAACTTCTCTAAACCTCCGTTTCCTCCATAGGCTTGGCACATAGATGGCCCTCAATGACTGTCAGCTTCAGGTATTATTATTTCTCTTATAACAATAACTCCTACTAGATAGAGCCACGCCCAGGTGATAGTTGAGAAAGGACCCAGAGTTCTGGTTCAGCCTGCCAGTACGGAGTTTCTAAATTGAATATTTTTTGTTTCTGTTTTAAAAATTTGAAGTAGTGAAGTCACTTAAGATATATCAAAACTAAGAAATATCATTGAGCAGAGATTGTGACTTTGAATTGTGAATTGCAACCTTGACATTTGTGAGGGGCTCATGCCATCAGTAAACATGTACTGAACACTCATTAGTACTGGTGTTGTGGTGATGGACAAGACAGCTATGGTCTTGCCCCCTTGGAGCTTGAGTCTAATAGGGTATCCTGTCATTGAACAGGTGATTAGAAGTGTGATCAGTGCTGTGGTAGAGAACAGAGCCTCGTGGACATGTATAGCATGGGGTCCTGCCCTGATCTGGTAGAGGTGAGAGAAGATTCTCTTGGGCAGTGGCATTTAAGTTGCGACATGAATGAAGGAGGAATAGGGGACACTGGACAACAAGGGCCTGGGGGATAGTGAGAGAATGGAGGGTTCCAGACAGATGCAACAGTATGTACAAAGGCACTGAGGTGGGACGTAGTTTATGTGTGAGAAAATAAAAGCAGGTCACAGTGACTGGAAAATATAGATGAGGTGACACTGAAGAAGTTGCCAGGGTCTGGAGGCTACAGGCTCTGTAGGCCGTGTCGGGGTGTTTGACTTTTGTCTTAAGGGCGTTGGGAAGCCATTGAATGGTTTTTAAGGAGTACCCATTGCTTCGTTGCGGTGTGGGTAGTGGAACTGGCGAGGGCAATTAATGATGACTTGGGCTATGGTGGGAGCCCTGGTGGCTCTGTGGTTAAGTGTTCGTCTGCTAAGCAAAAGGTCGGCAGTTCAAATCCTCCAGCCACTCCTTGGAAACCCTGTGAGGCAGTTCTAGTCTGTCCTGTAGGGTTGCTATGAATCGGAATTGACTCGACAGCAACAGGTTTGGTTTGGTTTTGGGCTATGGTGGTTGTCTTAGAGATGGATTCAGGACCTGCCTGAGAAATAGAATTTACCAGGCCTCATAATTGGTTAGTCAAGAGTTGGAGGGGGAATGAGATGATGAGGATTTCACCCATGTTTCTGACCTGAACAATTATTAAGGTCGATCTGTTTGAAATTGCCAGTAGTCAACCATGTATGACCTACAAAGAAGGTATCTTTATATGGTTCAGCCTACTAAATGGATAATGGTGCCATATGTTAAGATGGAAAAGACTGAAGGAAGAGCAGTTTTGGTAAGTGGAGAAGGTTTCAATTTGGAACATTTTTTAAATTTTGAGATGCTTAGGAGATATTCAAGCAGGGGAGAATCTTATTATCTATTGGTGTGGAAACCCTGAATGGTGAGTAGCACTTTCAGCTTTTCCTACAGGGACCTGTGAGAAGACAAAGCTTGGATGTGTTGTTGGTTCTGATCTGCTCTCCAAGCTCACTCCCTCACTAAATGACCTATTGTATACATGCCACAGATCATCGGATATGTTGTGAGACGGGATTAATTGTACAAGAATGGGATTAAGAAAAGACTTCCTCAGGTTGGAATAAGATCTCTGTGTTGGTGATGTAACAACTAATTGCCGCTTGAGAAGACGAGAAGAAATGTCAGGTTTCTACCTCCTGTCTCTATTTTAGGTGGAGGGAAAGTATTACAAAGCCCACGTTAGTGTTGAAAACTTGTCTCCCCAACCTATCTAAAATATTAGCAACGCAGTGGGAACCATATTTGAATTTTCCCTGACCTTGAATTGTGACTTTATTTTCACTATTTAAAAAACAAAACAAGCAAAAACCACCACGTGATGGTTTTCATTCATTTCCAGCTAAGTAAGTGTTTCGTTTTGAATGACAAATGGATGCTGGCGTTCCTTATCTGCTTCTGATAATGGGAAGTAGCTCTTCTTAAAAAAAAAATAATAAAGGGAGATTACAGTTGACAGGACATTTATCTTTTCCTAGTCGTATATCATAATAGCCGATTATGAACATGGTATTTTGGGCATTGGTGAGAGATGTATTGAGCATCAGGGTAATTTGAAATAAAGTCTAGGTGATTTTTTTCCTTGCAATTCATCTCTATAAAACCAAATCAGGTGTGCTGCTGCAGCAGCACAGAGAAGATGGAGAAACTAAAATGCAAACATTCTAGCAGGTGGTCAATTGAGGACCTCAGTCTTACCCACTTTTTTTTTTTTTTTTTTTTTTCCTGTACAAAAATTTATACATACATTGTTATGTGACTCTAATTGCTGTCTCCATACTGTGACAGCACACTCCTCCTTTCCACCCCTGATTCCCATGTCCATTCAACCAGCTCCTAACCCTCTCTGCCTTCCCATCTCACCTC
>NW_004443956.1:4051668-4065723 GCF_000243295.1 Trichechus manatus latirostris | reverse complement strand
AGATCATATCATCTGCAAATAGAGATACTTTGACTTCTTCCCTACCAATTTGGATGCCCTTTATTTCTTTTTCTAGCCTAACTGCTCTGGCTAGGACCTCCAACACAATGTTGAATAAGAGTGAGTTTTACCCACTCTTTGTGAGGCTGTTGTCCACCCTAAGCTTTCAGAAGAGACTCTTTCTCAGTAAGATTTTACAGTCAGAATAAGATCTAAGCACAAAGTTTTGCAGCTCAAGCCTATTAGATTCTCAAGTTTGTTGTTGTTAGGTGCTGTTGAGTTGGTTTCAACTCGTAGCAACCCCATGTACAACAGAATGAAACACTCCCCAGTCCTGCACCATCCTCACAATCGTTGTTATCTCAAGTATGGTTAGTAGAATTCAGATCCCACTAAGTCAAGATTTACAAAGCCCCAGAAATGAGTGGACGTTTACTTTTCTACTTCAATGAATAATGGCTCTAATAGCAAAATAATAGTGTAAACTAAACTACAGATGGCTTGATTAAGCTCTCCAAGATGCATACTGCTTTCAGATAATTCAGAAGCTTGAAGTATTTAAAACAGTATACTGATTACAAATAAATCAAATCTGTTTGTTAAAATTGATCCTGGAGGACTTTCCCTTTTTGCTTGGTAAAACTTTATTACATTCCCTTTATTACAAAAGCCTTTGCTTCTCTAAGAATAAATGAGTTTCATGAATTCACAGCACCATCCCCCTAATTAATTGGGATGTATGAGATTTTATAATGGATCTGTACATTTCACTACAGTTTAATTACAAAGACCGGTCTCCTCCATAATAGTGGTTCACTGGGGCCGCTATGAGTCAGAATCGACTAGACAGCAACGGGCTTGGGCTTGGGCTTGGGCTTGGAGGTCTTAGACATATTTAAAACATGACGGCAATCATTGGATGGCAAGTGGTACCCAATATGATAATGTAAAATCAATTAAGGCACTTTCCAGGCTTCATCCAGGGAGAAAAGTACTTTTCTCAAAGATTTAATAAGCTCATCTATGCCAAGAAATTTGGAAGAGAGCTACCTGGCCAACCGACTATTTATGCCTATTCGCAAGAAAGGTGATCCAACCCAGTGCAGAAATTATCGAACAATATCATTAATATGACATGCAAGTAAAACGTTGCTGAAGATCATTCAAAAGTGCCTGTAGCAATGTATCACCAAGGAACTGCCAGAAATTCAGCCAGATTCAGAAGAGGAGGTAGAACCAGGGATATCATTGCTGATGTCAGATGGATCCTCGCTGAAAGCAGAGAATACCAGAAAGATGTTTACCTGTGTTTTATTGACTATGCAAAGGCATTTAACTTTGTGGATCATAACACATTATGGATAACATTGTGAAGAATAGGAATTCCAGAACACCTAATTGTGCTTGTGGGGAACTCTGTACATAGATCAAGAGGCAGTCATTCGAACAGAACAAGGGGATACTGCACGGTTTATAGTCAGGATAGGTGGGCATCAGGGTTGTATGCTTTCACCATACTTATTCAATCTGTATGCTGAGCAAATAATCTGAGAAGCTGGACTATATGAAGAAGAACAGGGCATCAGGATTTTAGGAAGACTCATTAACAGCCTGCGTTATGCAGATAACACAACCTTTCTTGCTGAAAGTGAAGAGGACTCGAAGCACTTACTGATAAGATCAAAGACCACAGTCTTCAGTGTGGATTACACCTCCAACACAAAGAAAACAAAAATCCTCACAACTGGACCAATAAGCAACATCATGATAAACAGAGAAATTATTGAGGTTGTCAAGGATTTCATTTTACTTGGATCCACAATAAACACCCATGGAAGCAGCAGTCAAGAAATCAAACGACGCATTGCACTAGGCAAATCTGCTGCAAAAGACCTCTTTAAAGTGTTGAAAAACAAAGATGTCATTTTGAAGACTAAGGTGCGCCTGACCCAAGCCATGGTGTTTTCAGTTACCTCGTATGCGTGTGAAAGCTGGATGATGAATAAGGAAGACCGAAGAATTGACACCTTGGAATTGTGGTGTTGGTGAAGAATATTGAATATGCCATGGACTTCCAAAAGAACGAACAAATCCGTCTTGGAAGAAGTACAGCTAGAACGCTCCTTAGAAGCAAGGATGGCGAGCCTACGTCTCACATACTTTGGACGTGTTATCAGGAGGGATCAGTCCCTGGAGAAGGACATCATGCTTGGTAAAGTAGAGGGTCAGTGAAAAAGAGGAAGACCCTCAATGAGATGGATTGACACAGTGGCTGCAACAATGGGCTTAAGCATAACAAGGATTGTGAGGATGGCACCGGACCAGGCAATATTTCATTCCGTTGTCCATAGGGTCACTATGAGTCGGAGCCAACTCAACGGCACCTAACAACAACAACAACAACAACAACAACAAGATTATTATAATATCCTATGTCTTGGTTTCTCCCAACGTTTGCCATAAGCATCCACATTCAAGAGGTGGGAGTGAGAAAAAAAGAGTTAGGAAATATCAGTAGACACAGGATGAAATTGTTATAGTCCTGACCTATAAATTTGCCCAGAGAGTTTTGTCACTCCATATTGTCCAGTAAACTTTCCAGTCCTTTAATATTTCAAAGGATTACCATGCCAAATGAAAGTCTTAGATTACCTAGATTTTAATATCACATAGAGTGCAACAATATATAGTCTTCTGTTCTTCCACTTACAGTTTGTTAAGAAGACCCATAACTGGTTCCAGTGTTTGGAGACCTGTATGCTTCTAAGTGATGTTCTAATAAGTTGGTTGTTGCTGTTAGCTGCCATCAGATCAGCCCCCGACTCATGGCAATCCCATGTGTTTCAGAGTAAAACTATGATTCAGAGGGTTTTAATTGGCTAATTTTCAAAGTCGATCACAAGGTCTTTCTTCCTAGTCCATCTTAGTCTGGCAGCTTCACTGAAATCTGTTCAGCATCGCAGCCACATGCAAGCCTCCACTGACAGGTGGTGGCTGAGCTTGAGGTGCGTTAGCCCAGAATGAGAAAAGGGAGGTTTACCTGACTCTTTACCTTTTTTTTTTCCATAATAGAGATTAGGCCTTTATATTATTATTAATATTATGCTTCAGCATTAGCAGTCAACCTTGAGTCTTCCTTGGAACCAACCCTTTTGGTATCAGCTAATATTGACAGGCACGTAGGAATGTATTATAAATCCTTATTAAGAGGAATATCAATTAGAATCACCATAAATTATGTCTATACATTTAATTAAGTACCAGGAAGACAGAGATAATTGGGATGAGATTAGCTACCAAAAGTATCACATGAAAATGACCCCAGATTCCAATATTGACTAGTTTTTCCATAATACTCACCATTTACTCACATACTATTAAAGGATTGGCAGTCAGGAGATTAGTTACAACTCTTGGTTACATTGAGATAAATTTAACTCAAACTAGCTAAGCAAAGTGGGAGACATATGGACTTATCTAACTGCAAAGTCTAGATAATAGGGCTGATGCAAGCATGGCTAGATCCAGGGGCTCAGACAATGTCATCAGGGCTCTGTCTGTCTCTTCCTTTATCCCTTGCAAGGATCATAACTTGAGCATAATGATTGCTTAATGCAGTTCAGGATCCAAATTCTAGAAGCCAAGCAGCTGCAATGGAAAGAGAGCATGGTAGACTGGTGATTTACAGAATGGCAGCATGAGGAGCTCTGCAGACCCATTCCCTAGGGAAACTAGCATAACCGGGGAAAATTACAAAACAAACCAACTGTTTAAAGTCCCTGGAAATTGTTCTAAGGGCAAATAGCAAATGAGGAAATATGTATCCAAGAAAATTTACCAAAACCTGGTATCTTAGTCATCTAGCGCTGCTACAACAGAAATACCACAAGTGGATGCCTTTGTCAAAGACAAATTTATGTCTTCACAGTAAAGTAGGCTAAAAGTCCAAATTCAGGGCGTCAGTTCCAAGGAAAGGCTTTCTGCCTCTGTCAGCCTTCTCATCAGTGTTCCCAGACTAGGAGCTTCTCCATGCAGGGACCCTGGGTCCAAAGGACGCGCTTTGCTCTTGGCACTACTTTCTTGGTGGTATGAGGTCCCCCTGTCTCTCTGCTCACCTCTCTCTTTTATATGTCAAGAGACTGCCTCAGGACACAGTCCAGTCTTGTAGACTGAGTCCTGCCTTACCAACACAACTCCCACCCATCCTCCCTCATTAACATCATAGAGGCAGGACTTAACAACATACAGGAAAATCACACAATACCAGGAATCAGGGCCCAGCCAAACTGACACACACATTTTTGGGGGTACATAATTCAATCTCTGACACTTGGTAAGAACAGCAAGAGGCTATAGCACTTGAACCACGACGTGCTCTCTCCCTCCCCCCGTGGCTCAGGATGATGCAAACTCTACTTCAGAAGAGTACAGTCAGAAACACAGGTATCTGTCTCTCCCCAGCTCATATTTGAGGATTACGGTATCTCCACAAAAGGAGGGGCAGTCCACCAGCATTTCTCATTGCCCCCAAATACATATTGCAGAGGCTAACTTCCAGGCACATGCAGCCAAGAGGTCAGGTGCTTCCTTCCTCCATCTAGCCCCCACTTGTGCAGTGGTGGCTGTACCTCAGGTGCATCACAGCAAGAATACTGTGGCCCTTGCCACCATGCGTCTGTCAGTTTGTTGTACTGTGGTGGCTTGTGTGTTGCTGTGGTACTGGAAGCCATGCTACCGGTATTTCAAATACCAGTAGGGTCACCTATGGTGGACAGGTTTCAGTGGAGCTTCCGCACTAAGACAGACTAGGAAGAAGGACCTGGTAGTCCACTTCTAAAAAAATTGGCCAGTGAAAACCTTATGAATAACAGCAGAATATTGTCTGATACAGTGCCAGAAGTTGAACCCCTCAGGTTGGAAAGCACTCAGAATATGACTGGGGAGGAGCTGCCTCCTCAAAGTAGAGTCAGCCTTAATGATGTGGATGGAGTCAAGCTTTTGAGACCTTCATTTACTGATGTGGCACAACTCAAAGAGAGAAGAAACAGCTACAAACCTCCATTAATAATCAGAATGTGACATGTACGAAGTATGACGCTAGGAAAATTGGAAGTCATCAAAAATGAAATGGAACACGTAAAGATCAATATACTAGGCATTAGTGAGCTGAAGTGGACTGATATTGGCCATTTTGAATCAGGCAATTATATGGTCTACTATGTTGGGGATGACAAACTGAAGAGGAATGGCATCTCATTCATCATCAAAAAGGACTTTTCAAGATCTATCCTGAAGTACAGTGCTGTCAGTGATAGGATAATATCCATACACCTACAAGGAAGAACAGTTAAAACAACTATTATTCACATTTACACACCAAACACTAATGCCAAAGATGAGGAAACTGAAGAATTTTACCAGTGTCTGCAGTCTGAAATTGATCAAACTTGCAGTCAAAATGCATTCATAATTACTGGTGATTGGAGTGCAAAAGTCGGAAACAAAAAGAAGGATGGATAGTTGGAAAATGGTCTTGGTGATAGAAACGATGCTGGAGATTGCATAATAGACTTTTGTAAGACCAATGGCTTATTCATTGCAAATATCTTTTTTCGACAACATAAATGGCAACTATACACATGAACCTCACTGGATGGAAAACACAGGAATCAAATTGACTGCGTCTATGGTAAGAGATGATGGAACATCAGTCAGAACAAGGCCAGGGGCCAACTGCAGAACAGACCATCAATTGCTCCTTTGCAAGTTCAAGTTGAAGCCGATGAAAATTATAACAAGCCTATGAGAGCCAAAATACGACTTTGAGTGTATCCCACCTGAATTTGGAGACCATCTCAAGAATAGATTTGACGCAATGAACACTAATGCATAAGACCAGATGAGTTGTGGGATGACATCAAAGACATCATACATGAAGAAAGCAAAAGGTAATTAAAAAGACAGGAAAGAAAGAAGAGACCAAAAGGATGTCAGAAGAGACTCTGAAACTTGCTTTTGAAAGTAGAGTAGCTAAAGCAAATGGAAGAAATGATAAAGAGCTGAACAGAAGATTGCAAAGACTGGCTTGAGAAGATAAAGTATATTGAAATGTGCAAAGACCTGGAGTTAGAAAACCAAAAGGGAAGAACACACTTGGCGTTTCTCAAGCTGAAGGAACTGAAGAAAAAATTCAAGCCTTGAGTTGCAGTTTTGAAGGATCTATGGGCAAAATATTGAATGACGTAGGAAGCATCAAAAGAAGATAGAAGGAATACACAGAGTCACTGTACCAGAAAGAACTGGTTGATGTTCAGCCATTTCAGGAGGTACCATATGATCAAGAACTGATGGTATTGAAGGAATAAGTCCAAGTTGCACTGAAGGCATTGGCAAAAAAACAAGGCTAAAAATTGACGGAATACCAACTGGGATGTTTCAACGAACGGATACAGCGTTGGAAGCTCTCACTTGTCTATGCCAAGAAATTTGGAAGAGAGTGTGATGGTTAAGATTGTGTGTCAACTTGGCTGGGCCATGATTCTCAGTGTTTTGGCAGTAGTATACTGTTGCAGTCACTTCCCTGTTGAGATTTGATACTTGATCACCCCTATGATGGGATCTGCTATGAATAGCCAGTCAGTTGAAGGGGAGTTTCCTTGGGTGTGTGGCCTGCATCAAGTGTGGGTGGATGTTCAGGCAGGGCTCGGAGGGGCTTTCACTCATTCTGGATCCTGCAGCTGGCTCCCATTCGTCTTACCTCTGGTTCTTGGGACTTGAACTAGCAGCTTACCTGCGGTCTTGCCTGCTGATCTTGGGATTCATCAATCTTCAATTCTATTGGCAACAGCCCTGCTCTCCAGCCTGCCGATCTTGGGTTTGCCAGCCCCTGCGGCTATGTGAGTCAGGAGGCACCTCTTTCCTGACCCACAGACTTGGACATTACAGTCTCTACAACCAAGTGAGCCATTTCCTTGATATAAATCTCTCTCTACGTGTACATATTTATTCGCTTTACTGGTTTTGCTTCTCTAGAGAACCCAGCCTAAGACAGAGAGCTACCTGGCCAACTGACTGGAAGAAATGCATATTTGTGCCCATTTGAAATAAAGGTGATCCAACAGAATGCAGAAATTATTGAACAGTGTCATTAATATCACACACAAGTAAAATTTTGCTGAAGTTTGCTCAAAAAATACATCAACAAGGAACTGCCAGAAATTCGAGTTGGATTCAGAAGAGGATGTGGAATGAGGTATATCATTGCTGATGTCAGATGGATCTTGGCTGAAAGCAGAGAATACCAGAAAGATGTTTACCTGTGTTTTATTACTATGCAAAGGCATTTGACTGTGTGGATCATAACAAATTATGGATAACATTGTGAAGAATGGGAATTCCAGAATACTTAATTGTGCTCATGCAGAACCTGTACACAGATCAAGAGGCAGTCATTTAAACAAAACAAGGGGATATTGCATGGTTTAAAATCAGGAAAGGTGTGCCTCAGCATTGTATCCTTTCACCATACTTATTAAATGAGTAATCTATTTCATAATGATCATCACAAAGCTGGTTCCTGTGAGGCAGAGGTTAAAGATGTCCCAAATGTCCAATTTTTCCAGATTGCTGTACCACTCCATCATCTCTAACATCAACTCTCCCCTTCCCTCTGGTACTGTCCCTTCTGTCTTTGGGTTCTGTAATTCTCTGCAACGTCTCACAGAACTCATGAACTGCATCAAGGAAATGGCTCACGCAGTTGTGGAGGCTGGCAAGTCCCAAATCCATCAGTCAGGCATAGGCTTCTCCCAACCTACATGGCTGCAGGGGCTGACGAGCCCAAACCATCAGGTCAGACCACAAGCTGCTGGCTCACAAGTGTGTGGAAGCTGGCGAATCAAGTCAGACGATAGGCTGCTGGCCCACAGGGCTGCAGAGGCTGACGGATCCCAGAATCAGCAGGTCAGAGGGCAGACCTCTGGCTCAAGTCCCAAGAACCGGAAGTTAGACAGTCATGAACTGAACACGGGATCCAGATACAGAGAGAGAGAGATACATACCTTCGATGCAGGCTACACTCCAGGAAAGGTCATAACTCGAGTAAGTGTGGGACTTGAGTCATGCCCTCCTGCAAGGCTGTGACTCAAGATACACCCCACACTAATCCTGTCTCATTAACATGTAGAGACTAGGATTTACAACACATAAATGGAGGACAACCATATCATACTGGGAATCATGGCCTAGCCAAGTTGACACATAACCCCAACCATCACAGGTTCCATATACCTTATTTGCATAGTCTCACTCAGTCACTGTGTGTGAGTCACAAACATCATGACTAGAAGGTCCATATTAAGTAATTCATTACACTGCAGGCCACTTCCTGGCTCTTGTAGCCACTGACCCTTTCATACTTGAAGGAATAACTTCCCTCTCCCAATCGTTTTACCAGTCCAAAATAGTCATTAACAATTAGTCCTTCAATAGGGCAAAAGAGTCCTGAGGGTGAGGTTACTCAGGTACCAGCCATTCTGCTCTGCTGCAGGTGTCCATATAAGCTGGTCAGATTCTCCAGTATTTCGTCTTGTCTTTACCTTTTCTGGCCTCTGATAAAATTTAAGTGAAAGAAGATTATTCCTTTGTTCTGAGTCTCTCTCAGCATGGTGGTAGATTTCCCCTTGCATAGTCCATTTATTCATAACTTTACTTTTAGCTATTATTTCTCCTTCCATGTGTCATTTATTTTTACCCAAACTTTTCCACGTTGGGAAAGGACATCAGGTTCAGCTGTTGTGCTAGTCCATATTGCTGGTTGCGAGACCAGTCTAGCAAGTGCTTCCCCTCAATGCATTCCCGTTCATGTTGGGTAGGGTTACATAGGTATAACACTAGTTGGCTATCTTGCCCCCTAGGCAATATGGCAGTATTCACTGTCAGCCCCAGTTTTGCCAGATGAGGGGAAGGTATAATCCATCCTATCAGGCCCTTGGGAATTTTGGCATACATATGCAGGGGTATAGTTATAGTCTCTTGCTTAGGGATCACTCCTGCTTCTGCTCCCCCCCACCCCCCGCCGCCCAGCTGCTAGTCCTAGGACTGCAGCATCTGGCAGGAGCAAAGCAATTTTAGGTGATGTGGTAAGAACTGTACAGTGGCACCAGCATCCTCTCCCACACCCTCTTCCCCAGGCCCCCCAGAGAAGCATAGGAATCTGTCCAGTGATGATCCTCTCTTTGTCTCCCTCATGTTGAGTGTGAGCACACATTCATGAAGCTATGTGAGCCAGCCCTTCATGCCTTTGTCTCCCCCCATTTTGGATAACAAATGTTTCAATTGCCCATTCCAATTCTCCATCAAACCATTATTCTGAGGGTGATAAGCAACATGGTATGTCCATTTAATATGTTTCTTGGCCCATTGCTGCATCCTGTGGGCTGTAAACTGTGTTCCTTGGTCTGATGAACTATGACTTGGTGACTCTAATTGGTACCGTATCTTTTGTTCCAGTCACTTAATGGCAGTGTTTTTGGCATTTGCATCTGTCACGGGATATACAAAGCCCAGTCCAGAGTAAGTATTTAGTCCTCTGAGGACCCATTTGTAGACACCTGGTGCTACTGGCTCAATGTAATCGACTTGCTGGCTATGTGCAGGCCCTCCCCTCAAGGAAGCTGCCCCACAGCCACCTGCAACCTCTGTCTTTCTTGCTGGCAGATGGAGCAGTCCTTATTGGAATTTTGGGCCTCAGAGGGTGTAAGAGGAATGTGTCTGGATTCAGCCCATCTATGCATTGCTGCCACACCCCTGTGTCCACTCATTTCATGGACCCTATTGGCCACCTCAGTGAGTGTACCAGCAGGTCCACTTGCTGATTCCAACTGCCTTCCCATTGAGGAAGAGGGTTTTTCTGATGGGCATTGACATGTCCTACTCTAATGCACCCTCTAAATTCCCAGAGTGGTTTCCCTAGGTCTGTGCCCCACATGGGTGTCCCCTCAATAGTCCAGTTATCCATCGCCCATTTGCCTGACCATATAGCCAGGCTGTTGGCCACTGCCCATGAATTGGTAAAAATCCAAACATATTGGCTCTCACCATTGGCACAGTTCTTCCATCATGGCTAGGAAGACATCATGCAGTTCAGCCCATTGAGCTGACCTGTTCTTACCTTCTTCAGTGAGAGTCTTTCCATCTGCTGGTCTTAACGCAAGAGCATTCCACATCACATATTGTCCATGTACCCTGGAACTGCAATCTGTGAACCAAGCAGCCTTCTGCTGCTTAGCAGCAGTTTGTTCGTAGGGCACTGTCCATGTAGCAATGGGCTCTGGCAGCTTCTCAGGTGATTCCAGGGTAGAACCTTTGGGAAAAGAGGCTACTTGCTCATGGGTATGGTGGGTGCCTCCCTGCCTTAACCCAGTAGCTTGTTCTTGTATGAACCATTTCCATTGTATTATGGAACTATTTTGAGCACCACCTTCCTTATTAGAATGTTTCTCTGACATCAGTCAAGACATTATGGGTATTTCAGGTCTCATGATGATTTTATGTCCTTTGTCATTGAGGCAGTGTCATGGATTGAATTATGTCCCCCAAAAAATGTGTGTATCAGTTTGGCTGGGCCATGATTCCTGGTATTGTGTGATTTTCCTGTATGTTGTAAATCCTGCCTCTATGATGTTAATAAGGGAGGATGGGTGGCAGTTGTGTTAGTAAGGCAGGACTCAATCTACAAGATTGGTTGTGTCCTGAGGCAATCTCTTGAGTTACAAAAGAGAGAAGTGAGCAGAGAGACAGGGGGACCTCATACCACCAAGGAAGCAGTGCCAGGAGTAGAGCGTGTCCTTTGGGCCCAGAGTCCCTGCGCGGAGAAGCTCCTAGTCCAGGGGAACATTGATGAGAAGGCTGACAGAGAGAGAAAGCTTTCCCCTGGAGATGATGCCCTGAATTTGGACTTTTAGCCTACTTTACTATGAAGAAATAAATTTCTCTTTGTTAAAGCCATCTACTTGTGGTATTTCTGTTGTAGCAGCACCCGATGACTAAGACAGGCAGTCTCAATCAACGCCCAATAACAGAAGAGTAACTGCCTTTCAGATGCTGTGTATTGTGCTGCAGCATCTGGAAACTTTCTAGTCCAGAATCCCGGTGGTCACCATATGACAACATTCTCAGGTCTTTGCCATAAGCTGCAGTCTGCATAAGGTCATGAGGCAGACACCTCCAAAATCATGTCTGACTGTGGATCGTAAGGGCCTAACGGCAGAGAGTGAAACCGCTTTTTGTAATTCAGACATAGCCTCCTGTTACTGTGACCCTCATTCAAATGTAATTTTCTTCCAAGTGGTTTTATTCCCAGATGTGGAATAAGTCTTCTCCAAAATCCAAATAAACCAACCAAACGTTGGGCCTCCTGCTTAGTCTTGGGGGGTAGGTAGTGACAGCAACTTATTCGTAGTTGCCTGTGGAATGTCACGGTGGCTCCTGCCCAAATTATTCCCAAGAATTTTACTGTTTGGGCAGGGCCCTGGATTTTTGCTGGATTTATTAGCCAGCCTCTGCTGGTCTTGTGGGCCCCCACTGTATTCAAATCAGCACTAGCCTGTTCTTTGGTGTTTTATTAACATAATATCGTCAATGTAATGCACTTGATCTGCACCAACTCCAAGTCTGTTCTAACCAAACTATGACAGTAAGCTGGTGAATTCAGGTAATCCTGTGGCAGATGAAGTGACAGTAAATTGGAATCCTTCCTACGTAAAAGCAAACTGTGGCTGGCTCTTTTCTGAGGTTGGAATGGAGAAAAAGGCATTTGCAAGATCAATCACTGAGTATCAGTCTCCTTTAGCCTGCTGTATTTTCTGCACCATTGATACCATGTCTGGAACAGCTGAAGCCACAGGTGGCATTACTTTATTTAGGCCTTGATAGTCTACTGTCAGCCTCCATGAGCCATCTGCCTTTTTCACAGGCCATACAGGGCTGTTATACAGAGAATTTGTTGGCACTGACACTCCAGCCTGTAGCATGTCTTTAATGAAAGCAGTAATCTCCTTTTGTCCACCAGGTATCCTATAGTGTTTCAAATTAACAACCTGAGTGGGTTTGGGCAATTCTCATGGTTCCCATTTAGCATGTCCAGTCAATACTGGACTAAGGGCAGACTTATATGCCTTCAGTTTTACAATATCAGGTAGAGGGAGTGTTCTCCAGTGAAACATAATGTCCATACCAATCATACATTCAGGTAAGGGAGATGCAACTACTTCATGCAAGTTCTATTTAAATCTTCCAATTCTCATCCAAAGTTTCACCTTAGTCCCATCAACCATTGCATCGCCATGTCCCCCTACTCTAAACTTAGACCCCTTCAAGGTTTTATTGACAGATTTTGAGATTACAGTACATCGGGCTCCTGTAGTCTAGGAGTCCCAAGAAGGTTTCTTTCCCACCCCAAGGCCATTTCACGCACACATGTGCATGTGGCCTCAGGTCCCCTTGTCAATCCTCATCTTGCTTTAACAGCTGAGCCTCTGCTTCAGATGGTCCCAGGTGGGAATTCTCCTCGTTAAGTGTCTCCTGACTGGGGTGAATAGAATGGACTTGTTTAGGCCTCTTTAACATTGGGCGACCAGAAAGAGTTTCCATTGGTCTACCCAACCCCCTATAGTGCTATATTAGAGCCTTTGTCTCAACTCCACCAATGTCCACTATATTCATTTCATTTTTTAGTAACCATCTAAAAATCTCTGTCCTGCTGGGGTAACTTCTTTCCCCATTGCCTCTTCCCATTCTTCCGTGAATCACTCTTATGTTTCTTGCATCTGTAAGACCCATGCAGGGAAGCTGTGCCAACAGATCTGACAAGGCTTCTTGGATTGTTGCTTTGTTTTGCAGTAGCAGGATTACATGGGGTGCCCATGTAGAAGGGGCTCCCTTGGTTACCTTATCTGCCATGACCTGTGTAAGGGGCATACTATTGGAAGAATGTCCTGATCACCATAAAGCCATTCCAGCATGGTTTGCATAAGCAGCACATCAGCTGCTTCCTCTGGAGTGTTCCATTGGGTATTCAGAGGAGAAGAGAGGAAGTCTCCCTTCTCAGGGTAAACAGATCTCGCTGCAAATTTTATCCAGTCCCCTATGCTGGCTGTCCCCTCCAGGTTAACCTGCTGTGTAACTGGATCTTGCATCATCATTCATGACTGTTCATAGTGAGTTGTGGGTGTTGCATCAACCCAAACATACTCTTCCATTCCGCAGCATTCAAAACTAAAGACACTGCCCCTAAATTAATTGTTCTCACAATCCGTTTTAGTAACGGTTGCGTAGGAAGCTGACGATACCAATCTACAAATCGAAGCAACTCCTTTACACTATACCCCCTGGTTTCTATGGTTTCTTGGTTTTGCCACTCCCCTCACGGACTACCTTCTTGGTGACCAGCAGTCATAGGGGAACTTCCTGTTGTTCCCATACGATTTTTCTGGGTCAGCCTTGAGACTAGTGGTTATAGCTCTGCCCAGACCGGATCTGGGCTTGGTTCAGTACTAAAATCAACCCCTACATTCTTTTTCCCTGCCATTGAAGCTATTACTGATAACAGATACCAAGGAATTGTATTTCTGGTCCTTTCTTCATCACTCTGTATTTCCATATGCATTCAACTAGCCAATTCCTCAGGAGTTAGATCCACCACTCCTAAATCCCATGAACAGCTTTTGCCTTGGGTAACTGAATGCAGCATAACAGCTGCTTCTATCCATGGGTGTTTTTTATCCATCCAGAAAACAAAGATTTCTCATTCTCCTGTTTATCCCCTTTTTTCCAAAACCACATAATCCAGTGAGTCTGGACCATTGCAGTGAACTCCACCATTCTGATACCATCTAAATGAATAATTTATAAGGATCAGCACAAAGCTGGTTGCTGTAAGGCGGAGGTTAAAGATGTCCCAAATGTCCAACTCTTCCAAATTACTGCACCACGCCATCATCTCTAACATCAACTACTCCCCCTCCCCACAGTACTCTCCCACCCGTCCTTGGGTTC
>NW_004443956.1:4041717-4050744 GCF_000243295.1 Trichechus manatus latirostris | reverse complement strand
GACCTCTTTAAAGTGTTGAAAAGTAAAGATGTCACTTTGCGGACTACGTGATGACTGCAAACGAGGTGCATTTTCCAAAAATCAAACCCAAGTCACGGGCACGGAAGGCAAGACTCCGCTATTGAATCACCCGTGCCTCATAGCCACAGTATTAGGAAGCATTTAGTGGAGCAATAAATAATTTGAGATGTGTAGAGGCAATATGATGTGGTGGTTAAGACCACAGCCTCTGGAGGCAGCCCAAATATGTTCAAATCTTGGTTCTACCACTTACCACTTTGTAACCTGGGGCAGTAGCTTAACTTTTTTATTTTTTTTTTGCCTCAGTCTACTCATCTGTAAAATGAGGGTAAGAATACATATTACCTATCTCATAGTGTTGTGAAAATTTAAATAAGTTAATACATTTAACACCCTTAGAAATAGTACCGGGCACATAGTGTTAGCTGCTATTTTTTATTATTATTGCTATTATTATTTTGACTGATCTGTGGCATGAAACTACTAAGATCCTTAACTGCTTTCCCACAAGGATCTTAATCTTGGTAAATAGCAACAAACATTTTTTCATCCAGTTGGTCAAGCCATAACCAGCACGGACCAATGGTAATATGCCTCAGCTTATGACATTGGATACATTGTAGGGTACTGTCTCTCTGATTGCAACATAATTTCCATACTAGTAATTCTGGAACTAATCAGCCAATGAAAACCGTTTGGAGAACAGTTCTGCTCTGACACACATGGGGTTGCCGTGAATCAGAGTTGACTCCACGGTTGGTTAGTTCTGGAGCTGAAGAATTGTTGTGTTTGTTATAAAGCATATTATAAGAATCATAACTAACATGTGTTGATTGCCTGCTAACAGAATTCTTTGGTTGCAGGCAATAGAAATTGATTCAGGTTGAGTTAATCAGAAGAGCACTTGATTGAAATGATGTAGGGGGCTCTCAGAATCGAAGGAATTTTGACAAAGAAGGCCTGTGTCTGATTAAAGGTGGCAAGCAAAACATTTGTATTTATATCCATCTTTTCCCAAAACTATATTAAAATTCATAATCAGAGCTTTTTTTTTTTAAGAGCATAAACCTTCTATTCTAAGACAAAGAGAATAGGAGAGGAAATAATGGCAATAAAAGTCTGAAACATATTTTGAGGCTTAGTCAACTGAGACCACTATATCTTTAACCAGCAGTGAGGAAAGCCCAGAAGCAAATTATTTATATGATGCAAACCCCTAAAGGTCAATGAATTAGTGACACCAGATACCTCTGGAAGTGGCAGTGAAGATGAGGTTAGAAGCAGGACATTTGTTTGCAAGGCTGTTTCAGAAAGAGTTAGGTCCTATCCAGGTTGCCTGCCTCACACCGTGTAACTGGGAGTCTGTTTCTCCTTTCCCTGGAGAAAAGACTGGAGATTTAATTTCTAGAAAAGGTAAAGCAGAGGGTCTCTGGACTAGGGAAATCCAAGCACAGCTGAAGCCATCATGTTGAAAACATGAGGTTCAGTTGAAAACTTATGTACTACAAGTTGACACCACAGGCCCTTTTCCCCCATGTAACTCCCAGAACCTGCTGGAAAAATGATGTCTTCTAAGAAGGGGTTGGAAAAACATCTCTGGGGATTTAAGGACACCGACACCAAGGGTTTCCCCATTAAAGTGTCCTAGCCAGATCTCCCTGCACCGAAGTACACAGCCAACAGGCCCCCTCCACATGCTTCTAAACAACTCTTCACTATGAATGGAAAACAGCAATCACTAGATATTTGAAAAAACCTTCTAATAAGAAAGACAGAGGTCAAAACAAAGACAGAGAAAACATCAATTTAGAAGAAATAATTTATGCAGAGTGAATAAAACTTCTAGAAAATTATCACTAGTATTCTCAGAGAAATAAAAGAAGATATTGCACCTATGAAAGAAGCATGAGATTCGATTTCTTAAAATGAAACATTTAGAGAAGAAAAAACCAGCTGTTGTAAATTAAAAATGTGATAGCAGAAATGAACAACTCAATAGAAGAACTGGAAGAAAAAGTTGAGGAAATCTCCCTGAAAATAAAGCAAAAAAACCCCAAAAACCAAAGAGACAGAGAATAGCAATGAAAAGATCAGGAAGTTGGAGGAGAGATCTAACATCTTAATAACAGGAGCTATGGAAAGAGAAAACAGAGGGTAGGAAATCAACAGAGAAATTAGTTCAACAAAATTTCCCAGGACAAGAGGATATGAATTTCCAGATTGAGGGAACCCACCAAAAGATTAAAACATTAAATATAAAAAAGACACACAGAATCAAGCATACTGTTTTAAACTTCCAGAACAATAGGGAGTAAAAGATAAGACTAGCTGTCAGAAAGGAGGAAAAGGTCACATCCAAAGGATGAGAAATCAGAAGGGCTATAAACTTCTCATCAGCAACAGTGAAGCACTAAAATATTGGAGCAGTGCGTTCAAAATTCTGAGGCAACATTGTTTCCAGCCTAGGGTTCTATACCCAGTCAAACTACAAATCAAGTGTATGGATAGAATCAAGACGTTTTCAGATGTACAGAGTTCCAAAAATATTTACCTCTTATGATCGTGTCTCAGGGAGCTACTGGAAAAAGTGCTCAACCCAAATGAAGGCGTATCATATTTTTACTCAAATAACGCATACATTCTACATTTGTCTGCCAACCACCGCCCCCCTAGATACTTTCTTAAGAGCACTGTGCCAGTTTTTTTTTACATGTTGCTATAAAAAATCTAGCATAGCACACTTACAAAAATACCTCTGGGAGGAGGGCGTGCTTGGCAAACAAATGTAAAATGTGCACATTATTTTTGTAAAGTGAGGTCCAGGCTGCAAGTACCGCCACACAAAGGAGACTTGTAGGAAGTCTCAGGGGAAGGGAGATGATAGCTGTACCGAATCCTGACTGGAGCAAATCAGGAATCTCTGTAAGAAACTTTGATAAACATACAGAAGACAACATGAACAAACCAATAACCACAGCAAAAAAAAACAATTATTAATTCTGAGGAAAACAGAGTTGTACAGAAGGGAAAATTATCACGGTTTACTTCATGGCTTAATTGGAAATACTGTTTACATGGCATTATAAAATTACATTGTATGTTAATCTAAATAATATTTTTATATCACTGTATAGAAATGATGGCATATGGGCATATGTGTGGTGGAAGTGGGAGTTTATGTGAAGGAGCTAAATCCTCTTCTTCCAGGGTAGGAAGTCAATAGATAAGGCCTGTTATTTAGAGACCTGGAGGAATTTACCCAAATAATCTATTTAAATAATTGGAATTAGTTATTTGCTCTGAGATTGGGAAATGTGATGGGGTGGGGCACTGAGGGACTGTTTTAACTTATTTATTCATATGTGTCTATCTACCTATATTTAATTGTTTATCAAGCCCTTGACTGTTTGACTCTCCCGTGTTTCTCCAATTGTAAGGAATAGCCCACCAGTGGCCCTTGAAATCACTGTAGTAGATTATGATCAGCTTTTTAAACAAGGAAATAAAGTAGACTGGGTTATAAATTAATGAGAGTCCATTGTATATTGTAAGCACAAATATTATTTTTGAAATTTTTGTTTCCGTTTCATCTATTAATGTATGCATATAGTAGGATCATGATGTAAATGCATTTCTTACTGTGAATTGCAGTTGAAAATAATTTGAGAAATGCTGCTTTAAAATATGTCTTCAGGACATGCTACTGAAAGAGGAGGAATGGATGGTAGGCTTAAAGACCACCTGGTGTCCTCTACACTTATCACATGACAAGATCTGTAGGTTTATGCTTTCACTAACTCTTCACAACTCTTTGAGGAATATACTATTTATATCCATTTTACAAATGAGGAAACTGAAGTTTAGGGAATTTAAGCCATGTTCCTGGTGTAAATCTTAGAACCTGGATTGGAGCCCAAGTCTTCCCTATAGTATGAAATAGTATAGTATTCAGTGATATTTCTTGTGCATTATAAACCCTGAGTAAGTGCCAGAGTTCTTTCTTGTAGAAAGCATTCTTGAAGTGTTCCCCAGAAATACTTTTGGAAAATGTCCCTGAGCTGTCTATTCTTCAACTGTTAAATAAGTATAAGGAAAGTACATGTCTTTACTTAGACTCACCTGTTCAGGGAGGCTCTTGTATTTTAAATTGTTCCCCTCTCCTGCTTTATTTCCCCCTAGGCTACCATTATCAAAGTTAGAATATTACATAGCTTTCTGTTTCTGGTTTTGTTTTGTTTTGTTTTGTTTTGTTTACATTTGCGGGCTTCCCTCACTAATGCGTAAGTCGAATGAGGGCAGAGATCTTTGATGTGTCCCAGGGCCTATAACAGTACATGGCATGTATGAACAGAAGGCATTCTGTAAAAATATGTGGATGGATGGAGGGACTTATAAAAAGGGCTTTAACAACTGCTTCAAAAGGTGATAGAGAGGATTTCAAGACATAATTCTTATTGAAGTTCCCAGCCTTGAACCCAGTATATACTCAATAAATGTTAGCTGAATTTGATTCTCCAATACAAGAAAAGGGAAAACATTCTTTGAAAACCAATCCAACTGGGGTGAAGAGCCACAGTTCCTTGTGACTCAATGATCTTGGTCTTGGCAGTGCCCTAGCAGGGAACACATCCTCTGGGGAGGCACCGTCTGACTTAGGAACTAGACTCCGCTTTAAATGGCAGTTGCCATGGCTAACAGGGTACCTTCAGCCAGCAAGGAAAGATAGTGTGTCCTTGCTGGCTGGGATCACAACACCTGATAACAGGAGGAAGCAAGCCAAAAGGGAAGATGGAAACAGATGGAAGATCTGACAGAGCCATTATCTCAGAATGGGCCAGAGAAACCAGATGCCTTCAGTTACACAAGGCCTGTGGAAAGCATCCTGCACGCAGATATAACAGTTGGCCACACAGCTGAGATGATGAAATCAAAGACTAAACACAAGTTTGATGCGCCAGAATTTTAGGAGAACCGTCCTGAACAAAGGCCTCATTGATTTGCCCAACCCAGAGGCAATCTGAATCTTGTTTGCATGAAGATCAAACATGAAACTGATCAGAAGGGTCTGCTTCATTGATGGGAACATGTGTGAATGTAGCCGTGACACCCGGTACAAAGTTAAAACTTCTGTTTAAACTTTCTGTTAAAACTTAACAAAAAGTGAATATGTAACTTACATGTAATTCCACAAGGGGGCACAGTAGAAGCAAAAATGGAAACGGATATGCTTTAATTTTCTCTTAGGTACCCCCCCCTTGTCATTTTAAGCTAATAGTTTAACAAAGAATCTGAAAATCTCAAATTAAAACCATTAATATGGTGGATCACTATTTAATCAATAATGGGTATTTATTTTTGTACAAATTCCCACTGCATGTTTAAAAAAAACAGGAAAAAAGGCAATATATAGAAATGATACCTTTTCCGGCTATCTTAAACTATTTTCACAATATCAAAAGGGATGTTTGATGATATATAGTGTCAAATAGAAAGTTCTTCATTTTCTAAACATCAAAATGAAAGGGAAATATCCCAAAGTAGACAATTTGAAAATATTCATAGTATTATTCCATTGATATTTTTGAAAATCCAAAACGTGTGTGTATACGTATGTTGTTAGTTGGTAGCAAATGGGTTCCAACTCCTCATGACCTTAGGTATACGAGAATGAAAGTTTCCCCAGTTCTTCATGATCTTTGGTATGTTTGAGTCCATTGTTAGGGCTACTGTGTTAATTCATCTCATTGAGGGTTTCCTTTGTTTTCATTGGCCCTGTACTTTACCAAACATGATGTCCTTTTCTAGTGATTAGTTTTTCATGATGATATGTCCAAAGTAAGCAAGATGAAGTCTCACCATCCTCACTTCTAAGGAGCATTCTGATTGTATTTCTTCTAAGACTGATTTGTTCTTTCTTCTGGCAGTCCAAGTATATTCAATATTCTTTGTCAACACCACAGTTCAAACACATCAATTTGTCTGTCTTCCACCACCTATCTGTCAGTTTGTTGTGGTATTCCAAATAACAGCAGGGTCACCCTTGATGGACAGGTTTCAGCAGAGCTTCAAGACTAGGAAGGAAGGCCTGGCAATCTATTTATAAATATGAGCCAGTGAAAACCCTCTGGATCACAACAGCTCAGTGTGTGTATATCTGTATACATACATATATACACATGGCCGTTCATTCAGCGATTTTTACAGAGCGCTATGTGTCGGACCCCTGGTGGTGCAGTGGTTAAGAGCTCGGCTGCTAACCAGCTGATCAGCAGTTCGAATCTACTGGCTGCTCCTTGGAAACACTATGAGGCGGTTCTACTCTGCCCTATAGGGTCACTATGAGTAGGAACTGACTTGATGTTTGGGTTTTTTTTTGTTTAACTATGTGACTAGGAGCCCTGGTGACACAATGTTTAAGCACTTGGCTGCTAACCAAAAGGTTGGTAGTTCGAACCCACCAGCTGCTATGTGGGAGAAGAGACCTGGTGATCTGCTCCCATAAAAATTATAGCCTAGGAAACCCTATGGGGCAATTCTTCTCTGTCCTGTAGTGTCGTTATATGTTGTAATCACCTTGACGGCACACAAGAACTATGTGATTGGCCCTAAAGTATGGCTGTGAACAAGATACCTAAATTCCATGCTCTTATAGAGCTTACATCCAAGTCAGGGAAGAATGATAAAAAAAAGGAAATTATAAATTAATTTCAGGCAGTAATAAGAACTAGGAGATAAATAGAACTGGGTGCTGTTTGGAGAATGATGGAGGTCGGGACAACATTGGACAGAGGTGTCAGGGAAGATCTCTGAGGAGGTGACACTCGAGTTGAGATCTGAATTCCTGATTATTATGAAGATCACACATATATTTAGATAAATGGCTAGAAATAGTCTAGGATGATATTCCCTAAACTGTTAAGATTGGTTAACTCTGAAGAGGAGAGAGGATTGTGGTGACTTGGAGTGGTGGAGTGGTGGTATGGCAGGTATACCAGATAGCCGTCAAGTCAGTTCCAACTCCTGATGACCCATGTGTGTCAGGTTAGAACTGTGCTCCTTAGGGTCTTTAATTGCTGATTTTTCGGAAGTAGATCACCAGGTCTTTCTTCTGAGGTGCCTCTGGGTGGACTGGAACCTCTAGCCTTTCTATTAGCAGCTGAGCATATTTACCGTTACCACCACCTAGGAATTCTGTGGCAGGTATAGGGGCAAGTAAAGAGCAACTTTAACTTCTTACTCTGTAGACTGTTGAATTGTTCGTAAGTTTTTATAACACACGAGCATGAATTTGTGTTTTGTGTGTTTACACAATTTTTTAAACCAATAAGAAGGAGGTAAAACGAAGAACAGCAAAGCTTTACACAATGCGTACAAGCTGTCTGTTCACATTTGCAAGAACATACAGATGCCACAATTATAGCGCCATCAAAGTACAGGCCCCTTTCTGAGCAGGTGTTCTGTGGCTGGAAGTATTTACATTAATACAGAAAATAAATATGGCAATGATCATAAAGAAAAGGATTATTGTACTGGCCCATCTGCTCGCCTCTCTGCCACCTGTGTCCCCTCCGTGACCACTGTGCGTGCCCTGGCTGGATTTTTGGTTGTTGCATGCTGCTCTCCACATGTGAATTCTCTGCTCAGAACCTTCCTAGAGTCCCCATTCCCTCTGTAGGATTAAGTCCAAACCCCTCAGCCTGGTGCCTGGTGCTCAGGGCCCTTCACATTCTGACTGATTTCACCTTTTAACTTTCAGCTTTATTCCACATCACGAGTTTCCCATTCCAGCCAGCCTGCTCTGCCACGTCCTCAGAGATGCTGTGCATGTTACCCTTCTGCATACTGTTGCTTAGGGACAATGGTCTGGTCCCTACTCCTCCACTCCCAGCCTCTACATGAGGTTAAAATCGTACCAAATTCTTCAAAACTCACTTTTAAGCTCTAATAATCTAAGCTCAAATCCTCTTTCCCTCTAAAAAATTATTTCTTAAAATGTAATCCAGTGATTACCTGTATCAGAACTGTTTGGATTCGTGTTTAAAACATACAGAGGTTTTGGAGATCAGGTATCAATACGGAGATAGATGGATAGGTGGATAGGTAGGTGGGTGGGTGGATAGATAGGTAGAATGTAGTTGTTAGGTGCCCTCAAGCTGGTTCCAACTCACAGCGACCCCATGTACAATAGGTAGGTAGATAAGTAGATATAGATATAAATATAGAGAGATACATAACAAGAGAGAGAGTCCCTGGATGGTGCAAGTGCACTCCACTGCTAACCAAAAAGTTAGAAGTTTGAGTCCACCCAGAGGCACCTCAGAAGAAAGGCCCAGCGATCTACTTCCAAAAAATCAACCACTGAAAACCCTATGGAGCACAGTTCTACTCTGACACATGTAGGGTCACCGTGAATCAGAATCAACTCTACAGCAACTGTTTGGTTGGTAGATATATAGATATACTTATAGGTGTGTGTGTATACATGGGTGTTATGGATTAAATTGTGTCCCCAAAAAATGTGTGTCAGCTTGGCTAATGCTTGATTCCTAGTATTGTGTGATTGTCCCCCATTTTGTCATATGATGTGATTTTCCTATATGTTGTAAATCCTACCTCTATGATGTTAATGAGGATTAGTGGCAGTTATGTTAATGAGGCAGGACTCAATCTATAGGATTAGGTTGTATCTTAAGTCAGTCTCTTTTGAGATATAAAAGAGAGATGTAAGCAGAGAGACATGGGAACCTCCATGAAGAAAGCAGAGCCAGGAGCAGTGCACATCCTTTGGACCCGAGGTCCCTGCACTGAGACACTCCTAGGCCAGGGGAAGATTGACGACAAGGACCTTCCTCCAGAGTCAACAGAGAGAGAAAGCCTTCCCCTGGAGCTGAGGCCCTGAATTCAGACTTCTAGCCTACTAGACTGTGAAAGAATAAACTTCTGTTTGTTAAAGCCTTCCTCTTATGGTGTTTCTGTTATAGCAGCACTAGATAACTAAGACAATGG
>NW_004443956.1:4039219-4040604 GCF_000243295.1 Trichechus manatus latirostris | reverse complement strand
ACAACATCCACTGACAGAGGCTAGAAGCAGTGGCACATCTAAGTAGCAATGAGTACATCTGGCATCCAGATCTTGATTTCTAAATACCATTCTCCAATAAAAGGAACCAGGGCACATTGGAGAAAGGATTGATTCCGGAGCAAGGGCAGGGAAAATGCAAGATGAGCCTGGATCATCTTATGGTGCCAGAAAGTAAGGATGTGCTTTAAAAAAAGAGAGAGAGATGCAGGGCAGGAGGGAGGCTATTGAAATAGCACAGGAGCCAATCTGAAAGAACTCCAAATGGCTGGAGTTGGCACAACTTGAGCAACAAAATAAATAATGATAGTATTGTGTTATAAACCCCCAAAATAAAATAATTATCCATGAGTTCATACTAATATAAAGAACTGAGTAAATAATTGAATGAAAATAACAATTCTTCTTTACAGAAAAATTCCAATTAATACATGTTGAAAGAATGAAGGAAATAGAAAATCACCATTAGAACTCCATAGTAATAATTACCACACACAGGATCCACCAGTGAATGCTAAATTTAAGGAGTGAAAGCTTAACCAGGAACAGGATATTTGTGTGGTTTCAAAGTACCTCCTTCAAAATATTTAATACTTACAAAGGGGAAAATAGAAAGTTTACAGTGGAGAATTAGTTATCTAGTGCTGCTATAACAGAGATATCACAAGGGGGTGGCTTTAACAAACAGAAATTTATTATCTCTGTCTAGGAGACTAGAAGTCTGAATTCAGGGTGCTGCCTCTAAGACAAGCCTTTCTTTGTCAGCCCTGGGAGAGGGTCCTTGTCTCTTGAGCTTCTGCTCCTGGATGATCTTCATATGGCTTGGTATCTCTCTTTCTCCATATCTCAAAAGAGATTGACTCAGTAATCCCTACGCTAATCCTGCCTCATTAACATAACAAAGACAGCCTAGTCCCAAATGGGATTATAACCACAGGCATTTACAACACATATGTTGGGGAGACATATTTCAATCCATAGTAAGAATATTGGCAGACACCACCTTAGCCAAGTGATGAAGATTAACATCACTGGTGGTACATAACAACAGCACGTGCCTCCCTGATACGATGCACCGAGAAGGACACAACATCACTTCTGTGGTGTTCTTCCCAGCAATGTATAACCTCAGTCTAATGAGACAACATCAGACAAACCCAAACTGAAGAACTTTATACATAATAACTGACCAGAACTCTTCAAGGCTGTCAAGATCATAAAGACAAGGAAAGACTGAGAAATTGTCATAGATTGGAGGCCAAAGAGACATGGCAACTAAATGCGATGTGAGATCTTCAGTTAGATCTTGGAACAGAAAAAAGACATCAGTGGGAAAGCTGGTGAAATCTGAGTAGGTTTTGTAGTTT
>NW_004443956.1:3983650-4035130 GCF_000243295.1 Trichechus manatus latirostris | reverse complement strand
AGTTCTCCGTCACTTTGCACACAAGCTTCTGTGTTGAGTTGAATTGTAACTGCTGCTTTTTTGTATTTGGAGAAAGTGTGATGATTGAACTTGAAGTCTTAAAAAAAAAAAGAAGTTTAAGGCTGTCAAGCCAGAAAAACCTTGGCGTGTTCTAGAAGGTGAAAAAAGGCCACTGCAGAAGACGAGGCTGGAGAGGTGGACCAAGTATGTACCTCCTTCGAAGCCTTTTACAGACCAGGGTACGGTGTCGAACTCTATTTAAAGGGCAGTGAAAAGTCTGGAAGGGGTTTAAGGATAAAAACGATCTGACCTAATGTAGGTTTCTATTTTTTTCAAGCCCTCTGATCATTTCATAATGATACAAAGGTCAATACATCAGGAAGACATAACAGCCGTAAATGTGTGTCAGAGTAGAACTGTGCTCCACAGGGTTTTCAATGGCTGAGTTTTAGGACATAGATTGCCAGGCCTTTCTTCCAAGGTACTTCTGGGTGGACCCGAACTCCATTCTTTCTATTAGCAGCTGATCACATTAACCATATGCACTACGCAGGGACTTTCCCCCCTACACAGGGCCAGGCATTTCTCTCTGGATGCAAACAAGCAACAATGAGCTTTTATATTCCGTTTGCTCCCCACCCCCTCCACCTCCCACCTCCTCTTCCTCCTTTCTTCCTTTCTTCGTTTTTAACTACAGAATCCCTCTTTCATCATACAGTGAGGCTAGAGTGACTGAGGAGAGGGCCCCTTCCTATCCAGTCGTCCCAACCCTGCTCCAGCCCCTCAGCCTCCCAGACCCTCATTCGGTTTGTTGTGAATTCTCCCAGGATCTGTTTTATTGTCTGCTTTTCAAGATGCAAAATAAATAACTTAAAAACAAACAAAAGTACCCACAAGTTTAAAAAGCAGAATGCAGAGGGAGGAAGCAATAGCGGATTTTTTGGCTAATCATGCTGTCTTTTTTTTTTTTTTAATTTTTAGAATGTGTCAGTTTGTACTGTGGGTTTGCTGTTGGTATCTCACCAGGACAGTCATTTCTTTGTTGAGTTCAGATGACTGAAGAAGGGCCATGCTCTTAGAACAAAACTAAACACACAGGAAACAAACCGCGAAGTCATCTTTAGCCCAACTTTTTATACGCTGTCTCAGTTCTCCGTCACTTTGCACACAAGCTTCTGTGTTGAGTTGAATTGTAACTGCTGCTTTTTTGTATTTGGAGAAAGTGTGATGATTGAACTTGAAACCTTAAAAAAAAAAAAAAAAACAGTTTAAGGCTGTCAAGCCAGAAAAACCTTGGCGTGTTCTAGAAGGTGAAAGAAGGCCACTGCAGAAGGCGAGGCTGGAGAGGTGGACGAGTTTGTACCCCCTTCCAAGCCTTTTACAGACCAGGGTACGGTGTCGAACTCTATTTAAAGGGCAGGGAAAAGTCTGGAAGGGGTTTAAGGATAAAAACGACGTGACCTAATGTAGGTTTCTATTTTTTTCAAGCCCTCTGATCATTTCATAATGATATAAGGGTCAATACATCAGGAAGACATAATAGCCCTAAATGAATGTACACAGAACAACAGAACTTCCAAAGCCATGAAGCGAAAACAGACAAAGCTGAGGATAGCCATTGGCAAATCCACAATCATAGTCGGAAGCTTCAACACTCTCTTACAGAAAATCAGTAAGGATACAGAAGACACCATCAGCTAAGGGACTTAATTGACAGCTGTAGAATTTAGAGAATACTCCATCCAACAAAGGCAGAATAAATATTCTTTTCTAAGGAAACCCTGGTGATGTGGTGGTTAAGAGCTACAGCTGCTAACCAAAATGTCGGCAGTTCGAATCCATCACGTGCTCCTTGGAAACCCTGTGGGGCAGTTCTACTCTGTCCTATAGGGTCACTATGAATCGGAATTGACTTGATGGCAATGGGTAATGTACAGGGAACATTGACCAAGATAGACCATATGCTGGGCCATAAAACCAAAACCATGTGCATCAGAAGAGAACTGTGCTCCATAGGGTTTTCAATGGCTGATTTTTCAGAAATAGATCTCCAGGTCATTCTTCCAAGGAGCCGCTGGGTGGAATCAAACCTCCAACCTTTCGGTTAGCAGTGAGTGCTTAACTGTTTATGCCACCCAGGGATTCTGGGCCGTAAAACAAATCTCAATAGATGTTAAGTGATTGAAATCATACAGCGCATGTTCTCTAACTACAAGGGAATTAGAAATGGATAACAAAAAGTATCTGGAAAATCCCAAATATTTGGAAAGTAAGCAACATGCTTAATTAAATACCCACGGGTCAAAGAAGACATCACACTGGAAATGTAAAAATCCATCTGGCTGCTCTGTGGGGGATGGATCGGAGTTGGACGAGTGTGGATGCAGGGAGAGAGGGAATAGATCTTTTCAGAATGCCAGGGAGCTGTAATGGCACCTTGGGCTCAGGGCGAGGCAGTAGAGAAAGAGAAATGGACAGACTCCGATGTATTTGGAGGTAGAGCCTATTGGACTTGCTGAGAATTGGATGTGGGGGTGTGGGAAGTCATTTAACGTCTCCCCATTGCTCTTGGGATCAAGCCCAGATTTGTCAGCATAGCTCCTGATCAGACCCTTGCCCACCTCACCAGCTTAATCTCTCACTACTCCGCGCTCTCCCACCAAACAGCCCAACCACACAACTTACAACCGTACCATGTGGCATGCTCTCTTGTGGCCTCTGGGCTTTTTCACATGCTGTTTCAGTTACCTTCAACACCCTTTTCCTGCACTTGACTGACTTGTCTCTTAGCTTAGGATGCCACTTCTTCTGGGAAGCCTTCCCTGGTTTCACATCAGACTGGTTTACGTGTTTTGCTTTGTGCTCCTGTGCCATGCCTATCATCACGTGCACCACAATTTGCTTTGCCTCCTGTCTTCCTTAAGAAACTCCTTGAGAACAGGGACTATGTCTCATTCTTTTTATTACTACTGCTGTTACTGCTGCTGCTGCTGCTGCTGCTGCTGCTGCTACTGCTGCTACTACTACTACTACTTCTATTGCTGCTGCTGCTCTTGCTGATACTACCACTGTTGCTGCTGCTGCTCTTGCTATTACTCCTACTACTATTGCTGCTACTACTAGTGCTGATGCTGCTACTGTTACTACTGCTTCTGCTATTACTACTGCTGCTGCTGCTGATACTGCTACTGCTGTTATTACTACTGCTGCTGCTGATACTGCTACTGCTGTTATTACTACTGCTGCTGCTGCTGCCACTGCTGCTATTACTGCTGCTGCTAATACTAATGCTACTAAGGCCAGTTACTAATTACCTGGGCTGAGTCAAGGAACCTGGCCCTTATGAGACTGGGATGAGGGGCCAGGGGCTTCACACACATGATCTCATTTAATAATCCCAGCAGCACTATAAAGTGGGTTCTCAATCTCGTTTATAAGATGAGAAAACTGAGGCTTTGTAGGCTTAAGCAGCTTGCCCAAGATCCCACAGTAAGTGGTGGAAATGGAATTTGAACACAGGTAGCCGTATTTCAAATCCAAAACTTTTAGCCACCAAGTTGTACCGTCAAAGTCAGAACAGATTTGAGGAAAACGAACTTGCAGGTGCGGTGAGCCTGTGATAATCATCCTGCCTGTGACCAGGCTTCAGCCTACACGTGGCGGAGAGGGCTGAACAGGTTCATCAAGGCAGCTGCCCAGGTTGGGATACTGAAAGGGGCGGGGACAGGAAGACCCATTACAACATCATGTACAAATAGCTATTGTGTGCTGCCTTCCCCCCCACCCCACTCTAAGAAAACAAAGGCCTCATTTCTAGTGCTGACTAATTTCCATAAAGGAATTATAATGGCTAATTTTATATCCTTTTGGTAAATTTTCCTCTTCCCATCGTAACAGGGCCAACAAGGATCCTCTTCAAATTAATACCAACAATAATGGCTGCAGAATTAGCCTCCACAGAGGCAATGTGATTTTTTTTGTCTTTTTTTTTTAATTTTATTTTTTTCAGATAAAGAGTAAAAATGCCTTATGTTCTTGTTTTCAGTTAAGGTAATAAGTGGGTTATGGTATTAGAAAAGGTCAAAAACTTCATTTTTTAGCTGCTTGACTCTGACTATAAAAAGTCATCTTTTTTTAATTGTCGACACATGTTTTGAAGTGCTGCAGGCACTGATGCGAATGGTAACTAATTACACTTGACGTTTTTAATGGGAAAACACAGAGACCACTTACAACAATAACTGCCATTCATTGAACACTTGCTAGGTACCAGAGCCCTGGTGGTGCAGTGATTAAGATTGGCAGTTCAAATCCACCAGCCACTCCTTGGAAACTCTATGGGGCAGTTCTCTGTCCTTGTAGGGTCGCTATGAGTTGGAATTGACTTGACGGCAACGGGTTTTTGGTTACTAGGTATCAGCCACAGTACTGAGTACCATGTGTGCTTTATTTCGCTTAATCATTATAACAGCCCAGGGTGGGGCTGGTGGCGGGGGTGGTTTTGCTTTCCGCTTTTTACAAATGGGGAAACTGAGACCTGGAAAGACTGAGCAACTTGTCCCAAGTCACAGGGCTAGTGGGTGTTGTTGCCAGGATCTGAACTCAGGAATGCCAGACTCAAGATTCTTAAACACTGTGCTTCTGCTATGTCTCTGAGATGTACCTTTAGGATTAGTTTGTATTTTTTTTTCTTGTTTTGTGACATTGGTTGCCAACCCCACTCCATGCCAACACTCTCCCCTTCTCGACCTTGGATTTCCCATTACCAACTTTCCTGTCCCCTCCTGCCTTCTCGTCCTTGCCCCTGGGCTGGTGTGCACATTTAGTATCATTCTGTTTTATGGGCCTGTCTAATCTTTGGCTGAAGGGTGAACCTCAGGAGTGACTTCAGTACTGAACTAAAAGGGTGTCGGGGTCCATACTCTCTGGTTTTCTCCAGTCTCTGTCAGGCCAGTAAGTCTGGTCTTTTTTTATTTTTTTTATCTTTGGTGAGTTAGAATTTTTCTCCAGCTCTGTCCGGGGCCCTCTATTGTGATCCCTGTCAGACAAGTCCACAGTGATAGCCGGGCACCATCTAGGTGTGCTGAACTTAGTCTGGTGGAGGCTGTGGTAGTTGTGGTCCATCAGTCCTTTGGACTAATCTTTCCTTTTGTCTTTGGTTTTCTTCTTTCTCCCTTGCTCCAGACGGGGTTAGACCATTGGAGTATCTCAGATGGCTGCTCACAGAGTTTTAAGACTTCAGACACTACTCACCAAAGTAGAATGTAGAACATTTTCTTTATAAACTGTGTTATGCCAAATGAGCTAGATGTTCCCCGCAGACCTTGGTCCCCACAGCCCTCAGCCCAGTAATTTGGTCCCTCAGGGAGTTTGGATGTGTCTATGGAGCTTACGTGATCTTGCCTTGGACAAGTTGTGCTGGCTTCCCCAGTATTGTGTACTGTCTTACCCTTCACCAGTTTCTACTTATCTATTGTGTATTTAGTGTTTTTCCCTCCCACTCCTCCCCTCCCTCCTAACCATCAAAGATTGTTTCTTGTTTTGTGTAAACCTTTTCATGAGTTTTTATAGTAGTGGCCTTGTACAATATTTGTCCTTTTGTGATTATTTCACTCAGCATAATGCCCTCCAGATTCATCCATGTTGTGAGATGCTTTGCAGACTCATCATTGTTCTTTATCGTTGCATAGCATTCCATTGTGTGTATCTACCATAGTTTGTTTATCCATTCGTCTGTTGATGGGCCCCTAGGTTGTTTCCATCTTTTTGGTATTGCAAACAATGCTACAGAGAACATGGGTGTGCATATGTCTATTCATGTGACAACTCTTGTTTCTCTGGGATATATTCCTAAAAGTGGGATTGCTGGATCAAATGGTATTTCTATTTCTAGCTTTTTAAGGAAGTGCCATATCGTTTTCCAAAATGGTTGTACCATTTTGCATTCCCACCAGCAGTGCATAAGAGTTCCAATCTCCCTGCAACCTCTCTACCATTTGTTATTTTTTTGTTTTTTTGATTTGTGCCAGTAATGCCGGGATAAGATGGTATCTCCGTGTAGTTTTGATTTGCATTTCTTTAATGGCTAGTGATCACGAGCATTTCCTCATGTATCTGTTACCTGCTTGAATGTCTTCTTTGGTGAAGTGTCTATTCATATCCTTTGCCCATTTTTCAATTGAATTATTTATCTTTTTGTTGCAGAGGTGTTGGATTTTCCTGCAGATTTTAGACATTAGGACTTTGTCGGATTTGTCATAGCCAAAGTCTTTTTTCCCAGTCTGTAGGTTCTCTTTTTACTCCTTTGGTGAAGTCTTTTGATGAGTGTGTTTAATTTTTAGAGGATCCCAGTTATCTAGCTTATCTTCTGGTGTTTGTGTATTGTTAGTTGTGGTTTATATCCTGTTAATGCCGTGTATTAGGGCCTCTAGCATTGAACCTATTTTTCATTCTATGACCTTTATAGTTTTTGTTTTTATGTTTAGGTCTTTGATCCATTGTGAATTCATTTTTGTGTATGGTGTGAAGTATGGGTCCTGTTTCATTTTTTTGCAGATGGACATTCAGTTTTGCCAGCACCGTTTGTTAAAAAGACTGTCTTTTTCCCATTTGATGGACTTCGGGCCTTTGTCAAAGACTGGGTGACTGTAGATGGATGGATATACATCTGGGTTCTGAATTCTGTTCCTTTGGTCAATGTGTCTGTTGTTGTATCAGTACCAGGCTGTTTTGACTACCATATCTGTATAGTAGGTTCTGAGGTCAGGGAGTGGGCGTCCTACTTTATTCTCCTTCTTCAGTAGTGCTTGTCTTAGTCATCTAGTGCTGCTATAACAGAAATACCACAATAGAATGACTTTAACAAAGAGAAATTTATTTTCTCACAGTCTAGTAGGTTAGAAGTACAAATTCAGGGTGTCATCTCCAGGGGAAGGCTTTCTGTCTCTGTCAGCTCTGGAGGAAGGTCCTTGTCATCAGTCTTCCCCTGGACTAGGAGCTTCTCTGCACAGGAACCCTGGGTCCAAAGGACATGCTCTGCTCCCGGCACTGCTTTCTTAGTGGTATGAGGTCCCCAACTCTCTGCTTACTTCCCTTTCCTGTTATCTGTTGTAAGATAACAGGTGGTAGAGGCCATGCTCCAGGGAAACTCCCTTTACATTGGATGAGTGATGTGACCTGAGTATGGGTGTTACAGTCCCACCCTAATCTTCTTTAATGTAAAATTACAATCACAAAATGTAGGACGACTGTACGATACTGGGAATTATGGCCTAACCAAGTTGACACATATTTTTGGAGGACACAATTCAATCCATGACAGTGCTTTACTTATCTGGGGCCCCTTTCCTTCCCATAAAAAGTTAATGATTAGTTTTTCTAGCTCACTAAAGAATGCTGTTGGTATTTGGATCGGGATTGCATTGTATTTGTAGATTGCTTTGGGTAGAATTGTCATTTTCACAATGTTGAGTCTACCTATCCATGAGCATGGTATGTTTTTCCATTTATATAGGTCTTTTTTGGTTTAATGCAGTAGAGTTTTGTAGTTTTCTTTGTATAGATCTTTTTTATCCCTGGTTAGATTTATCCCTAAGTATTTTTTTTTAGGGGCTGTTATAAATGGTATTGCCTTCCTGATACTCTGCTGAGTCTCTCTATTAATTCCAGTAGTTTTCTCATGGAGTCTTTTGGGTTCTCTATGTACAGCCTCACATCATCCGCAAATAGGGACAGTCTTACCTCTTCCGTACCAATTTGGATGCCCTTTATTTCTTTTTCCTGCATAATTGCTCTAGCCTGGACTTCTAGAACAATGTTAAATAGAGATGATAAAGGGCATCCTTGTCTTGTTCCTGTTCTCAAGGGGAATGATTTCAGCCTGTCTCCATTAAGAAGGAGGTTGGCTGTTGGTTTTGTATAGATGCCCTTCATTATGTTGAGCAATTTCCCTTGTATACCTATTTTATTGAGACTTTTTATCAGGAATGGGTGTTGGACTTTATCAAATACTTTTTCTGCATCGATTGAGATGATCATGTGATTCTTTTATTTTATTTATGTGGTGAATTACGCTGATTGATTTTCTAATGTTGAACCATCCTTGCATACCTGGTATGAATCCCACTTGGTCATGGTGTATTATTTTTTTGATGTTATGTTGAATTCTGTTGGCTACAATTTTTTTGAAAAGCTCTGCATCTGTGTTCATGAGAGATATTTGTCTGTAATTTTCTTTTTTTTTGTGGTGTCCTTGCCTGGCTTTGGTATCAGGGCTATGGTGGCTTCATAGAATGAATTTGGAAGTATCCCTTCCTTTTCTATATTCTGAAATAGTTTGAGTAGTACTGGTGTAAGCTGTCCTCTGAATGTTTTGTAGAATTCTCCAGTGAAGCCATCTGGGCCAGGGCTTTTTTTTGTTGTTGGGAGTGTTTTTATTACCTTTTCAATCTGTTCTTTTGTTATGGGTCTGTTCAAATTTTCAACTTCAGTTTGTGTCCATTTCCTCTAAGTTTTCGTATTTGTTGGCATATCGTTTTTCACAGTACTCTGTTATGATCCTCTTCATTTCAGTTGGGTCCATTGTAATGTCCCCCACTTCATTTTTATTTGCATTCTCTCCTGTTTTTCTTTTGTCAATTTGGCCAATAGTTTGCCGATTTTGTTGATCCTTCCAAAGAACTAACCCCTGGTCTTGTTGATTCTATTGTTTTTCTATTCTCCATTTCACTCATTTCTGCTCTGATCCTCATTATTTCCTTTCTTCTGGTTGCTGTGGGCTTCCTCTGCCATTCTCTTTCCACTTGTTTGAGTTGCGTAGCTAATGTTTTGATTTTGTCCCTTTCTTCTTTTTTGATGTGTGCATCTGTTTCCATAAATTGACCTCTGAGCACTGCCTTTGCTGTGTCCCAAAGGTTTTGATATGATGTGTTTTCACTCTCATTTGATTCTAGGAATTTTTTTATTCCGTCTTTGATTTCTTCTATTACCCAGTGATTTTTAAGCAGGGTGTTATTCAGTTTCCATGTATTTAATTTTTTTTCCTTGCTGTTCCTATTATTAATTTCCGCTTTGATGATGTTGCGATCAGAGAAGATGCTTTGCAGTATCTCAGTGTTTTGGATTTTGTTGAGAGTTGCCCTGTGGCTTAAAATGTGGTCTATCATGGAGAACATTCAGTGTGTGTTGGAAAAGAATGTGTACTTTGCTGCTGTTGAGTGGAGTTTTCTACATATGTCCATGAGGTCAAGTTGGTTGATTGTGGCCTTTAGATCCTCTGTATCTCTGTTGAGTTTTTGTCTAGATGTTCTCTCCTTTACCAAGAGTAGTGTGTTGAAGTCTCCTACTATTATTGTGGAATTAACAGTTTCTCTTTTCAGTGCTGTTAGAGTTTGTTTGATGTATTTTGGAGCCCTATCATTGGGTACGTAGATATTTATTATGGTTGTGTCTTCATGGTAGCCTATCCCTTTAAGCATTATATAATGCCCTTCTTTGTCTCCTATGGTGGATTTTGTTTCAAAGTCTATTTTATCTGAGATTAATATTGCCACTCCTGCTCTTTTTTGGTAGCCATTTGCTTGATATATTTTTCTCCGTCCCTTAATTCTTAATTCATGTCTTTGTTTCAAAGGTGTGTTTCTTGTAGACATCATGTTGATGGGTCCTGCTCTTCCATCCATTCTATCACTCTCTGTCTCCCCATGGATGCGTCCAAGCCATCTGCATTCAGTGTGATTTTTGATAGGTATAAGTTTATTGCTGTCATTTTGTAGTGCTTTTTTTTTGTGGTGCTGACTTCCTCTCCATTTGAATGTTCTATACTGACACATTCATTCCTTCTTTTATTGTTCTGGCATTGTTGTCATTTACAGATCGACATCTCTGGTTCCCTGTTGTAAGTCTTTTAGTTTTGTTTTATGCTTGAGAATTCATTGTCTAGGTTGGTATCTGGCTGATGCTGTTTTATGTGCTAGATTCAGGTTGTTGTCTGATGTTGTTGGTTCTCTAATCGAAGGACTCCCTTTAATAATTTTGTAAGTTCAGTTTGGTTTTTACGTATTCCCTTAATTTCTGTTTATCTGGAAATATCCTAATTTTGCCATCATATTTGAGTGAGAGTTTTGCAAGATATATTATTCTTGGTTGGCAGTTTTCTTCTTTCAGGGTTTTATATATGTCATCCCATTTCCTTCTTGCATGCATGGTTTTTGCTGAGTAACCAGAGCTTAGTCTTATTGTTTCCCCTTTGTATGTGACTTTTCATTTTTCTTGAGCTACTCTCAGGATTTTTTCTTTGTCTTTGGATTTAGTGAGTATGATTCTGATATGTCTTGTTTTTCTTTTGGGGTCTGTTCTCTGTGGGGTTTGTTGAGCTTCTTGGATAGTCAGCTTTTCATCTTTCATTATATTAGGGAAGTTTTAATGTCAGCAAATCTTCAATGATCCTCTCTGTGTTTTCTGTTTTTCTCCATCTCTTCTGGAACTCCGATCACACACACATTTCTACTTTTGATTGCATTCCACATTGTTCTCAGGGTTTCTTCATTTTTCTTTGTTCTTTTCTCTGATTTTTCCTCAAACAAAGTGGTATCCAAGTATTTGTCTTCAATTTCATTGATCCTGTCTTCCATTGTTTCAAATTTGCTTCTAAAACCTTCTATTGCACTGTCCATTTCTGAAATCTTGTTGTTTATCTTTTGGATTTCTAATTGCTGTTTTGTATGATTTCTAGTTGTTTGTTTATTATGACATTTTGTTTCTGTATAATTTTGCTGATTTCCTCTATTGTTTTGTCTATCTTTTCCATGATTTTGTCTATTTTTTCCTTGTTTTTGTCTGCATTTTCCTTTATCAGTTGGAGAAGCCTGAATATTAGAGCTCTGAATTCCCTGTCAGGTAGTTCCAGTGCTTTTTCTTCTAGCAGAAGGTCATCTGGTGTTTTATTTTGGTCGCTTCCTGGAGCCATCCTCTCCTGTTTTTTCAATATGTTTTGATATTGTTTGCTGTCTCCAGGACATTCAGGAATTATTTTCTTTGTTTATTGATTGTAAATTTGATTGTTTTGTCCTGCTTTTTTGTTTTATTTGGTTATGTCTGGGCAGGTGGGCTGGGTGTGTTTTGTTGCTTGCTTGACTATGGGCAGGATACTTCTCACCACCTTGTCCATTTAAGTAGGGCTAGTCATTCAACTGTGGTGGAGCAGGGTGGGTCCAGTGGGTGGAGGGGCGGAGATGGGTAGTTTGCCATGAACTGGGGGTGATGGGGCGGGGCTGGGAGGCAGTGTAGGGCAGGACCTGGAGGACCACATCAGTACCACCCAGGGGCATCGCACTTGGCAGATGGTGCAGTTAAGCAGGAGGGAAAGGAGAGGATGTGATATACAGAGCTAAGTGCATGGGTGAAAGAAGAGAAAGGAGAGAGAAACGAAAGCAAAAAAAGAAAGAAAAGGCAAAAAATGAAGTAAAAAATAATAAAAAGAAAAAGGTAAATAAAATGGCAGCACAGTAGGATTCGGTCAGTGAGGGTGGGGCAGACCCGGCGAGGCCATGTGCAGTGGCTTTCTAGCTGAGTGATGTGGCTTGGCCTGTCAAGAAGCAGCATGGATGGTGTACAGGGCTAGGTGGGCGGAAGAAATGAAAGAGAGAGAAGAAATCAACAATCAAACAAATAAAAACAACAACAACAACAAAAAACCATGGTGGTGGGTGTGCTGGCCGTTGTGGGCGAGGCGGAATTGGGGTGACAGTGAGCTGATCTCTCTCTTGCCGGGTGCCACAGCACAGCCCATCAGGAAGGGGCAGAGGCAGTGAAGGGCTGGGTGCTCTGTCTCCTGCCATGAGCTCCATGAAGTTGCCTTTCCATACTCCTTGTCTGAAGTTCTTTGGCAGCTGTAGCTCTAGGTGATGAATCCAGGCCACAGTGAGCTGGTATCTCTCCAGCCAAGTGACCTGGTCCGTTGGCAAGCAGCGGAGGTCTCATACAGGGAAGAAGGGTGTAGGGTGGGAGAACATGTATCCTTGGTTATCAGGGGTTCTGTCTCCTTTTGGGAGCCCTGTGAAGTTGCCTTCCTGTACTCCCCATCTGGGTTCTTTGGCGGCTGTAGCCCAAGATGGTGAATCTGGCCACATTAGCTGGTAGGGGACCTCTACTCCATAGCTCTCCTGGTTCTCTGTTCTCTGTCAGTTTCTTATTCCATCTGGTGCTTGATTGAGTTCTTTATCCCTTCATTTGGTACTTAGGGTTCCAGGATTTATATTTTTATCTCTTTTACTTAACTTTTTGGGTCTTTGCTGCAGAGGAACAGCATGGTGCTTCTGTCTATAGCGCCGTGTTGGCGTACTTTTTTTTTCCAATGTGATAAACTTAACTAAAAAGAGCACTTGAAAACTTTACATGCAAGCTAATACCTGTGTAACCACCATCATTGTCAAGAACTAGATTATGACCATTGCCCCAGAAACCCACCAGCAATATATCCTTTCCTAGGATCACCCTGGATTTCCTTTTATTCCAAAGAGGGTGGATGTGGAGGAGAGAAAGAAGGGAGCCAAGCTTCCACAGCTGCAAATTTCAATCCCTTCAGGAGTCAGACAGGTAACACAAGGAATGAGAGAGGTCAGGTGCAATCTCTTATTTTCCTGTTTATTATCTGACTCCTTCTGCCTCATGAGGGCAGACACTTCTGTTCTGGTGACTGGTGGGCACACCTGGCACATAATAGCCGCTCCATAAATGTTAATTCTGTGAATGAGCTGAGAATACTGGGAGTGCCAATGACCAAGCGCCAACAGAGTGTTCCCTTGAAGGATGTAGGCTGCTCTTGCCTGAGTTGTAGATTTTTTTTTTTTAAGCCAGATATTCAGATACTTTTGTAAAATATCCAGCTTTTAAGAAAATATTGGCAACTAAAAAATATACTGTGAAGATGATAAGATAAGGGGACAGAGAAGCTAGAGTACTGGAAATGGAACAACCAGAACACAATTAATGAGAATGTTGACCCAATGTGAAAAATGTAACTAATGTCATTGATCAATTTGTGTGGAAATTGTCGAAGAGGAACCTAACTTGCTGTGTAAATTTTCACCAAAAACACAATAAAATATTATTTAAAAAAATAAGCTATGTATACCAACAAGGAGCCCTGGTGGCACAGTGCTTAAGCTTTCGGCTACTAACCAAAAGGTCAGTAGTTCAAATCCACCAGCTACTCCTTGGAAACCCTATGGGACAGTTCTACTATGTCTTATAGGGTCACTATGAGTCAGAATCAACTTGGTGGCGACGGGCTTGGTTTTGGTTTGATGCTAAGCAAAACCCATCTGTACACTGGATTTGACCAACAGTTTGCAACCTCTAGATTAGACTGAACTAGCTCCTTAACTGAAGATTTGTATGTTTTCCAAAAGCAGCAGCCAACTCACCAGAAAGCATGGCTCCAGGATGGAGCCTTATCAGTGGAGAGTTCTGGGGAAGGGCTGTTTAGACAGTCTCCCATCTGTGCTGATTTGGATCTGGGGCTTGTGTGGTTGCCATCTGTTAGGAACCAGAGCTGTTATTCAAGGGTCCTTCTAATGCTTGCCACTTGTCTGCTAACTTTGCGCCACCTCCCGCCACAGTGCTGAATTCCAGGCCAACCCACCAGGGTAAGACTGTTGTCACTGGGTGCTGTCAAGTCGATTCCAACTCATAGCAACCCCATGTGACAGAGTAGAACTACCCCATAGGATTTCTTATGCCGTAATCTTTATGGAAACAGTCCTGCACGTTTTTTCTCCCACAGGGCGCTTGGTGGGTTCAAACTGCCAACCTTTCAGTTAGCAGCCAAGTGCTTAACCATTATACTACCAGGGCTCCTTACGGTAAGACTAGCAAGTGATTTTTAACTAAAATCAGCTGTTTGGCTATGACCTGAGGGATGCCCCCTTATTGGCAGAGATCCAAAAGTTTGATCAGACTTGGTTGGTGAAGATGAGGGGAAAGACACATTCCTTACGTGGTGGGTAGAAGCATAAATTGGTCCACTTTTATGGAGGTAGTTTGGCAATATCTATCAAAATTACAAATGCACATATTCTTACCCCACAGATAAACTCGTCTGTGTTTGAAATGACTCAAGATGAAGGTTTTGATTGCAGCATTGTTTGTAATAACAAAAGCTTGAAAACAACTTAAATGCTCTGTATTAGACTAGATAAATTACAGTAAATCCACACAGTGGACTACTATACAGGCATAAAAAATAATAAAACCACTTTGTGTACTGATATGGAAAGATCTCTTATGTGTATTGTTTTGTTTTTTAAAAAAAGCAGGCTGATGACATTGTGAAGACTGTGATACCATTTGTAGCATACAAAGGGGAAACTGTATGGATAGCTATTTATTCTTACATGCATAAAATATCTCTGGCACAATGCAGAGGAATCAAATAACACTGATTACCTCTAAGTAGGGGACCTGGGAACTGAGGGAAAAGGAAGAAAAACTTACCAATAAATTTGCTTTAATATATTTTCATTTTTACACCATGTAAATGTTTAATAAATTTTAAAAAAATGAAATGCTGTATTATGTGTTCAGAAATTTTCCTGAAAAGATATCCATTGTAGTGTTGTTCATAATGGTAAAAAAGTGGGAGCAATCTGCATGTCAAATAATAGGATATTGGTTAAATAAAAAACTTACTGTATTTAAGATTGTTCTGATTTTATGAATTTCTGATACAGCTCATTTGGCTTTTTCTTTGCTGATTAACGATACTATCTTCAGTATAGCTTCACGGGGGACTTCCTCCACCCTCCAGATCTTTTTCCTTTTCCTTTTCTGGACCTTCTTCAACTATTTTTTGTTTGTTTGTTTTAATGAGGAGTGGTCATCACATTTGTTCAGTTGAAGAAATCCATGTCTTTAGACGAAGAAAAATATTAAACTCATCAAACAAGTGAGCTTGAATTTGCTCAATACGTTTTTGCATAATCCTTATGTAATTAAAACATTAATATTATATGCTTTTATTCAGGCCTTATGAGATCCTCAGCTCTAAAGAGAAATTCGTACTTTTTCACATGGGTTGGAAAACTATCTCTTCCTCTCTCATTCTGTAATTCTAAAATTCACTTTTTGTTGGAACACCATGAAGTCTCCTGTTCCCTTAAACACATTCTAGAGAGTGGCTTCATCTTGCTATAACTTTATTTGCCAGAATCTAGCAATCGCTAACATTTTGTGACACACTGACTTGGACAGAACACTTGGCTGTGCTTCAGTTTTCCTTCCCAGTAAAATAAGATTGGCAAGACGTTGAGTCCTTGTGATGGTCTTGGGCATCTAGGATGTCTTAACTAGTACTTACATAGAATACATGATTTGTAGCATAACATGTATTTATTAAGGCTTTCATACAGATTTTGCCCTTTCTCTGCAGGAATCTGGAGTTGTGGTTTTAAAAAAAATACTCAGCAGACTAGTGCTAATCTGTGACAAAGTTTTTACCTTCCCATAAAAAAAAAAAGGACAATATGGTGGGTTTGTTTTTGTTTTTTTTTTTTAAAAAAGGTTAGTGTACTCAATTTAAAGAATGCACCCTAATTCTGACATTAGGATCTTGAAGTAGTTAAAATAGGTGTCAAGATAATCTTCTTTTATGAAATGGTGATGATGGTAGATGGTCACTATTTTTTATTTCACTTTATTAGTTTGTAAAATCCAATCCTTTAATAGGTAAGGAAAGGAGGATAAATCTTGTGACTAATCATGTAGGCTTTGAAATTACTCAAGTCTGAAATCTCCTTGAAATTCCCCTATTCATCAATTTTAAATATTGAGGGTCCCAACGGAGTGTTGTTATGGTGTTGGGCTGATGATAGCCCAGGGATCTAGGAAGATTCTAATGTTTCTTTGGTTAAGCCACCCTTAAATTTAGGGAACAATGGCAAGACAAGGCAAATAACATATTATTACTAGCTAAGGTTTTGAAGTCTCAAAACCCAGGGCAAAACTCTGGTAAAGCTGAGTGGTTAGCACTGCAGAATTCGTTCACCTAAGGTGGCTGGCTTGAATGATCTGCAACAGAGGTTGGCAAACTATGACGCACGAGCTGAGAATGGTTTTTACATTTAAAATTGTTGGAAAAATTCACAGAGACTCAAGAAACCCCGAGAGTATGGCCCCCGGACAACCTTTTTAGCTCAGTAATGATATCACTCTTGAGGTTCACCCTTCTGCCAAAGATTAGACAGGCCCATAAAACAAAACGAGACTAAAGGGGCACACCAGCCCAGGGATAAGGACGAGAAGGCAGGAGCGGACAGGAAAGCTGGTAATGGGGAAGCCATGGTCGAGAAGGGAGAGTGTTGACATGTCGTGGGGTTGTTAACCAATGTCACAAAACAATATTTGTACTATTTAATGAGAAGTTAGTTTGTTCTGTAAACCTTCATCTAAAGTACAATAAAAAAAAATTGTTGGAAAAATCAAATGAAGAAGACTTTAGTGTCCCTAAATCAAGTTTTATTGGAACACAGCCACACTCATTCATTCACATATTGTTGATGGCTATTTTCATGCTTTAACAGCAGTTTTGAATAGTTTGCAACAGAGAGTAAAATATTCATTGTCTTGCCTTTTTTAAAAAAAAGTTTGCTAATGCCTGATATACCAACAAAGCTGGCCAAAGACCTGCTTTGCCTATTCCCAAGTCCAAATCTTAGCTGAAAGTATCATTTCAAAAAGATGCAGAACCATGTCTATCAACACTAGATGAAATGAATCCAGAGAGTATTCACCCCAAAGCCTTGCATGAGTTGGTCTAGAGATTGTCAACTTTCAAGTTTTCTCATGCCAGACCTGGCAGTTCCAAGGAAAAGCTAGTTTTAAGAGAGAAAGACAAATGAATTGATCTTACTGGAGGAAGGAAGAACACAAGAAAGCCTCAGTAATTTGCAGATTCTTTTTTTCATTCGTTTAAAAACTCTACCGTTATTAAATACAGCCCAGGGTCCTGGAATTGAACCAATCTAGATCAAGATTTATCTTCCTTTAAAGTCTCTGCCCCTTGATTGACACTTATCCCTCAAATCCAAGGAGAGGAAGGAAGGGAGCTAAAAAGGGTGGTACTCTTTCTAGAACCCAACATTAATCAATGAAAATTGGTGGCATTGTTTACATATCAGACCACTTCATTGTTTCTGACCTGTTTTTGTATTGTTTTTCTCCCCCTCTCCTCCCCATACCCACAAAGGTGATTTTAAAGGATGTGGACTCACTTCTCTACGTGGACACTGACGTTCTGTTTCTGAGACCTGTCGACGATATTTGGAAGCTTCTGAGGCACTTTAACTCCACCCAGCTTGCAGCCATGGCCCCTGAGCATGAAATCCCCAAGATTGGCTGGTACAGTCGCTTTGCTCGTCACCCTTTCTATGGTGCTGCGGGAGTTAATTCAGGAGTCATGTTAATGAATTTAACACGCATCAGAAGTACCCAGTTCAAGGTAAGGAAATACTTTAAAATTCCTTGTTTATAAGTCTGGGCTATATCTTTTCAACAGTGACATTGCTAGAGAGTGTTAATATGCTGATTTTGGAAATGTGTGGCCTGTAGGTGAGGATGAGAGTACCGAAGGGAGAGAAAAGTATTTAGAAAGTTATAGAATATGTCATTGTTTAGGAAAGGCCCAGGTGGCTCTGAATTTCACGATTCAGCTGGATTACCATTCAGAAATATCACGTTGCATTTCTGAATTCCATAATTTTTGAACTCTGTGCTTATCCAAGGCTTCAAAAACCATGGAAAATTTCTAGGAATTATCCTATGGAGATATATTTATATAAGTTCACAGAGATATTTGCATAAGGGTGTTCATTGCCTTATCTTTTATCCTAGCAGAGAACTGGAAAGAACCTAAAAATATCAGTGGAGAATGAGTCAAAAAAAAGTTATCCCCTATTAAGAAGAGTTAGGTAAATCTACATGACGCAGTTTGCCCTTGGCGGTAACTGAAAGGTTGACAGTTGAAACCCACTCAGCATCACCATAAAAGAAAGGTCTGGAAATCTGCTTTTGTAAAGATTATAGCCAAGAAAACCCTATGGAGCAGTTCTACTGTGTAACATATGGGGTCAGCATAAGTTGGGACCTACTCAGACAGCACAAGACAGCAACAACAACGTAAGTGGTGATAAATAAGATCTCCAAGCAACACAATTAAAATGTTCTCAAGCTGAAAGAACTGAAAAAAAATTCAAGCCTCAGGTTACAATACTGAAGGATTCTACGGGAAAATATTAAACGACGCAGGAATCATCAAAAGAAGATGGAAGGATTACAGACAGTCACTATACCAAAAAGAATTGGTCGATGTTCAGCCATTTCAGGAGGTAGCATATGATCAGGAACCGATGGTACTGAAGGAAGAAGTCCAAACTTCACTGAAGGCATTGGCAAAAAACAAGGCTCCAGGAATTGATGGAATACCGGTTGAGATGTTTCAACAAACAGATGCAGCGCTGGAAGCGTGCACTCATCTATGCCATGAAATTTGGAAGATAGCTACCTGGCCAACTGACTGGAAGAGATCCATATTTATGCCTATTCCCAAGAAAGCTGATCCAACTGAATGCAGAAATTATCAAACAATATCATTAATGTCACATGCAAGTAAAATTTTGCTGAAGATCATTCAAAAGTGGCTGCAGCAGTATATCAACAGGGAACTGCCAGAAATTCAAGCTGGATTCAGAACAGGGCATGGAAGCAGGGATATCATTGCTGATGTCAGATGGATCCTGGCTGAAAGCAGAGAATACCAGAAAGATGTTTACCTGTGTTTTATTGACTATACAAAGGAATTTGACTGTGTGGATCATAATAAATTATGGATAACATTGCAAAGAATGGGAATTCTAGAACACTTCATTGTGCTTATGAGAAACCTATACATAGATCAAGAGGCAGTCGTTCGAACAGAACAAGGGGATACTGCATGGTTGATAGTCAGGAAAAGTGTGCATCAGGGTCGTATCCTTTCACCATACCTATTCAATCTGTATGCTGAGCAAATAATCCGAGAAGCTCAACTCTATGAAGAAGAATGGGGTGTCAGGATTGGAGGAAGGCTCATTAACAACCTGCAGTATGCTGATGACCAGCCTTGCTTGCTGAAAGTGAAGAGGACTTGAAGTACTTACTGATGAGGATCAAAGACCACAGCCTTCAGTACGGATTACACCTCAACGTAAAGAAAACAAAAATCCTCACAACTGGACCAATAAGCAACATCATGATAAACTGATAAAACATCGAAGTTGTCAAGGATTTCATTTAACTTGGATCCACAATCAACGCCCATGGAAGCAGCAGTCAAGAAATCAAACAACGCATTGCATTGGGCGGATCTGCTGCAAATGACTTCTTTAAAGAATTGAAAAGCAAAAATGTCACTTTGAAGACTAAAGTGCACCTCACCCAAGCCATGGTGTTTTCAGTCGCCTCATATGCATGCGAAAGCTGGATAATGAATAAGAAGACTGAAGAAGAATTAATGCCTTTGAATTGTGGTGTTGGCAAAGAATATTGAATATACCATGGACTGCCAAAAGAATGAACAAATCTGTCTCGGAGGAGGTACAACCAGAATGCTCCTTAGAAGTAAGGATGGCGAGACTACGTCTCACATACCTTGGACATGGTATCAGGAGAGAGCAGTCCCTGGAGAACGACATCATGCTTGGTAAAGTAGAGGGCCAGCGAAAAAAGAGGACGACCCTCAACAAGATGGATTGACACAGTGGCTGCAATAATAGGCTCAAGCATTACAACAATTATGAGGATGGCGCAGGACTGGGCAGTATTTTGTTCTGTTGTATGTGGGGTCGCTATGAGTTGGAACTGACTTGACAGCACCTAACAGCAACAACACAGTATAATACTGTACAGCATGATTGTTTTTATACATCTAGAAACTTCTAGATGAATACCTAAGAGACTATAAATTGTAGATACTTCTGAAGAATATGAGAATAGAAATTATAGAGGATAGTGGAAGATTTTTACTTTTTCATTTTATATCTTTCTGTGCTGGTTGAACTTTTACTGTGTGTAATTTTTAAAATAAGTATTTAAAAATAAATAATTATTTTAAGACAATAAATAATTATTTTAGCTGCTGTTGAGTTGGCTCCCAACTTGTGGTGACCTCATGCACAATGGAACAAATTCTGTCTAGTCTTGTGCCAACCTCATGGTTGGTTGCAGATCAGACTCTTGTGATCCATAGGGTTTTCATGAGTTGATTTTTGGAAGTAGATTGCCAGGTTTTTCTTCCTAGTCTTTCTTAGTCTGGAGGCTCGGCTGAAGCCTATCCAGCATCATGGCAACACGCAAGCCTCCAGACAGACAGGTGGTGGCTGTGCATGAGGTGCACGGGCCAGAAATCAAACCCAGATGTCCCCCATCTCCCACGCCCGCCTGTTTTCCTTCAAAATTACCCTAATTCTACTCTCTGTATTGTGTTCCCTCACCTCAGAGACAAGAATTAAGCATAAATGAGAAAGAAGTTCAATTTCTGGGATGAGTTTCTGCGTAGAAACTATACTCCCCACCACCAGTTCCTAGTATATCTGACAAAACTCTAAATCCACAGCTCTAAAACAAAACAAAAACAGGTCAGAAACAAAGGAAGGGGTCCGATATGTAAATCAGCAAGCTTTGTCCTATGCCCTGAGGCTAGCAGGACCCCTCCTCTACTTGCTTCATTCCCCAAGTGGGAAGGAAAGTCGGTCTCCCTGCACTGTTTAATAATGGACTTGCTTTGCCTCTGCCGCTCTGATGGTTTTCTCTTTTCCAGAACAGCTTGATTCCAACAGGCCTGGCTTGGGAGGACATGTTGTACCCTCTGTACCAGAAGTACAAGAATGCCATCACCTGGGGAGACCAAGATTTATTAAATATTATTTTTTATTTCAACCCAGGTAGGTTGTCTTTCGAGAATACCGTTTGTGTAGGCGTCCGCCCACCTCGACCCGCAGAGCGCATTGCAGGCCTGCCCCTGCTATTGAATAGGCTGGAATTAATTGTAAGCGGGGCAGCCAGTGTTCCCTCCACCAGCCCAGCGCACCGATTCAGCCTCCCCCGGGGTATCTGACGGAGGCGTGTCCTTACGCTGCTGACAGAAAAGGCCAAATGTTGAAACCTCTAACACTGGACTCCATTTTTAGAGAATATTTCTTAAATTTTGCTGTACCGCTCTTCTTAGAAATAGTTAGAATTAATCTGAGGCACAGAACTACACGAAAAGATTATAATCTAGGCATCAGACCCTCTGCAGCCTGAACCATTATTAGAGTTAAGTGACTTGTTCAGGGTTAAAACAGCCTAGAATAAGGACTTAAAAAAACAAAACAAACAAACAAAAAAAAAAATCCTGCAACGACAAAAAAAAATCCTGCTGCTGTAGATTCAATTCTGACTCAAAGTGACCCCACAGAACAGAGTGGAACTACCCCATAGGGTTCCCATAGCCATAATCTTTACGGGAGCAGATCACCAGGTCTTTTCTCCCAAGGAGCTGCCGGTGAGTTCTATCTGCCAGTCTTTCTGTTAGCAGCCGAGTGCTTAACCACTGTGCCACCAGGGCTCCTTAGACTAAGGATTTAGAGTTCCAAATCCCATTTTCTTTGCATTTAGGGCAAAAGAAATTATTCTTGTACTGTTAAATCAATGACTTGGTGGTGGTGATGAGGGCAGGGGGAGATGGAAAGTTCTGGTCTATGTTTTTATATTAACACCCAAGGCTAATATGGAAACCCTGGTGATGCAGTGGTTAAGAGCTATGGCTGCTAATCAAAAAGTCAGCAGTTTGAATCTACCAGGCGCTCCTTAGAAATTCTATGGGGCAGTTCTGCTGTGTCCTGTAGGGCCGCTATGAGTCAGAATCGACTCTATGGCAACGGGTTTGTTTTGTATTGTTTTGTTTTTGGTAAGGCTAATACAATTTCTTTTTTTTTTTAACCTTTTGGCCAAAACCTTAATGTCGTAAAAATCAAAACTGTGTTTTCTCCTTGAGAAATATCTTCACCCCACAGTACGCTTTAAAAATTCTGAAGTAGAGACTCCTTTTTATAAAGACTTCTGCCTGTGGTTCTGTGTTACCCTTGAAGCACTAACTATGTATCTTTATTTTTCTTTTATAGTAGAACTTAATCTTATATGTCCTTGGATCAAAAAGGATCAAATCCTGGAAACAAAAACAAGCAGATTGATATGGAGTTTCTGGGAGAGTCCCAATTCTAATTCATTAGAAGAAGGGACCATTATGGCCATTCATTTGTTGAATGCTTTTATCCATTTCATTCTGATAGTAACAGAATTTAAAGTCTGCACCTCCTCCTTTTCCATCTTAAGCAGATCTTTTTTTCTGGGTTTAGGTGTATTGGTTAAAACTAACCAAATAGTAGACTCACAGAATTAGTCTAAGCAAAACCAAAAACCAGTTGTCATGGAGTTAACTCTGTAACCCTATGTGTGCCAGAGTGAAACTGTGCTCCACAGGGTTCAATGGCTGATTTTTTGGAAGTAGATTGCCAGGCCTTTCTTTTGAGGTGCCTCTGGGTGGACAAAAAGTTACTTTTTTCTAAGCAAATGGGTGTCTCATGAAAGCCCAGGGTAGGGAGACAGGCAGGCTCAGCACTGGAGTGAACACAGGAAAGGGAAAGCAAGGAGGGGCCCAGAGTGGACACTCTTGCTCTCACTGAGGCAGTTTATTCCTCTTTGAAGACTGTCTTTCCCTGCTCCTCAGACCTGAAAGCAAAGTACTGAGGTTTCATGCTATGGGTTTACTCACATGGAAAGACTAGCTTCATCCCAATTCCAAATTCCCATCCCCAGTTGGATGGTTCCAGCATGGGTCAACTAGACCTGCAGCATGGGACAAAGAAGTAATGGCTAACACTGATTATTTACTAAGTGCCAGGTGCTGTTCTAAGCATCATCTTATAGCATCCTCACAACAACCCAAAGAACAGATAAAGGTACCAAGGGAAAGAAGGTCAAATAATTTGTGGGCCCAGCTAGAGAGTACTGGAGCCGCATTCTGAACCCAGGCCACTCCAACTCTGTCTGTGTGTATCTGGGGGAGAGGAAAAGTTTCTAGAGATAGGAGATCCTAGAGAGCTGAACAGACACCCTAAAAGGTATCTCTTGGCTACATTATTTTTTTGTCCTTTAAATGCTGCATTTTCCTTTCTGTTGTGTATCTAGAACCATCTGATGTAAGCAAATCTGTCTGTCTTCCCAAACTGAGGAATTCAAAAGATTCACACAGTTGCCTCCCCAGAAACCCTCTTAGGCTTTTGCAGATTATTTGAGGACCTAATCAGTGAGTAAATAGTACTGGAAGGCAGGGGAAAGCCGCTTTGCAATTAGACACAAGCCCCCTTGTCTTTAATTGGGGCTGAAAACCAGCTGAGCTTAACAGCTTCCGCATTCCCCGTTTTAGATCCAGATGTGCATTGAGTACAAGGATATGGTAAAATAATCACAACGTTGCTCAAAATCCTGGTTCCAAGCAATAGCAAATAAACAACCAGACGTTCTGGCTTTAGATCAGTGAGTGTTAGAGCACTCCTTGATTGTTCTTGGTGTGGCCTGCATTTGATCTTCCTGTTTCGTATTTGACTCAGGTACTTTATTAAACAGGAGATCTTTGAACTGAATTCCAGTAATCACAGTCACATTTAAAGGTTTTTCTTTGTTTATATTGATTGTGAGCACTTTCTGTTAACCAGGCCAAACTGTATTTGAGAAAAAGATTTGTAACTTTTATCCCCGAAAAAAAGAGAGGGACGCAGTATTAGCCCCAACACAAGAGATAACCATGTTTGTTGTTATGGTTCTTTGGGTTGCCATGGGTGAAGCTGTGCATATAAAACCTATAGCACATGTCTAAAGTGTTATTATTATAGCCTTCTATAGCCAATAGCCCTGGTGGCTCAGTGGTTAAGAGCTGGGTTGCTAACCAAAATGTTGGGAGTTCAAATCCACCAGCCACTCCTTGGAAGCCCTATGGGGCACTTCTACTCTGTCCTACAGGGTCACTATGAGTTGGAATCAACTCGATGGCACACAGCAACAACATAGCCAGTAGCATCTCTTTTTTAAATGTGTTTAAAAGTAATTAGCTAAAAAATGGCTTAAAACTCTTGATATAATTAGACAGAGTAAATGCGTTTGGGTACATCATTGCAGGGCTTGGTAATAGACTGACTCAGGAGGAGGCAGCTGAAGCCTGTAGCAGGTATGCAGGTAGCTTGCCCACAGGACACTTCCTGACAGGTCAGCCAAGGCAGCTTCTTCCAGTGGTGAAAGACTGCCTTTCCATCTTTGCAGCTGGGTTTGAGTCAACAGCAGAGTTTCATGTTGTTGGTAGCTGCCATTGAGTTGGCTCCCAACTCATGGTGACCTCATGCACAGTGGAATGAAATGCTGCCTGGTTTTGTACCATCCCCATGATGTGTTGCGGATCGGACCGTTGTGATCCATAGTGTTTTCGTTGGCTGAAATTCGGAAGTAGATTTCCAGGCCTTTCTTCCTAGTCTGCCTTAGTCTGGAAGCTTTGCTGAAACTTGCTCAGCATCATAGCAACATGCAGGCCTCCACTGAGAGACAAGTGGTGTCTGCCCGTGAGGTGCATAGAAGGGGCAAATCTGGAAAGGGCCAAAAGAGAACCCAAAGTAGAAAGATGGGTTTGGATTAATGCACTTTGGTTGCAGGGAGCATAAACCACTCAAGCCAACTAAGTAAGGGAAGATATTGGGAGGATCCTGGGACAGTCTCATGAATACATGCATCAGGCAAAGCCAGGCAGATGAGTACTAGCTCTGGGGAGCTGCTAGGGACCTGTCTTGATTATCTACTGCTGTTATAACAGAAAATACCACAACTGGATGGCTTTAACAAAGAGAAATTTATTTTCCACAGTGTAGTAGGCTCAAAGTCCAAATTCAGGGGGTCAGCTCTAGGAGATGGCTTTCTCTCTCTGTCAGCTCTGAAGGAAGGTCCTTGTCTTCAATCTTCCCTGGACTAGGAGCTTCTCAGGCACAGGGACCCCAGGTCCAAAGGACATGCTCTGCTTCTGGTGCTGCTTTCGTGGTGGTATGAGGTTCCCCCCACTCTCTGCTTGCTTCCCTTTCCTTTTATCTCTTGTAAGATAAAAGGTGGTGCAGGCCACACCCCAGGGAAACTCCTCTGACATTGGATCAGGGATGTGACCTGCACAAGGGTGTTACATCCCACCCTAATCCTCCTTAACGTAATCTAATCTTGCTTCATTAATCACAGGCAGAAATTAGGATTTACAACACATAGGAAAGTCACATCAGATGACAAAATGGTGGACAGTCACACAATACTGGGAATCATGGTCTAGCCAAGTTGATACACATATTTTTAGGGGCACAATTGAGTCCATAACAAGACCAAAGCTGATCTGTTCATCCTTCAGAGGCCTCATGTCATCTTTGCTTCTCTCCGTGCTTCTCCTTCCATTCTCTCTCGCAGCTGGCATCCTCTGTTTGCACATGGCCCAACCTGACTGCTAACCCCAAGTCAATACAACCATACATGTCCACAACCGATGATGATTGATTTCCTGTGGTTCCTAATTCAGTCTTGGGAATGGCTCCGTCCAGCCTGTGAACTGATTTCCAGCCCAGCTATGAATCAGTTCTCTTTGAATCAGGAGACTACCCTTGATGTGGTCATCAGTGGCCAGAGGGACAAGGTCATGTGACACAAACATAGCCAGCTAGGTCTACCCCTTCTTCAGGGTCCATTTCTAGAAAAGGGGGCTGTGGGCGGGAAAGAAAATTAAACTAGACAAGTATAGATGACAAGGCAGGGTGTCAAGCCAGAGAAGCAGTGGGGTTCTGCCCAAGGGGAGAAAGAAGAGCTGAAATGCCCATGGAATAAACACATAGATTTCCTGTGTGTTGAGTGTGACCGCAGGGAGTCAGGAGAGGTTCAGCTAGGACCACAGGGAACAGGACATAGTCACATGGGACAATCTTTACTGCCCTTGACTTGGAATTCATAAGCCTCTTCTATGGCACTATCAGGACCTTATTCTCACCCTGCCTGGAATTACTGGAGCCCTGCCCTTGAGTATGCAAGCACATTTTCCACACCCAAAATCACCCAGCAACTGGCCATTCTGAGCATGTTGTGGAATTAACAGGCTCAACTATTTGGTGTTAGGACTGTTCTGGAAAACTGGTAACAAATTGTTGTTCTGGGAGCCTGGGCAATTCAGGGGCTCTGATGTAAAGCACAAGAGAGAAAGAAAGAGATTTTAGGTTCCTTGTGAGAAGGAGTTGTGTCTACTTGATCTCTGTGTCTTTCACGGTGCATAGCTTAGTGCTTTAAATGGAGTTGGGCTTCACAAGTCTTGGTTGATTGCATGAGTGGAATTAGGAGAATGAAGTGAACAGGGGAAGGAAGAGAAAGAGAAGAGCACTGCAAGGAAAATGAGGGAAGAGGGAAGTGGGGAGAAGAAGGAGAGGGAGACAGCAAGAAAAAGGAAAAGGATATACTGGAAAACCTGCAAAAGCTGGAACATGTGGAAGTCAGAAACCTGTTAGAGAAGGAAAACTCAAATAGTTTCCGCTAACAGTGATAGAAAAAGTGGTCAGACTGCACCCCGTCAAAGGTGGAAAACTTGTGAGACCTGGAAAAACAAGGCAGTCTCCTCGAGTTCTGGCTCTCACAGGTTTCACTTTATTTAGTAGAGGGAGGTATAAGGTTTCATTGGTTCATTCAGCAGATATTTATTATGCACCTACTATATGCCAGCTATAGGGCTAGGTGCTGGGGATATGGCTGCAGATGAGATAGACAAATCCCCGTTTTCACAAAACCCCTTCTACTGGAAGAAATAGCCTCACAAAGAACAGTAACTAGTCATTCAAAATAACCACAAATTGTGGTAAGTGTTATGAAGGAAACAAATGAGGAGTTAGAAAGAGCATATCAGGGCTGGAGAGAGAGGAGAGCTTTTTTAAGATTGTGTGGTCAGGGAAGTCTTCTTGGAAGAATTAATTTCCCTTTTCTGGAGCAAAGGAGTCCCTTGGTGGTGCAAACGGTTAAGCGCTCAGCTACAGTTCAAATACACGCAGAGACAACTTTGAAGAAGGCTTGGTAATCACAGCCATTGCAAACCCTATGGAGCATACATGGGATCACCATGGGTCAGAACAGACTGTACTGCAACAGGTTAAGTGGTTCCTGGAGCAAGGTGCATTCTGGGAGAAGGACAAAAAGAATGCTGGGAAAGCTCAGTTCCAGAATGGGACATTTACAAGAAAACTTAATGCAATTAAACATTCTCCATTCCGTTGATAGAGTAGCTTCTGAGTAGCAAGCCTGTTTTACCATGAACTAAAATTATCAGGCATAAACTATTCCATAATCTTAGAGACCCCAAGACTATGAAATAATCAGAAATGTAAGGAGCAATCAATCAACAGAACTTTGTAAGTAGTTAGGAGGCTCTGGAAATAAATGTAGGCTCCTGACAGGATCACTAAGGGATTTCAAACCCATTGATAATCAGTTAATGAGTTTCTCTATGTAAAACTGAGAGGAAAATAGCAAGGACCCAGGGTTTGACGATAGGTTGGCTTGAAAAAATATTGTATAATAAATTGCAGTGATTTGAGGTTTGGGGATTTGGAATTTTAAAAGCACTGTATTATTTCCTCAGCAGTGGGAAAAACAACCTGAACATTTCACCATGCCATCTTTTTTAAGCATCAGATTTTGCCAATTCTGATAATCTTGCTTAAATGGGATCCATTTTGGGACAGGCATTGATCATGTGCCAAATAACCATCATTAGCCCATTCTGTATGTTCATTAGCTCAACTACAGAGGTTTTCCTCTCTCTGCCCAACCCATGAGGCTAGCTCAGCCCTCCCACCCCTACCCAGTTACCGAAATGGAGATTTCAAAGTGTGACCCATGCAAAATTCATCTGTGAACAAAAAGACACATCTGTTATTTTTAACCACTCACTGTTGATTTCCCATTCTTTTGGTGACAGCACCCCAGTTTCCTTAGGAGAGTTACTCTTTCCCCATTGCACAGAGTCTTAGAGCCCTGCCCTCCCCTCAGTCCCCCAAGCCAGGCAGACTGTCTCCTGGGAACTTGAGCCTTGAGAGGAATTACCCAAGAGCAGAAAGTGACTGAGGCTGGTTCATCCTGGCAGAGTGCTGAAAAGCTGATGTGAATTAGTCCCTACCCCCTAGACCCCAGGAGCTACTACCCATTTCCTGCCCCAGTTCATCTTTACCTCTGATTTTATGAGCTACCCCATCTTCTTTCAAAAGAAAATATTCCTTTTTTTTTTTTGACTTAACAAGCTAGAACCAAACGTGGTTACTTGCACCTTAACCTGGACTTACATTTCTTGAATATTTTAGACCAAATCCGTATATGTACATGACCACTTTTTCTACCGTTAACTTCCCCCCTCAAAGAGATTGCCTTTGCCCCAGCAAAACTGAAAAGGCTTATCTTTTCTTAAACTTTCTGTAACTTCCAAACCTTTCATTGTGAGCAGGCTGTTTTTCTCTCCCTTGAATGCTTTTTGAGGCCTCTGTTTTCTGACTGCCAAAATTCTACCTTAACTTGAAGTCCGAGTTCAAATGAAAGTTCGAAACTTCCTCTCATTTCACCTCTCAGAAATAAACTCTCCTTTCTCTGAATCCTGATAAAACATGGTGTTTATTTATTTATTTATTATTTATCTCCCTTAAACCTGTTGCTGTAAAGTCAATTCTGACTCCTAGTGACTCTATAGGACAGAGTAGAACTGCCCCATAGGGTTTCCAAGGCTGTAGTTTTTTCAGAAGCAGACTGCCACATCTTTCCCCTGTGGAGCAGCTGGTGGGTTTGAACCACAGACCTTTCAGTTAGCAGTTGAGTCTTAACCACTGTGCCATTAGGACTTCTGTCTCCCTTAAAGAGTATATAAATTCCTTGAGGACAGGAGCAGTGCCTTATCGTCTAAGGACACCAGTGTTTTACAATAATTTGGTGAATGAATACTTGTTTCATTTATATGTCCACTGTGTTTAACTTTTCTTACTCTGGGAGAATTCTGAAGGGAGGGAGGTGTAACGATGTGAATTGAATTCTCTGGAATCCAGTTTCATATTTGAGGTTCAACAGCTGGGATTCTTAGGTGGACTTTGGGAAATCTACAACACCCTAAACTTGTAAGCAGATGTTCTTTATGTATACTGTATTGGTTTCCTAGGCTGCTGTAACGAAGTACCGCAAACTGGGTGGCTTATGACAATAGAAATGTATTGTCTCACAGCTGTTGAGGCTAGAACTCTCCAAAGCATCAGCAGGGCCATGCTCCCTTTGAGGTTCTGGGAGAAGTTCCTTCCTTGCCTCTTTCTAGCTTCCGGTGGTTCCTGGCAATCCTTCTCATTCCTTGGCTTGTAGATGCATCACTTGGGTCTCTGCTTCCAATTTCACGCGGCCATCTTCCTTCTGCATGCATGTCTGTACCTCTTCTTCTTTTATAAGGACACCGCTTCTATGGGATTAGGACCCACCCCACTCCAATATGACCTCGTGTTAACTTAACTGATAACATTGTCAGAGACCCTATTTCCAAACAAGTTCATGTTCCCAGGCACCAGGGGTTAGGACTTCAACATACCTTCCTGGGGGACACAATTCAATCTATAACATATACCCAGTTGTACTTTTCCGAAGACAGAGTCTAAAGCTTTCATTAGATTCTCAGAGAGATCTGTGACCTCTGAAAGGTTAAGAATGACTAGGCACCTGCATGTCTAGAAACAATTGGAGTAAAACATTTGTCACAGGCATATATGTCAAAAATAATAAGATGCACTCAATTTATCTCATTTAATCCTTCCAGCAACCTAATGCAATAGTTCTTGGTATAGCAATGATAATGATGATAATAATAATTATAAGCACTCAGCTGGTAACCAAAAGATCGGTGGTTTTAACCCACGAGCAGTTCCATGGGAGAAAAGACCCAGTAATCTGCTTCAGTAAAGATCTACAGCCTTGGAAACCCTATGGGGGCATTTCTACTCTATTCTATAGGGTCACTATGAGTTGGAATCGACTCAATGGCACACAGCAACAACATATTTATTGTGTGCTTTCTATGTGCCAGGCACTGTTGTAAGCACTTATATATATGAACTCATTTAATATTACCCTATCAGACACGTAATATTTATGATTGTCTCCATTTTACAGATGATGAAACTCAGGCACAGAAAAGTTAAGTAATTTGCCTCAGTTCACTCAATTAATGGCAAGGTTCTATATTCAAACCCAGAGGTTGATTCCAGAGCTTGTTCTCTGAGCCACGCGTCTGTTAGGTCACAGCTGCTGCTTCTTGTTAGTTGCTGTCAGGTCAGCTCTGATTCACGGCAACCTTAGGTATGACAGAACGAAACATTGCCCAGTCCTGCACCATCTTCATGAGCGTTCATATGTTTGAGTCTATTGTTGTGGCTGTCAGTTAATATGGGGTAAAGCTGAGATTCAAACCTGGATAATTTGACTTCTCTGTACTGCTTCTAAAAGGAGCCGTGGTGGTGCAGTGGTTAAGTGCTTGGCTGCTAACCAAAAGGTCAGCAGTTGGAGCCCACCAGCCACTCTGTGAGAGAAATATGTGTCAGACTGCTTCTGTAAAGATCTACAGCCTTAGAAACCCTGTGGGGCAGTTCTACTCTGTCCTATAGGTTCGCTATCTATCAGAATCGACTCAACGGCAACAGGTTAGGTTTTTTGGTTTGGTACTGCCTCCCAGTTGATGTCAAGCACTTCAGTAACTCACCAATGTTATAATACTGATATAAGCCAAATTCGAGCCTATGTACGTCTGATTCCAAAGCCCCTTTCCCTTTGTCTTTGTCTCACTGGGCTCAGTCCTCTGAGGAGCTTACAGAGAAAGAAGAGACACTGTCTGCTGTAGTGGAGTCGTAGACTACTTGGGAAGAGGCAAAGCCATTCATCACCAAACCTTAAACTCCATGAAGGCAGGATCTGGGCTTTCCTGTTACTTGCTTTGTCTGCAGTGCGCATATCAGGCACTCACTCAGTAAATATTTGTTGAGTTGAGTGATCAGTGCATCTACAAAAACACAGATGGGCTCTAGGGCAGTCACTCAGCAGGGAACACTGGCAGGTGTGTGGGCAGAGATGGCCAGTGCAGATGCCCAGGTTGGTGTCCTAACCACTGGGTTACAAAAGAAAACAGTGGGGCTGTGGGGAACTTCACTGTGTACCAGGTGATGTTCAAAAGCACTTTTAGCTGTTTTCACTCATTTAATCCTCACATCGACCCTATTTAAAATGAAAACAATAAACAAACACCAGTTGCCATTGAGTTGATTCCAACTCATGGTGACCCCATGTGTGTGAGAGTAGAACTAACCTCCATAGGGTTTTCAATGGCTGATTTTTTGGAAGTAGATCACCAGGCCTTTCTTCCAAGGTACCTCTGGGTGGACTCGAACCACCACCCTTTCAGCTAGCATCCAAGCTCTTAACCATTTGCACCACCCAGGGACTCTTCCACCTATTAGATAGCTATTATTGTGCTCCCCCTTTTTCAGTTTGGGAGTGGGAGCGAAAGTGCAGAGAAGCCACACAGGTAATAAATAGAAGAGTTGGGATTTAAATCGAGGGAGTGTGGCTTCAGGATGACCACTACTCCACCCTGCCTATGGACTATACAGAGGTAAGTCTGGAGGTAAAGATCGTGGTGGAATGGAGTTCTTCCGTGAGAAGAAAAATCTGATAGTGCATTGTCAACAATTAGGAATCTGATAGAAAATTCCTGGAAGTCACTGTGGCCCGTGAAAGACCGAACCTACCAGATATACATATACACGGTCTGCCAGAGGGCTGTGTGATGGTCTCATCGTTCTTTGCTTTTTATCTTGAAGCGCTCCGTAAGTTATCTCTGAGCAGTGGTCCTCTGCATGAGAAGAGGACACCTTCAACCCACCACCAGGCACTTCTTTAAGTCACTTTTCCAGTAGTGGTCAGTGATTTGCTCTAATCCTCTGGGCTCTCTTACCAGGCTTTTCTCACCATCAGTGGCACACATTTATTGATAGCTTTGATCATAACTCCTCTAATTCCAGCACATAAAGGAATCATGCTGAGGAACCAGGAAGCCAGGGGGTCATGAACTAGTTGCTAATTTTATAATGGTAGTCATCAAAGGGAAATTTTCTGAGTCAAATAGAATTAGAGCAGAGTTTCTCAACCTTGACCCTACGGACATAATACTTCGCTGTGGGGGGCTGTGCTGTGCATTATAAGGTGTATAGGCATATCCCTGGTTCCTACACCTAGATACCAGTAGCGCTCCACCCCACTTGTGACAATCAAGAATGTCTTCCTTCAGACACTGCCGTATGTTCTCTGAGAGCAAAATCACCCCTGCGTAAGAACCACTCGATTAGAGATTCAAAAATATACAAATTCACGTGCATACGTGCACACACACACACACACACACAGACACCAAGAATAGAGTCACCTCAGCATAGGGATATTTTTTTTTTATTCTTTCATTGTTTTCTCTCTGTTATTGTCAGCTTTTTTTCTTCCTTTCCTTGTTTCATTTTTGTTTGTTTGTTTGTAACCGAAAGAGGAATCTTTGTTTCAAGCTTGCCTTCTGTTTTCCATGTCTGTCCATTTCACAAAAACTTTGTGAAGAATTGATTGTGGTAATAACTACTAACGCTATTGAGCGAGACCGTGTGCTTGGCACTGTGCCAAGCATTTTACATGCGTATTTTTTACTTAATCATCAAATAAGAGAATGGTCCTGTTATTCCCATTTTACAGATGAGGAAACTCAAGCACAAAGGGGTTAAGTCACTGGACCTAGGTTTCACTGTTTGTGAGTACGAGAGTTTGGATTCGGACCCAGGCTGCCTGATGCCCTAGTTTGCCTTCTTGTCCATGATGCTATATGGTCTTCCTTCTTTGGATGAAATTTACAGTATCACTAATGCATGCCCCTTTAATTCCTCATATCAGAAGTTTAACAAATGTCATGAAATTGGGTCTATGAGTCACGATCACGCTCATATGCAGTTACATTTTGCATGGTCTACAGTTTGTCAAACCATTGGTTTAATCACCAGGCATAAGATGTGAGCTGACACTCACTTTCTTTGTCACCACCAGAGTGTCTCTATATGTTCCCCTGCCATTGGAACTACCGTCCTGATCACTGCATGTACGGAAGCAACTGCAAAGAGGCCGAACGTGAAGGTGTGTCTGTTCTGCATGGGAACCGAGGTGTCTACCATAATGATAAGCAGCCAACTTTCAAAGCCCTCTATGAAGCAATACGGGATGTAAGTGTCCTCCTGCCACTGTTAGGCAGCCGTGCGCTTCTCAGCATGAAGCAGATGGGGGCTTGGTCATCAGTCCCCTTGAAGGCCAAATGGTTCTCCAGAAGCTTTGAGTGACACTGATTTACCCCAATTCCAGTCACTCTATTTTCACTATATCCACATGCCACCTAATATTCTACTTTATCCACTCTTTATTTACTGTCTCCAAATAAGTCACTCATTTTTTTTTTAACTTAAGCAAATTTACTTAGGGAGGAAATTTTATATCAGGATGGGAAATTCGGGGCCATTTGCCATAAGAGAGGGTATTAGGTAAGGGTAAAGATAATACTCACCACCTGTCTGTCAGTTTGTCATACTGTGGTGCTGAGATGCTAGAAGCGATGTCACTGGTATTTCAAAGACCAGCAGGGTTACCCGTGGTGGACAGGTTTTATTGGCGCTTCCAGACTAAGACAGACTAGGAAGAAATGCCTGGCAATCTACTTCAGAAAATCAGCCAGTGGAAACCCTCTGGATCATGACAGAATATTGTCCGATATAGTGCTGGAAGCTGAGCTCACCAAATGTACCAGCAATCATGAAGATGGAGCAGAACCAGGCAGTGTTTCATTCTGTTATACGTAAGGTCGCCATGAGTCAGAGCCAACTCGACAGCAGTTAACAACAGCAAAGATAATACAATAAAAATAAAGCAGCATTACTCAGTTCAAGCTAAATATGTTGCCTGGTTGCTAGCTCCAACCTGTCAAGCAATCAGATGTCAAGGTGGTCAATTAGGACAGAGAGCTAAACGGACAGTAACAATTAAGCCTTTATTCGCTTACTGCGACAGGGCAAACAAGAGGCAAAAAGAGCTCCTAGTGCTCCGTTTCCCCATAGAACAGCACTGGCAAGGAGGAGGTGGGTCCAGCACAGACAGAGGGATCATCCTACTACTGAGGAGCACCAGACAAAAGACTCCGCTGCCTCTTACTGACCCGTGGGTCAGGTGAGGGGGAAGGAGAAGGGAAAAGACCGGGACTGGAGAGGTACTGAGTCAAAATGGAAAAAAATGCTTTAGGCAAGATCTTTAATAAGGAGGCCATAAACGGAGGTGCCATGAGCATATGAGCATGGCTGACAGGGGAAGCCTGAGGCCTTGACTACAGCTCCCTCGAGAAAACTGCAGTGCACTGACTGAGCACCAGGTCTGGCGTGGGAGGGCAGCTTCCCCTGTGAGGCCTGCCAGGCAAGACCTTGTAATTGCCTGTGGTTGGGCCTGAACTGTCACCCACAGGGTTTTTGCCTGGAGCCAGGCTCCTCACAACCTGAAGCCCACTGTTACTTGAAGAGATTGATTAGCAAGTGTTAAAACCAAAAACCAAACCCATTGCCTTTGAGTGGGTGGATTCCGAACCATAGCGATGCTATAGGGACAGAGTAGAACTGCCCCATAGGGTTTCCAAGGAGCGCCTGGTGGATTTGAACTGCTGACCTTTTGGTTAGCAGCCAAAATCTTAACCACTTATACCACCAGGGTTTCCTAGCAAGTGTTAGGAAGGCATTAAAGACACATTAGAACTACAGGTAGTCCCCAACCTAGGATGTATTTCAGTTACAACCACGTGCACTTAACACCATCTTTTTTTGTCTTCGTACATTGTATCGTTAGTTATATGTACTACATACAGTGTTGCAGAGCGTCATTTGCTGATGCTGTAGTGCTCAGATATTCACTCGAAGATGTTCAGTGTTATGATTTACTGTTCAAACCACTGCCACATAGCAGGCTAGGAAAACTGAAAAAAAAAAAGACGTATTCAGCTTACATCAGAACTGACTTAGGAGGAAGTTGTCGGAACGGAACCCCATCATAAATTGGGGACTACCTGTATCTTCTTGCAATAAATGGAAGGTTGAAAGAACCTTATTTTGTGGTTCACCACCTAAAACCACGTCGAGTACTACCTGCTAGCACCTTGCATCCCACACTTTGGGAAATGCTTTATTCCACATCATCTTTTACCTTGAGATTGCCAGTTGAAAACCAGAAAAAGTTTCTTTCCGGGATTACTCTTTTGAAACGGTAATTCCAAGACATAGAGCAGGGGTCGGCAAACTTGGGCAAATCTAGCCTGCTGCCTATTTTTATACAACATGTGGTCTAAGAATGGTTTTTACATTTTTTAATACATAAAAGAAGAATATTTTAAGACATGAGACAATTATATGAAATTCAGACTGCAGTCTCCATAAATAAAGTCTTCCTGTGACACAGCCATGCCCACTGGTTTTCAAATTGTCTCTGACTACTCACCCGACACGGGCAGAGTTGAGTAATTTCGACAAAGACAGTATGGCCTGCAAAGCCTAAAATAGTTACTATTTAACCCTTTACAGAAAAAGTTTGCCAACCACTGACATAGAGTATGTAGACTTTATCAGAGGTTTTTTTCTTAAAGGTCTGGGATCCTTGGGGTTTCATGTGTTTTGGCGGGAGTGAAGTAGGGGGATGTATCTCGCAACATGGTAATGCATTTTTTGTGGATGAAAATGTGCTTTTGCTAGGGAGAGTCCCAGATCATTGTAAGTCTGGAATTCTCAGAATTGTTTTCTGTGCAGGGAAAGAGTTTATTATGTGTACAATCTAACACCTCAGTCTTCTTTCCTATATTTCCTGCTGTTTGGTTTCTAAAGGCCAGGTAATTTAATTACATAGACAATTCGTTCTGTACCTACTGATACCATCAGGTTTTCATATTCAAACACTGACTCCAGGGGCAAACCCATTCAGGAGTACAAGTGGAAGTTAAAGAAGGATGCAGCAGATATGGGTGCATCATAGCCACTCTTAGATTTCTTTTATAATATATCAGCCCTGGTTTGGAATTGAGCAGTTGTGGTTCTTGAGTTACAACTTATCTTGTTTGTTTTATGGGGAACCAGAAAGAGAGCCAACTAACTTTGTTTCATGAACGATCCTGCCTGAAACACTCAATGATGTTCCTCAGTTGGACCTAAAAGACCATTTTCATTCAGGCATTTCAGTCAGGAATATCACTAGTTCACCCCCTACGCGTGAGTAAATATAAACCAACCCCATCATAAAGGATATATTTCCCCATCCTCCACAAAGCTATGCACCATAGAATAGTGGGTCGGACCTTGGCTTTGGGGATGAACAGACCTGGGTTCAAATCCCAGTTTTGTCATTTTCTGGTTATCGGTCATTAATTCTGTGTCCTTACCTTGCTGGACCTCAGTTTTCATCACCTGTGAAATGAATTTTTTTTTTAAATGTCTGTTTATAAATATTTTTTCTCTCTCACTGTCTTTCTCTTTTTCTCTGCATCTCTGTCTGAAAACATGCTCTCGCTCTCCTGTCTCTTCTCCCCCCATCTGGCTCCCTCACCCTCCCATACTCTAAGCCTAGCCCTAACCCTGTATGTATGTTTGTGTGCCTTCCTGCCTCCTGGAGGAGACAACCCAATCTCCTCCCATCATGTCCTCAGGGAATTCATCTGTTAGATAGGCATTCGTTCAGCACTCATGTATGAAGCATCTATTTTATGCTAGGACCAATTCCAGGTTCTCAGAATTCATAAGTTAATAGGGCTGACAAAGTCCTGGTCCTCAGGAAGCATATATTCTGGTGGGATAAGCCAGACAATACTCATGTACACAAATAAGTAAAGATCGTGTCAGATCATGAAAGGTGTTAGAAAGGAACCAGAGCAGGGTTAGAAGAGTGTTGCGTTGGCCAGGGTCATCAGGGAAGGTGCCTGCCAGCCTGAGGCTTGGTCAGATGCAGGCAGCTATAGGGACATCTGGGGGAAGATCCTGCTAAGCAGAAGGAATTGTTTGTGTCTTCGAGTTGATTCCAACTCACAGCGATTGGGAGTAGATCACCAGGCCTCCCCCAAGTGGCTGCTGGGTTCAAACCACCAACTTTTTGTTTAGTAGCCAATTGCTTAACCATTACATCCCCAGCGATCCTTAGTGAAGGAATAGCCAGGGGTAAATCCCAGAAGCAGGAAAGAGTTTGGCGTGCCAGAGACAGGGAGGAGGCCATGGTGACCTTAGTGGTGAGAAAGGAGGAAGAGGAGGAGATGAGAGTGGAGGAGTCCAGGTCACATGCAGCCTTTAGGACAAAGAGGGTGTGTGAATGGTATTCTAATTGCAGTGGGAAGCCTCTACAGGAGAGTAATATGCTCTACTTATACTTTAAAAATATCAGCCTGACATCTTGGTGGAAGGGGACAAGAGTGAAAACACAGAAGTTATTTATGAGATTTATCAGAGCCGTCCAGGTGAGAAGCGTCTGGCATGGACTTGTGTGGTAGCAGAAAGATGGGGAGGAGCGGCCACGTTCAGGATATGTTGTAGAAACAGAGTCACAGGACTTGCTGGTGGGCTGGATGAGGGATGTGAGGGGAAGAGAGGAATCAAGGATGACGCCAAGTTTTTAACCTATTCTCTTCCCGTCGCTGGGGATGTTGTTAGTTGCTGTTGAGTTGATTCTGCTTCGTGGTGACCCCATCTGCGCAGAGTAGAACTGCTCCATAGGTTTTTATGGCTGTGTCCTTTTGGAAGCAGATCGCCAGGCCTGTCTCCCGAGGCACCTCTGGGTGGGTTTGAACCACCAACCTTTCGACTAGTGATCCGGCGCTTAACCATTTGCATCAACCAAGGACTCCATCACTGAGGATACAGTGGTGAAAAAGACAGATTCAGGACTGACCTCAAGGGGTCTATCAATTGTCTAAATTCTTCTATAAAAGAAAAAGTGTTCCAAACCTGGTCTGGGATAGAACTTTCTTGTATTGCTGTTAGCTGCCATCAAATCGGCCTCCAACTCATGGCAACCCCACGCACAACAGAAATGCCGCCCAATCCTGCACCGTCCCATAATCAGTTGCGAATCGTACGATTGTGATCCAAGAGTTTTTATTGGCTGATTTTTTGGGGAGTAAATCGCCAGGCCTTTCCTCCTAGTCTGTCTCAGTCTGGAAGCTCCACTGAAACCTGTTCAGCATCATACCAACTGCAAGCTTCCATTGACAGGGGTGGTGGCTGTGCATGAGGTGCATTGGCCAGGAATCAAACCCGGGTCTCCCACATGGGAGGCAAGAATTCTACCACTGAACCACATTTTTGTATTACATAATGCATAATCTCCTTCTGGGAAGAAACTGACATTTCTGATGAACATGTTAGACAGTATTTCTGATGAATTTAAAAGGGATTAAGATTTGTTCTAGGAAACCAGACACCCATCCACTTTGCTGACTGTCAGGCAAGAGTCTACTAACCTTTAACCATTCTTTCCCTCAGTCTTTTCATATAAAATATCCTTGCCAAGAAGAAACACCTAACCAACTACAGACTTTTTCCCTTGCAACAAGATTATAATAAAACTTTGACACATGATCATAACTAGATGGTCTGAAAGGTTTATTTTGGAAAATACAGCTCATAGACACATTCCATGGGAAAACAGGAGAATTAAAAGAAAAAAAACCACAAAAACTAAAAACCTCGGAAGCTCAGTATTAAGTGGAAAAAACAACAGCCAGTATCTGGTACCTGAATTATTAAAATAAAGTTCATCGCTAATAAATTTCACTAGTACATAATTGCTAAACTGTGGATTTCATGAGATTGCCATAGACATGCCCTGAAGAGTCTTCATTAAGATTGCTACAAAGGCAAAAAATACGAAGAATTCAGTGTCTTGATGCAGTAGATTTCAAGTATTTACTTCAGTCTTTCTCGTACTCAAGAAGAAGGAGCTCTATAGAGAATATCCTGTCCTTAGAGATATGATTTTCTTTAGAGTTTAAGAGCTTTAAGGACCCAAATAAATCATTTTTTTTCTAGAGGTAAAGAAACTGAGGTCCAGAGGAGTTAAATGATTGCCTGGGGCTGTACAGCCAAGTCAGGATTTCAACCTAGGGTCCTCCAAGGTCCTTCTCACTATGCTTCTTATTGTTGTTACTCTTGAGTCAGCTCCAAATCATGGTGACCTCACGTATAACAGAAACAACGGTTGCCCTGTCCTGCACCATCTGTCTTCACAATGGTTGATATGCTCAAGTCCACTGTTGCAGCCACTGTGTGTTTTGAGTGCCTTCTTGCAGCACTTTCTCAGACAATATTCTCTTGTGATCCATAGTGTTCTCATTGGCTAATCTTCAGAAGTAGATTGCCAGGCCTTTCTTCCTAATCTCTGTGTGTAAGAACATACAAAACTGTGACTGCATCCTTGCAGTAATTGCCCTTTCATTTCTCTAGTAAAAGTTATTTGCATTTTAAGTGGCATTTCAGCAACCAGCATAAACTTTTTCTTTCTGTTTCTTTCAGTTTCCCTTTCAAGACAATCTCTTTCAATCCATGTATTACCCTCTTCAGCTGAAGTTTTTGGAGACTGTACACACTTTATGTGGACGAATCCCACAAGTTTTTCTGAAGCAAATTGAGAAAACAATGAAAAGAGTTTATGAGAAACACATCATCTTCCATGTCGGCCCCAACAGGATGCACTGAATATTTCATACTGTCTTCCTTTTTATTTTCGAATTGTAAGCAAATCATTCGGGCATCTCATGATCAAGGAACTCTTACTCTTTAAGCTGCCTGGATCTTTTTTGTATGGCTATTGAATGGTACTCAATGACTGTTGATTTTAAAAGGCTTTGTTAAATTTTGCTGAATTAGTTGCCCCTAAATGGGAATATGCTTTTCTTTATTTTTTTCTAGAATGCTATTTTATCTCTCTTTATTTTAAAGAAAAAAAAAATATTACTCATATAAAATTGTTCGAGCAGGGTGAGCAGTCTGTGAAAATGAGCATTTGTGAGCCAATTCTTAGTGTCTTAAACCATTTCAATGTCATCTGATAGGTAGAATTCCTGAGATGCTTTCTATGCAATCCCTCCCTACCATCATAAAAGTAATACATACTTGTTGCTTTAAAAAAAAAAAAAAAAAAGCTTTTAGAAAATATAGGTCAATGGAGCAAAATCAAGATTAGCCATACTCCTATCAACCAATGGAAAAGATTGTTATCATTTTAATATAGATCCTCCCATCTTTTTTTTTTTTTTTCCTATTCGTATAGGATCATCTTTTCCATTATAGTACATATCTAAAACAGATAATCTGAGTAAAAGCTGGCCCTATGCTGAGATTTTTATGTAGGAGATAAAAAGATAAGATGAAGGTCATGTTTACAGTACTTTATTTAAAATACATCTGGGGAGGCGCTCAGATTTCAGTTAATTGGGCAGTGTTAAACGGATGAAGCGTATCTGGGGGTGATTCTCAAGAAAAATTGTTTAGTTTTGTTGAAGACTAAACCATAAGAAATCTCTATGCAACAATAGCTTCTGAAAGGAAGTTCAATGACTGTGTTAAACCCAAGGGGTTTGTTAGGCCAAGAGATGTGATTTTGTGTTTACCCACAGACAAAAACATTTTCTCTCAAGTCATGAGTAATTGTGGTCATCTCTCTTCTTTAAACTCTTGGGCGTTAGGTGGAAATCAAAGGCCAACTTCAAATGTAATGTGTACCAAATAAATAGTTCAGCTGATTCCATTGGCAAGAAAATTCTACTTTTTATGAGCCTTAGAAAGGTCTCTTTAAAAAAAAAATTTTTTTTTCCTGTAGGGTTACCCAGCTGTAAGCCACGGATCTGGGCAGGTCTTATCTCCTAGCTGGAGTAGAGGAAGTTTGATATTCTGTTCCCCAAAGGTATCTAATTGAACCCCTAGCTACTCATGTCGTTGGTATCAGCATAAGGGCATTTTTCATAAAATGCTTCTTTCATCTCAAATGGCTTACGCATAAATGATCTCCTTGATTTGCTACAGCCTAGTGAATTTAGTAGGACATATATCATCCCTATTGGGTAAATAAGGAACTGATTACAGGAAGAAATGAACATATCCAATATAATTGCTGTTCTATAAGACACACAGTTATGAGTAAGATGCATCCCATTGTACAGATAAATTTTTGGAAATAAAAATATTAAGTATCTCCATCATATGTTGAAAGTGATCTTAAAGTGTAAAATAAATATCCTTTTGTCAGTATAAATATGTTGTTGTTAGGTGCGATCGAGTTGGTTCCAATGCATAGCGACGCTATAAATACGGTATCCTATATATTGGAATCCAGTAGTATATCATAGGTTTTATATCAGCAGAAGTCTTAACCTGAAAAGATACACGAAATATATGAAAATCTAAGCACTACAGAGAAATATATAGAGATCAATCAATATTTATATGCAATACCATTATGGCAGTAACAAAGTTAAATCTAAAATGTTAGGGTAATAATTTATACTTTTTTTTTGATCAGCTGAGTTACCTGTGTTTGTTATTTTTTGTTAAGAAACTACTATTATGATGCGAAACACTTATCTTTGCTGTTGTACTTTATGATTCCTCATTTTATCATTAGAGCTGACATCATTATTTTATATTTTTGGTTCTAGGTCTTCCATCCTTGGTATGGGCACATAAGATGGGGGAAATGCATACTATATACCCACAAATAGGGTTTTAGTGAAAGAGCCAGCACATGATTCCTTGACTTCCATGCTAGTTTTCTTTCTACTTATTCAGCATGGCCAGTAAACCCCACAGATGTCGCTCAGATTTATCAGTAGCTCACAGGCCTAAAGCAGTTCCTTTCCTTCCTTTGGCTAGTCCTACAAAAAAATCTGCTGTAAAGACTTCGGGCACAGCAGTGCCTTTCCTTTTGTGAGAACCAGGTTTACCCACGATTCTCAGCTATTGGTGCTCGTCTGAATAAGCTGGACAGGATTTCCAGCAGTCACTGATAGAACCCTAGAATATTCTAGAATGATAAATTATGACAATGTGGAACCTTGGAACCTGATGTAATTTTATACCTTGGAACTCCTCTGCAGTATCCTGAAGTTTTAGGTAGATTTGGGAGAGAATTTAGGGACAATTTGTTCTTCTTCCAATCCTCACTGCCTGAGAGTGCTAATTATTTTCTATACCTAGGAAGTTACCATGAGGCAGTATATTTTCTGCCTTTGATAACTGCTTCTTTAGCACCTTTAAAATCTGGGAATCACAAATTTAGTGTACTTCTAAAACACGCAGTCTATGGGCTCAAGTTTGCCAAAAGTTGTGTTACCCTGTGCCATATTGAATCCATACATACTGGGAAGAGCATGAGGCTGGTTCTCACCTCTCTTCCTCAAGCCCCCCTCCTTTTCCCTCCCTTCCCCTTGTTTCTTTTTAATTTTTTTTAATGTATGTAGCTGTGGAGTTTCATTGGAGAGTGAAAGGATATTTTGTAATAGCAAAATGTGACAGTATCTTTGTATATGCATTGAGATTGAGGCTTTCTATAGCAGGGTCGTTTGAAATGCTGACAGTATTTTCTTGCTGAATTTTCTCCATTGTAAATCTCAGAAATCATGACTTATGTTGAAAAATCCAATATTTGAAAAATTAACCAGATAGAAAATCAATTTAAGTTTTTCTTTGACTTCCAAAATGAAAACTTAGCATTTTGGGTACAATACCACAAGCTTTACTATTTATTTGAAATACTCTCTATTTCATATTCAGTGCTTCTATTGCAAATTGCTTTGACTTTTGCTGAATTTATCTTGAAAATGGGTATTTATATGGACTCATAGAGGTTTGATAATTATTTTTCTATGGTATTTGTAAGCAAAAAACCCCCCACAAACATACAAAACCTAATCACAGTCACAGAAAAGTGATCCAATAATGAAATTATCATTCTAACTCATCCTGAAAACAGGACAACAATCTTATAAATTTAGATTTATGTGTAAACATTGCCTGGTATTCATACATAAAAGATAAATTGCATGTCTTTGGTAAACCCAAATGAACATAATTTCGTGATTGGATTCACAAATATGTTGAAATTCATAGAAGCACAAATCATTATGTTCTTATTTAGTTAAATGGTGTGCAAGCTTTCTTATGTTCCTCTGTTCCTCTCTTACTTTTTCATTTTTGCCTTTCCCTTTCTATGTATGATGTAAGCTTCTGAGTAGTACCGAAAGGCTACTTTGTTGGCAGAGTGACAGACCTTGGGGAACCCTGTGCAGGCTGAATTAAGTTCTAATTCTTCAATCAAACCTTTATGATACAAGTTTTCCAGAACTTAAAACACACACATGCACACACACAGAGAAACACAAAACAAGCCTCTTAAAGGAGCAGCCAGCATTTGTTTGTACTCTGAATTGAAGAATTACAGATACTGAAACCTTAGGACAAATCATTTCACAATTGCAGCCTTGGTATTTAAAGCTGATGGAACTTCTCTAGCAAAGAGATGGAGAGCTTTGCCCTAGTTTTTGTTCTTTACACATCAAAACTGGAAATATTCTCTTGAGTCTTCAAGATAAAGCACTTGCGTTTATTTCACCGTATGGGTAAACTTGTAAGAATCAGGAGCAGTTTCTCCATCAGTTTTACGTTTCTGTTGTCAATGAAAAAGTGCACCCATTGTCTATAGCTCCCAAGGAGAACTTGAATGCGTTGTTTATGTTGGAAAACTTCTTTTTTTTGGTAATTTTTGTGCGTGTGTGATACGTGTGAACATAAAAAAAGAAGATTCCAAAGAAAAGGAATTATTACGGCAAATTAAAAGAAACGCAGCTACATATTATGATTTAATTACTGTCCGTCTTTTTAAATGCTGCCTCCTGTTTTACCTTATTTTTATTAAAAGCTTTTAAAAACCATGTTTTTTGGTGTTATTTTGGAAGTGTTCTTTTCCTTTCTATTTCAAGTTTAAAAGGCAAGTTTATTGCTTTCTTGTTGAACATAATAGTCCTTCCAACTTCAAAGAAACATTTGGTTCGCAAGTAGATTAGTCTATTTAAAAAAACATTAAAAATTAGATTTATTTATAACAATGCCATACTGTAAATTGTTATTTGGTTTTAATGGTGCTTTGTGTGAGAGCGAGAATGAAGAGAATTTAGAGAATTTGAAAATTAGCTTTCCACTTTGTTTAGCAAAACTGAGTCTGACTTGTTAGTTAGCTAGTACACATGTTAAAAAATAACAGCTGGACCAAGATTTTTTAGTCTACGTAAAGGTTTTTTTTTTCCCTCAGCCCATAGTGCCTTTTTAAAAATTAGCACAGTTTGTCTATTGAGTTTTCCCTCTTATTTTAAAACGGTATTTAAATTGGTGTAGAATTTGGAAATGGTTCTCTGTAACGACTGGGAACCCACATCAAATTATTATGTGAGGTGTAGTGAGAGTTCCAGGACAAGATTTGACAAAACCGAGTTAAAATCTGGGTTCAGCCATTTTCTGGTTGTATGTGACCTAGGACACCTTACTGACCCTCTCTGCTCTTCAGGATCCCCACCTGCTAGGATAGGGCTGGCAATGACCCTGCTCATTCATTGTTGTAAGGATTAAATGGGATAATGTACATAAAGTCTTTGACACATGGTAAATACGAAATACATGTTAGTGATGCTGTGAGCAGTAACCCGTCAACTGTGATAGAAGTTGTGATACGTTAAAATCTGTTGATTTTGACCAATTCTGGGGTCCAAGAATGCTGGTCCTGACTTGGCTGGTAACCACGTCTGTGCCATAGGGCTATCATGTTAACTTGTGCATACCTTACTTTCTTCATCTATTCAAGAGATTTGACTAAATGTCCTCTGTAACTGTTCTCAGTTCTGTCAACACTTTAGTGATACTAAAGTATTTAAGGGAGCCTGGTGGCACAGTGGTTAAGAGCTCGGCTGCTAACCAAAAGGTTGGCAGTTTGAATCCACCAGCCGCTCCTTGGAAACCCTATGGGGCAGTTCTACTCTGTCCTATAGGGTCGCTATGAGTCAGAATTGACTCAACGGCAACAGGTATAAAGTGTTTAAGAGATTAAAACTGAAATGAAACTCCAGAAGATAAGCTAGATAACCAGGATCTCCTAAAAATTAAACACTTATGCTCATCAAAAGACTTCACCAAAAGAGTAAAAAGAGAACCTATAGACTGGGAAAAAAATTTTGGCCATTACAAATCAGAGAAAGGTCTAATCTCTAAAATCTACAGGAAAAACCAATACCACTACAACAAAAAGACAAATAATCCAGTTAAAAAATGGGCAAAGGAAATGAACAGACACTTCACCAAAGAAGACATTAAAGCAGCTAACAGACACATGAGGAAATGCTTGTGATCACTAGCCATTAGAGAAATGCAAATCAAAACCACAATGAGATACCATCTCACCCCGGCGTTACTAGCATGAATCAAAAAAACAGAAATAACAAATGTTGGGGAGGCTATGGGGAGTTCGGAACTCTTATGCACTGCTGGCGGGAATGGAAAATGATACAGCCATTTTGGAAAAGGATATGGCGCTTCCTTAGAAAACTAGAAATAGAAATACCATATGACCCACTTAAAAGCCTGTGAGCAGCCATCTAAGATACTCCACTGGTCTCACCCCTTGGGAGCAAGGGAGAATAAAGAAAACAAGATACAAGGAAAAGATTAGTCCAAAGGACTAATGGACTACAACTACCACAGCCTCCACCAGACTGAGTCCAGTACAGCTAGATGGTGCCCGGCTACCACCACTGACTGCTCTGACCAGCATCACAACAGAGGGTCCCCGACAAAGCTGGAGAAAAATGTAGAACAAAATTCTAACTCTAACAAAAAAAGACCAGACTTACTGGCCCGACAGAGACTGGAGAAACCCCAAGAGTATGGTCCCCAGACACATTTTTTGCTCAGTAATAAATCACTCCCAAAGTTCACCGTTCAGCTAAAGATTAGACAGCCCCATAAAACAAAAAAGACTAATGGGGCACAACAGTCCAGGGACAGGGACTAGAAGGCAGGAGGGGACAGGCAAGCTGGTAATAGGAAACCCAAGGTTGAGAAAGGACAGTATTGACATGTCGTGGGGTTGTTAACCGATGTCATGAAACAATGTGTGTACTAACAATTTAATGAGAAACTATTCTGTAAACCTTCATCTAAAGTACAATAAAAAAAAAAAAAAAAGAATACCATATGACCCAGCAATCCCACTCCTAGGAATATATCCTAGAGAAATGAGAGTCTTCACATGAGTAGACATACGCACATCCATGTTCATTGGAGCATTGTTCACAACAGCAAAAAGATGGAAACAACCTAAATGTCCATCAACAGATGAGTGGGTAAACTATGGTACATACACACAATGGAGTAGTACACAACGATAAAGAACAATGATGGATCTGTGAAGCATCTTATAACATGAATGAATCTGGAGAGCATTATGCTGAGTGAAAAAAGCCAATCACAAAAGGACAAATATTGTATGAGACCACTATTATAAAAACTCATAAAAAGGTTTACACACAAAAAGAAAGAATCTTTGATGGTTACGAGGGAGGGGAAGGCTGGGGATGGAAAAAATGCTAAATAGACAATAGATAAGTGGTAACTTTGGTGAAGGGTAAGACAGTACACAATACTGGGGAAGCTAGCACAACTTGTACAAGGCAAGGTCATGGAAGCTCCATAGATACATCCAAACTCCCTGAGGGACCAAATTGCTGGGCTGAGGGCTGTGGGGACCATGATCTCAGGGAATATCTAGTTCAATTGACATAGTTTATGAAGAAAATGTTCTACATTATACTTTGGTGAGTAGCGTCTGGGGTCTTAAAAGCTTGTGAGCGGCCATCTAAGATACTCCACTGGTCTCACCCCTTCAGGAGCAAAGGAGAATGAAGAAAACTAAAGATACTAGGGAAAGATTAGTCTAAAGGACTAACGGACCACAACTATCACAGCCTCCACCAGACTGAGTCCAGTAAAACTAGATGGTGCCCAGCTATCACCCCTGACTGTCTTGACAGGGATCATAATAGATGGTCCTGGACAGAGCTGGAGAAAAATGTAGAACAAAATTCTAACTCACAAAAAGAGTCCGAACTTACTGGTCTGACAGAGACTGAAGAAAACCTGAGAGTATGATGGCCCCCAGACACGCTTCTAGCTCCGTAATGAAGTCATTCCTGAGTTTCACCCTTCAGCCAAAGATTAGACAGGCCCACAAAACGAAACAAGACTAAATGGGCACACCAACCCAGAGGCAAGGACTAGGAGGCAGGAGAGGACAGGAAAGCTGGTAATAATGGAACTCAAGGTCGAGAAGCGAGAGTGCTGACATGTCATGGGGTTGTTAACCAATGTCATAAAACAATATGTGTACTAACTGTTTAATGAGAAGTTAGTTTGTTCTGTAAAACTTCATCTAAAGTACAATAAAAATAAAAAAGTAAAATGAGTTGACAACAAACACAGCTCAAACTAGTACAACTCAAAGTACAAAAAAAAAAAAAAAAAAAAGAATGTATTGTTTCTAACTCCTAAATATTAACTGAGTTAGCTCCATCTGCTCATCTTCACTGCTGCCTCCAGTCAAACTAGCAATCTCTAAGCCCTGTAATTGCTGGCCTGGATCATTGCTCTAATGCCTATCTTACCGCTCTGCCTTGACTCTGGCCTCTCCACAGCATAACTCACCCCCACCTCATGTAAAGCCCTTTAGAGGCTTTCTTTGCTCTTACGATAACATCCAATCTCCTGTCCAAACATCCCAGGAAGTCCCTGCGTGATCTACCTCCGACCTACCTCCCTGGCCTCATCTTGGCTTACTCTCCCCCATCTCACTAATTTCCATTTATGCTGGTTTGCTTTCTGTCCCTTTAAGAAGCCAAGCTCTTTCCTACCTCAAGGACTTTGCACATTACTGGAATTCTCCACCCTGCCTCCTACTTTCCTTTCACCTGGCAAATTTCTACTATCCTTCTGGTCTCAATTTAAATGTCATTTCCTCATGGAAGACTTCTCTGATCCCCCAGGTTAGGGCAAGTTCTCTTCTTATATTCACTCATACCACCTTGCACTTTTTCTTGGTATTATGTTTTATAACAGTAACAATATTTGTGTGAAACTGTTGGTTTATTGACTTCCTTCCCCATTAAATACAAAGTTCCTTGAAGATAGAGTCCTTGCTGCTCGTTTACTGCTCTATGTCCATAATCTAACTAAATGAATGACACATTTTTGTGCTCCAAAAATATTGAATGAATAAATAAATGAAGTAAATCAGCTACACCAGGAACTGAGACCAATTCCTACTAGCAAAGCTTCAAATGGCAGTATACTGATTTTGAGTTTTCTTCACAAAAACTATTTTTCCTGTAGATGATTAGGGTGCTGGGGTATAATAATCCCTAGTAAATCATTAATTGAAGGCATATAATTCACTTAATTTCTTGGAGATTTATTTACTTACCCATAAATGACATGGTTGGGTCAGATGATGCTAAAATTCCTTTCTACTTAAACATTCTATATTTCTACAACATGTTCTTTACGGTTCTATGGTGGACATATATAGAGTTTGGGCTGCCTGGAAACCACTCCACTCCAGGTACCAATTTCTGTAGTAGTTAAAACTCTGGATTTCAAGTGACAGTAAACAAAACTCAAACCAGTACCAAAAAACACACATACACACACACAATTTATTGGTTTGTGTAAGGAGTCCTGGTGGCACAACAGGTGTTCAGCTGCAAACTGAAAGGTCAGTGATTTGAAGTCACCAGACGCTCTGAGAGGGAAAAGACCTGGTGATCTGCTCCTGAAAAGATGACAGCCTAGGAAATCCTAGGGGGCAGTTCTACTCTGTCCTATGGGGTCGCGATGAGTAGGAATTAATTTGACAGCACACAACAACAACAACGTTGGCTCATGTAAGTGAAAAGTACAGAAATAGCTCTGGATTCAGAGGCTCAAATGATATCAAGGGAAATGTGTCATTTTAACAATGCTTTTTTTCATTAATATTTTATTGAAAACCACACATCCTTCTAGGATTCCAGCCATAAAATTTTCATGTCATTTCAATACAGTCATTCCGTCTTCGGAAAAATACATTGTCTCTGTGTCCAGCTAAAAACTGATACTGCCAACTTGGATCGAAACATCAAGAAAATTGTTCTCCTGGTGGCTGTTTTAAAACAATTGTAATATGTATTTTTTCCCTCACGTGAATGGATGATTTCTTTGTGTGGGGTTGGGGGGAGGTGCGCTCAGGGACTCCCACTGAGCATTTAGGATCTACCAAAATATTGGCATTTCTTTTCTCAGGATCTGGACTTTTGGTCTAGTGACAAAGTAAGTCTAAATGCCATTGGGTTCTTCTGCTTCTTCATTACTGGTGTTATAAATGATGGCTAGCACACAGAGCTGAAGAAAAAAAGATTGAGTTTCAGTTTTGGTATATTAAATATTTAAGACTTGAGAGTTGTTTGTAACAGCTCCCTGATACTCTCCTATTGTTTGCATGTATATGGTAGTGTAGGTGAGAAAGTTAACGTAAAATTAGAAGATATGTTCAAGTTAGAGGAAATGTAGATAAAGTCAAGAACTAATTAAGAAAATAGTTGGTGTATTGGGTGTTAGAATTTAAGCTTCTTGAAGTTGCCATCTGTCTATTTATACCCCATAGAACCTGGCATGTAATAGATGACCAGTGTAGCCTTCCCGAAGCCTAGTGGTGCAGTGGTTAAGAGCTTGGCTGCTAACTGAAAGTTAGTCAGTTCGAATCTACCAGCTGCTCCTTGGAAACTCTATGGGGCAGTTCTACCCTGTCCTATAGGGTCGCTATGAGTTGGAATCAACTTGACAGCAACTGGTGAATGGGTAGCCTTCCTTGCCTTTAACCCCTTAACTTGTACTATTTCCATGCCTGACTTCCAAGTTCCAGCCCCTATGACTATGCCTTAAGGTCTTTTGCCACTGCAGCCTGCCCTGCTTGCCTAAGGGCAGGCTGGAAGTGTTGGGAAATGAGACCTTCTGCAAGTAGCTCTCAACCATTGACCGACAGGAGTTGGTGGATATATACTCCAGTTCCCTCTCCCCTCAAGTGAGATGACTCTGAAATGTCTGTTGCAGAATTCTGTCCCAGAATTCCTCAGTGGGAATAAGTTGAAATTGCCCACAGTAGTAATTTTCTCTATAATGTATCCTTTATTGTTTTCATTCCTTTCTCTGTCTCACTTTTCTATTCTTCTACCAGCATTTCTTTGGATCATGCCCCAAATAAACCACTTGTATTCAAATCTTTGTCTCACCATCTACAACTGGTAAATGTGTGAGTAAAAAATTGAATTAAATAATACCTATGATCTGACTTTTACCTATTATAAGAATCTTTCTTTTTCTCCTTTTTTAATCTCTATTTCTCTTTTAAGGAATTCTGGTGGCACAGTGGTTAAAATGTTCGGCTGCTAACCGAAAGGCTGGCTGTTCAAATCCACCAGCCGCTCTGTGGGAGAAAGATGTGGCAGTCTGCTTCTGTAAAGATTACAGGCTTGGAAACCCTATGGGGCAGTTCTACTCTGTCCTCTAGGGTCAAAATGAGTCAGATTCGACTTGACGACAGTGGGTTGGGTTTGGTTTATTTCTCTTTTAGAAAGTTTGAATTAACTCCCTGAATAAAATATTTGGAAATTGGTATTTTTACATATCCTCTTACTTACATTCCTCCCATCACTGAATTTTAGTAGCTATCATTATTTTATATATTTAGTATTTATAACAGTTTACGCCCTTGTTTTTAGCATGACTCTGATTTTAATTGCATTATGAATAATAACATAGTTGGGTGACCAACTTGTTTTAACTCCAAAGTCCTCAAATGCTTTGAGTTCTATTATCCCTTATTTACTATTTTTAAGGTATGTATTTTAAATGCACTGTATATTTAGACCAGTTCTTTTTGCACTTCTGACTTAACCAAGTAATATTTTTGTACAATGTTTGTTAAGATATAATTGATACACAATAAACTACACATTTTTTAAAATTTTTTCCCATACAAAAATTTATACATACATTGTTATGTAACTCTAATTGCTCTCCCCATACTGTGACAGCACATTCCTCCTTTCCACCCGATTCCCCATGTCCATTCAACCAGCTCCTA
>NW_004443956.1:3982026-3983258 GCF_000243295.1 Trichechus manatus latirostris | reverse complement strand
ATGGTCGCCAGACCCCTACCCCCTGCTACTCTGTCCCTCAAAGTGTTTGATTGTATTCAGGAAACTTCTTAGCTTTGGTTTAGTACAGTTGTGCTGACTTCCCCTGTAGTGTGTGCTGTCCTTCCCTTCACCTAAGATAATTTTTATCTACTATCTAGTTAATAAATAACTCTCACCCTCCCTCCCCACCCTCGTAACCAAAGAATGTTTTCTTCTGTGTTTAAACCTTTGCTTGAGTTCTTATAATAGTGGTCTTATACAATATTTGTCCTTCTGTAACTGACTAAATTCATTCAGCATAATGCCCTCCAGATTCCTCCATGTTATGTTTCACGGCTTCAGCGTTGTTCTTTATCGTTGCATAATATTCATTGTGTGGATAAACCATAATTTGTTTATCCGTTCATCCGTTGATGGGCACCTAGGTTGCTTCCATCTTTCTGCTATTGTGAACAGTGCTGCAGTGAACGTGGGTGTGCATATATCTATTCGTGTGACGGCTCTTACTTCTCTAGGATATATTCCAAGGAGTGGGATAGCTAGATTATATGGTACTTCTATTTCTAGCTTTTTAAAGAAGCGCCAAATCAATTTCCAAAGTGGCTGTACTATTTTACATTCCCACAAACAGAAACTACGCATATTTAAATGATACAATTTGACCTGTATTGCCTTATGCATTCTCTCTTGAAACTATCACCACAATCAAGATAAGAAACATTACCATCACCCCTAAAAGGCTCTTTATGCCTATTTTCAATCCATTCCTTCCTCCACATTTGCTTTGCTTTCTGTTACTACACATGAGTTTGTGTGTTATAGAATTTTATAGAAATGGAATCATATGGCATATACTCTTTTTGCCTCAGCATAATTATTTTGAGATTCATTCATGTGCTTGAGTGTATCAATAGTTCACTCTTTTTTCATTGTTGAGTAATATGTCATTCTATGGATTTACCATAATGTGTTTATTCATTTACCTATTGATAGACATTTGATTGTTTTTAGTTTTAGGCTATTAAAAACACAGTTATGAACATTCATGTTCACATCTTTGTGCGAACATGTTTCCATTTCTCTTGGGCAAAAAATTAGGAGCAGAATGGATGAGGTGCACAGTATGTGTATGTGAAACTTTTTTTTTTTTTTGTACTTCAGGTGAAGGCTTACAGAACAAATAGTTTCTCATGAAACAGTAGTACACATATTGTTTTATGACATTGGTTAAC
>NW_004443956.1:3964664-3980981 GCF_000243295.1 Trichechus manatus latirostris | reverse complement strand
TGTGTATGTACCATAGTTTGTTTATCCATTCATGTGTTGATGGGCATCTAGGTTGTTTCCATTGTTTTGCTATTGTGAACAATGCTGCCATGAACATAGGTGTGCAATATGTGAAACTTTTTAAAAATTGCCCAACTGTTTTCCAAAGTGGTTGTACCATTTACATTCTCACCAGCAGCTCCATTTGCTTCACATCGTTGTGAAGATTGTGCAGACAATCTTTTAAATTTTAACCAATTTAATGGATGTGTGGTGGCATCTCATTGTGGTTTTAAGCTGCATTTCCTTAATGACTAATGATTTTGAACATCTGTTCATGTGTTTGTTGACCATTAATATATCTTCATTGCTGAAGTACCTGCTCAAATCTTTTGGCCATTATTGATTGAGTTGTTTGTCTCTTATTAGTGAGTTTTGTGATTCTTTACATTTCTGGATACAAATACTTTAATATGTGTTGCAAATGTTTTCTCTCAATCTGTGGTTTGCCTTTTCATTTCTTAATGATGTCTTTTGAAGAGCAAAAGTTTTTATTTTGACAAAGTTCAATTTATCAGCTTTTTCTGTTTTTGTTTTTTGGTTGTGTTCTAAGAAATGTTTGTCTATCCTATTTTCTCCTGTATGTTCTTCCAGATACTTCATAGTTTTAGGTTTACACTTAGGTCTATGATCTCCACTTTGAGTTTTTTTTTTTTTTTTATAGAGAGAGGTAAGTCGATGTTCATTTATTTCTATAGGGTTATCAAGTTGATTCAACAATTGATCTGACTGACTTGTGTTTAGCTATTCATTAATATTTGGATCAATACTGATAAGGAAAGTAAAAACTGATAGGTCCTTATATTCATTCATTCAATATTTATTGAGTGTGTACTAAATACTAAATTCTTTAGTCAACTTTGGAGACACATGATTAAAAAAACACACTCCAACCTTCAAAGAGACCATACGTTAATGGAGGGGATAAATATAAAAAATAATTATAATATGATATGAGAAAAGTCCATTAGAGCTGTGTTTTTCATACCACCAAAAAAAAAAAAAAAAAAAAAAAGACCAGATGTCATCAGGTTAATTCCGACTCATAGCAACCCTATAGGACAGAGTAGAACCGCCCCATAGGGCTTCCAAGGAGTGGCTGGTGGATTCGAAGTGCTGACGTTTTGGTTAGCAGCCAAGCTTTTAAACTACTGTGCCACCAGGGCTCCAAAATACAAAGTATTAGGCAATTCCATGAAAGTAGCAAAAAACATCCAGCTGGCAGTTGAGGATATTCAGCACAGAGGGTTAACTATCAACTGAGTTTAAAGGGGATATTTGGGAAAAAGGCATTGCAAGGAGAAGGAATGACATGTATAAGGGCCTGGAAGTGTGCACAGCCAAAACAAGTTTCAGGAATGGTGAGAAGTTCTCTGTGCCAAGAGCAAAGAATGCTAGGGGGTGACCCAGGGTAGGGAATGAGTGGAACAAGATACGGCTGGAAAAAGAGAGTGGGTAGATATTGTGAAGGGCCTTTTATAACACGCTGGTGAGAGTAGCTTTAGTCCCAGGGCCTGTCTTTCTCCAAATGTCATCCCAGGGACCACCTTTATTAGAATCACCTTGGCAGTGGTTCTTAAAGTGTGATCTCTGGACCGTAGCATCAGTATCACTTGGGAACTTGATAGAAATCCGCATTCTTGGGCACCACCCCAGGCATACTGAATCAGAAACTTTAGGGGGTAGGATCCAGTAATCTGTGTTTTAATAAGCTCTCCAGGTAATTCTGATGCACACTGAGGTTTGAAAACCACTGACCTAGGGACTTGCTAAAATGGATTTCTGGCTCCCACCCCAGGCTTACTAAATCAGAATCTCTGGGGTTAGGATCTAGAATATTTATATTTTATCAAGCTCCAACAAGTAATTCTAACTCACTCTAAATTTTGAGAATGACAAGTCCAGGTGGCGTGGAATCGGTTTTAGTTTTTAGTATGCTAGAGGAAATGATAGGGACCTGGGCATTACTAAAAGATGAATGTCCCATTAGAGGCCCCTGGAAAGGAAGACTGGACAAGAAACTAGCCAATTTTGACAAACATACATTGATCATGTCATCTCCTTGCTTAAAACATTCCACTTTCTGTTGCTATTAAGATGACAACCAAACTCCTTAGCATGGCTAACAAGGTCCCACAGTACCTGGCCTCTGCGTTCCTATTGCTCCTCTGCTCTCCCCCTCACCCACTGGATTCCAAGCCTCTTCCATGTTCATCGAACACTCCATGCCCTTTCCTGTGTCAAAGCCTTGGCATCTTTTGTTTCCCGAGCTCTTCCCCAGAGAGGCACATTTTCAAGTCTCAAGCTAGACGTCACTTCCTCAGAAAAACCTCCCCTATCCACCTCATCCAAGGTGGTCTCCCCACGTTACCCTTCTATCATATTTTACTGTTTATTTCCTTCATATGCACTTACCACAATTCCTGGGTTTTTGTTTACTGTCTACTTCCTTTATGTCTGTCTGTCCCACTGGGCTGTAAGATCCATAAAGCCAAGGACCTTGCCTGCCTTGTTCGCTGCTCTCTCCATAGACCAGTTCCTGGCACATAATACATACTCAGTAAATATTCAGCCCTGAGAATTTCCTTGGGTCTGCTTTATGTTCTAAGCTTATAACAAAAAGAAAAGAAAAAGAAACAAACCAGTTGCCATGGGGTTGAATCCAACTCATGGCAACCCCATGTGTGTCAGAGTACAACTGAGCTCATCAGGTTTTCAATGGCTGATTTTTTGGAAGTAGATCACCAGGCCTTTCTTCTGAGGTACAGTCATGGATTGAATTATGTCCCTCCAAAAATGTGTGTATCAATTTGGCTGGGCCATGATTCCTGGTATTGTGTGATTTTCCTATACGTTGTAAATCCTGCCTCTATGATGTTAATGAGGGAGGATGGGTGGCAGTTGTGTTAGTAAGGCAGGACTCAATCTACAAGATTGGATTGTGTCCTGAGGCAATCTCTTGAGATATAAAAGAGAGAAGTTAGCAGAGAGACAGGGGGACCTCATACCACCAAGAAAGCAGTGCCGGGAGCAGAGTGCGTCCTTTGGAACTGGGGTCCCTGCGCAGAGAAGCTCCTGGTCCGGGGGAACATTGATGAAAAGGCTGACAGGGAGAGAAAGCCTTCCCTTAAAGCTGACGCCCTGAATTTGGACTTTTAGCCTACTTCATGTGAAGAAATAAATTTTTCTTTGTTAAAGCCATCCACTTGTGGTATTTCTATTATAGCAGCACTAGATGACTAAGACAGGTGCCTCTAGGTGGAATCCAACTTTTGGTTAGGAGCTGAGCATGTTAACCATTAGCACTACCCAAGGGACTCCTCCAAGCCTGTAGCTTTGCTAAAATACCTAATTCCCAGCCCACTTATTTCACCCTCTGGAATGGTGACCTTATAAAATCCACATGCAATTAAACAATTGCAGAAGTGACCTGCCTTATGACAACCCAGAAGATACCCAGATACAATCAAATGACTTTGGGTTTTCTCAACAGTCTTAGTTGTTGTTAGGTGCTGTTAAGTAGGTTCTGACTCATAACGACCCTGTGTACAACAGAACGAAACACTGCCCAGTCCTGCGCCATCCTCACAATTGTTGCTATGTTTGAGCTCATTGTTGCAGCCACTGGGTCAATCCATCTAGTTGAAGGTCTTCCTATTTTTCACTGGCCCTCTCCTTTACCAAGAATGATGTCCTTCTCCAGGGACTGGCCCCTCCTAATAACATGTTCAAAGTACATGAGATGAAGTCTCCCCATCCTTGCTTCTAAGGATCATTCTGGCTGTACTTCTTCCAAGACAGATTTGTTCATTCTTCTGGCAGTCCATGGTACATTCATTATTCTTTGCCAAAACCATAATTCAAAGGCATCAATTCTTGAGTCTTCCTTATTCATTGTCCAGCTTTCACATGCATATGAGGCACTTGAAAATATCATGGCTTGGGTCAGGTGTACCTTAGTCCTCAAAGTGACATCTTTGCTTTTGAACACTTTAAAAAGGTCTTTTGCAGAAGATTTTCCCAATGCTATCCATCATTTGATTTCATAACTGTTGCTTCCATGGGCGTTGATTGTAGATCCAAGTAAAATGAAATCCTGCACAACTTCAGTCTTTTCTCCTTTTATCATGATATTGCTTTTTGGTCCACTTGGAGGATTTTTGTTTTCTTTGTGTTGAGGTGTAATCCATCCATACTGAAGATTATAGTCTTTGATCTTCATCAGTAAGTGCTTCAAGTCCTCTTCACTTTCAGCAAGCAAACTTGTGTTATCTGCATATCCCAGGCTGTTAATGAGTCTTCCCCCAGTCCTGATGCCACATTTTTCCTCATATAGTCCAGCTTCTCAGATTATTTGCTCAGCATACAGACTGAATAAGTATGGTGAAAGGATACAACCCTGATACATATCTTTCCTGATTTTAAACCACGCAGAATCCCCTTGTTCTGTTCAAACAACTGCCTCTTGGTCTATGTACAGGTTCTGCATGAGCACAATTAAGTGTTCTGGAATTCCCATTCTTTGAAAAATTATCCGCAATTTGTTATGATCCACATAGTCAAATGCCTTTGCATACTCAATAAAACACAGGTAAACATCTTTCTGATATTCTCCGCTTTCAGCCAAGATCCATCTTACATCAGCAATGTTATCCCTTGTTCCATGTCCTCTTCTGAACCTGGCTTGACTTTCTGGCAGTTCCCTGTACTGCTGCAACCATTTTTGAATGATCTTCAGCAAAATCTTCCTTGTGTGTGATACTAATGATATTGTTAGATAATTTCTGCATTCTGTTGGATCAACTTTCTTTGGAATGGGCACAAATATGAATCTCTTTCAGTCGGTTGGCCAGGTAGCTGACTTTCAAATTTCTTGTCATAGATGAGTGAGTGCTTCTAGCGTTCCTTTTGTTTGTTGAAACGTCTCAGTTAGTATTCCATCAATTCCTGGATCCTTGTTTTTTGTCAATGCCTTCAGTGCAACTTGGACTTCTTCTTTCAGTATCATCGGTTCTTGATCATATCCTACCTCCTGAAATGGTTGAGCGTTGACCAATTCTTTTTGGTACAGTGACTGTGTATTCCTTTCATCTTCTTTTGATGCCTTGTTTGTTGTTCAATGTTTTGCCCATAGAATCCTTGAGTATAGCTACTCGAAGCTTGAATTTTGTCTTCAGTACTTTCAGCTTGATAAATGCTGAGTGTGTTCTTCCCTGTTGGTTTTTTAACTCCAGGTCTTTGCACATTTCACTATAATACTTTACTTCGTCTTCTCAAGCCACCCTTTGAAATTTTCTCTTCAGGTCTTTTACTTAATCTTTTCTTTCATTAGCTTTCACTACTCTACATTCAAGAGCAAGTTTCAGAGTTTCTTCTAACATCTATTTTGTTCTTGTCTAATATAGTGCCAGAAGATGGCCCCCTCAGGCTAGAAGGCACTCAAAATACAACTGGGAAAGAGCTGCCTCTTCAAAATAGGATCAACCTTAATGACGTGGGTGGAGTTAAACTTTCGGGCCCTTCATTTGCTGAGGTGGCACAACTCAAAATGAGAAGAAACAGCTGCAAATATCCATTAATAACTGGAACATGGAATGTATGAAGTATGAATCTAGAAAAATTGGAAGTTGTCAAAAATGAAATGGAACACATAAAGATCGATATCACCTCATAGCAACCCTATAGGACTGAGCAGAACCACCCCATAGGGTTTCCAAGGAGTGACTGGTGGATTTGAACTGCTGATCTTTTGGTTAGCAGCTGAGCACTTAACTGCTGTGCCACCAGGGCTCCTATCCTAGGTATTAGTGAGCTGAAATGGACTGGTATTGGCCATTTTGAATTGGACAATCATATGGACTACTATGCCGGGAATAACAAAATGAAGAGGAATGGCATCACATTCATTATCAAACAGAACATTTCAAAATCCATCGTGAGATACAGCGCTGTCAGTAAGAGACTAATATCTATCCGCCTACAAGGAAGACCAGTTAATATGACTATTATTCAAATTTACACACCAACCACTAATGCTAAAGATGAAGAAATTGAAGATTTTTACCAAATTCTGCAGTCTGAAATTGATCAAACATGCAATCAAGATGCATTCATAATTACTGGTGATTGGAACGCAAAAGTTGGAAATGAAGAAGGATCAGTAGTTGGAAAATATGGCCTTGGTAATAGAAACAATGCAGACATTGCATGATAGAATTTTACAAGATCAATGACTTATTCATTGCAAATACCTTTTTTTCAACAACATAAACAGCGACTATATACATGTGGACCTCATGGGATGGAAAACACAGGAATCAAATCGACTACATCTGTGGAAAGAGACAATGGAGAGACTCAATATCATCACTCAGAACAAGGCCAGGGGCCGACTGCGGACCAGACCATCAATTGCTCATATGCAAATTCACTTTGAAGTTGAAGAAAATTAGAACAAGTCCATGAGAGCCAAAGTACAATCTTGAGTATATCCCACCTGAATTTAGAGATCACCTCAAGAAGAGATTTGACGCATTGAACACTAATGACCGAAGACCAGGTGAGTCGTGGGATGACATCAAGGGCATCATACATGAAGAAAGCAAAAGCTCGTTTAAAACATAGGAAAGAAAGAAAAGACCAAAGCGGATGTCAAAAGAGAGTCTAAAACTTGCTCAACAGTCTTTAGGGAGTGAAATATAAAGAATGATGAAAGTATATGCTTGGCCAAAAAATATGGGGAGAATGCTCAAACTAATTGATAAATCTTGGAAATGAAAATCAAAACAGCACAGAGGTATTGCTTCTTTTTTTTTTTACCTACCAAATTGACAAAAATTACTGAGTCCAAAAGTGTGTGTATGCTTACACACTTTGGGAAGGTAATAGAGCTGTTTAGGGGGAGTCTATCGGCAGTACACATATCTAGCAATTCCCCTCCTAGAGACATAGCGTAAGTGGGCACAAAGAGGCGTGCAGTAATAGTAGTAGTAGTGATGGGTATGCTGGTGGCAGTGGTGGTAGCAGAAGTAATCATAATAATACAAAAACATAATAAAATATTTGCCAGCCACTGATTTAGGATTTTATTTAACGCACATTATCCTATGAGGTAAATGCTGCCTCTAATTTATGAACTAGGACATGGAGACTTGAATTATCCAAGATCACTGTTTATAATAGAGTGAAATTGGATAACCCTACATTATGCATTCATGGGGGACTAGTTAAATAAATAATAATTCCATCCATACTCTGAAGTACGATGCAAAATATGATTTAAATCAGTATCTGTAAAACGAAATGGAATGATCCCAAGACATATTAAGTCAAAAAAAAGCAGCTTGCAGAATAATACATTACCATTTATGCAAAGATCAAGACAGAAATTGAAGCCTAAGATAACTTTCAACATATACATATGCAACAAATATTTATTGAGCACCTATTGTGTGTAGACACTGTTCATGACCCCTTGGAAAAAAATCCATGGACAAAACATAATTCCCTGCCTTCGGGGTGCTTATGTTCTAGTGATGAAGAAACATATGATAAACATAATTTAAAAAGTGAATTACATAATATGTTACGAGATGAAAAGTGCTGTGGACAAAAGAAACAAATAGAGAAGGGTAAGGGGGGGTCAGGAGTGCGGGGGAGGGTGGAGGCTGCCATATCAGTTAGGGTGGTCAGCGTAGGCTTCATTGTAAGATGGTATTGGAGGAGGTGAGGGAGTCACCTAGGTGTCTGAGGAAGATTGTTCCAGGCAGGAGGAAGAGCTGGGCCAACGTCCCAAGCAGGGAATATACTGGTGGGTTGTAGGTACATCAAGGAAGCGAGTGAGGCTGAAACAACCTGAGACGGGGTGTGGGGGAGCAGTGGTAGAAGATGAGGTTAAAGGGGAAGGGGAGTGGTCGGCTATGCCAGTGGGTCACTGTGTGGGCCTTGGTAAGGGCTGTAGCTTTTACTCTAAGTTAAGTAAGACAGGGTTGTGAGCAGAAGAGTAGCATAATCTTATCTTCTTTTCTTTTTTAAAATTTATTTTGTTGTTCTTGAGAATATACACAGCAAAACACACACCCATTCAACCATTTCTACATGCACAATTCAGTGACCCTGATTATATTCTTCGAGGTGTGTAACCATTCTCACTTATTTCACTCAGCATGTCTTCCAGCTCCATCTGTACTGTAGCATGTATCAAGACTTCATTTCTCCTGCTGGCTGAGTAGTATTCCATTGTAAATATGTACCACGTTTTGTTTATGCATTCTTCTCTTGATGGGCATTTAGGTTATTTCCACCTTTTGGCTATTGTGACTAGTACTTAATGAACATTGGTGTACATGTCTCCACTTGAGTCTCTGCTTTCAAGTCTTTTGTGTCTATACCTAGGAGTGGAATTGCTGGATCATATGGTAGTTCTAGTTTTAGTTTTTTGAGGAACTGCCACACTGTTTTCCACAATGGCTGTAACATTTCGCATTTCCACCAGCAATGGATAAGTGTTCATCTCCTTTTTAAAAGGACCCTGATAGCTGTGTTGAAAAAAAATCTTAGACGCTGTTTTTTGCACATGCTGGCCGTCAGTCTGAGCGCTCACGTGGGATGGGATTGTGGTTCTAAACGACACCCACAGTCTGGATGAACTTTCTTTCAGTTTGTTCATGTGCGTGGGCTCCACTTAGCACCATACTGCCTCCTTTGTGAATTTGGTTAGGGTCAATCAGGCCCCTTGTTGTACTCATCTTTTTGGGTCTCTAGCTACCCTTCCCCCCGTCTTCTTGGTCTCACTGCCCCCACACCCATGGCTACAGCATGTAGATTACACTGGGAGACTCTGTGCTCCAGGCCGTAGTTGAGTGGGCACTTGGCCCAAGTTGGGCCAATCAAGTACTCCAGTTGTGACTGAGAGATGCTGGTCAGTTGTCTGAGCAAGCCATTTGGAATGAGGACATCTATTTTTGTGCCATACTTTGGTGACTTATGTGTTGCTATGATGCTGGAAGCTATGCCACCTATATTTCAAATACCAGCAGGGTCACCCACGGTGGGCAGATTTTAGCAAAGCTTTCAGCATAAGACAGGCTAGGAAGAAAGACCTGGTGATCTACCTCTGAAAATTAGCAAATGAAAACTCTATGGATCACAACAGAATATTGTCTGATGTTGTGCTGGAAGATGAGCTTCCTAGGCTAGAAAGCACTCAGGATACACAGTGGCTGCGACAATGGACTTGAGCATAGCAATGATGGTGAAGATGGTGCAGGACCGTGCATGCAGTGTTTCTTTCTGCGGCACATGGGGTCGTGGTGAGTCGGAGCTGACTCCATGAGAGCAAGAGACAGTGAGCAGCAAGATAGATAGATAGAGAGAGATAACTGTGCAGAGTTGAAGAAGAAAATAGCTGTTGGGTTCAGCATAACCCATTCTCCTAATAAGTTCCCATTTTCTTTCCCACAACGTGAAGCAAATTTCCATGACTGCAGTCAAACTGGAGACATCCCACTAAGCAGTATGTACCACTCTTTTCCCGTCTCCTCTGACACTGCTGTTAAACCCAGCACAGCAGACAGCAGCAATCATGCCAGTTTGTGGCACCACAGAAAACAACCCCAGATCTTTTTGCATAGGCCCTGTCATGGGTTGAATTGTGTCCCCCCAAAATATCTGTCAACTTGACTAGGTCATGATTCCCAGTACTGTATATGATTGTGTAATCTGATGTGATTTCCTTACGTGTTGTAAACTCTATCACTATGATGAGGTTATATGTGATCTCCTTATGTGTTGTAAATTCTATCATTGTGATGAGGTTATACTGATGATGTGTACAAGATTAGACAGTGTCTTAATCCAATCTCTTTTGAGATATAAAAGAGAGGAGCAAGCAGAGACACATGGGAACCTCACACCACCAAGAAAGCAGTGCCGGGAGCAGAGCGCGTCCTTTGGACCAGAGGTTCCTGCACAGAGATGCTCTCAGACCAAGGGAAGACTGATGCATCACAAGGACCTTCCTCCAGAGCTTAAAGAGAGAGAGAGCCTTCTCCTGGAGCTGACTCCCTGAATTTGGACTTGTAGCCTACAGGACTGTGAGACAATAAACTTCTCTTTGTTAAAGCCATCCACTTGTGGTATTTCTATTACAGCAGCACTAGATGACTAAGGCAGGCCCTTTGTTATCCTCATTACCACTAAGAGAACTGTTAGTTTTCGGAAGTCTCAGGTGAAAATCAACCCTGATGATATATGAAACTACACTGAGGTTGTTTTGAATGTTGTATTCACCTCAATTTGCCTATCTTTCTACCTCAGCTTCAGCCTGGCACCCACTGTGATATATAAATAAGGATGTACAGGCATGAATTAAAGGGCCGAGAGTCAAAGAACCTCCAAGGCTTTATAGAGTGATATTTTAACCCAGGCCTGTTCCCTGTTCTCTAGCCCTTGTAGACTGGGTGTTGGTTTTTGTACATTTTTCATCAATCCCTCTTCTTGTCCCTTCCCACAGATATATCTCAGAGGGATCACCAAACTTCAGTAATTCTTACCATGGTTATAAGAAGATCCTCCCACATTTCTCTCTGACATAGTCCTGACTGTTTTCTTTTTCCAACTTCTCTGTCTGTCTCCATCTTCCACCTCCTACTCTGTCTTCTCCAAGTTCAGCATTTCCCCTCTTACATACACTCAAATGTCCCCAGGCGGTGCAAACAGTTTGCACTTGACAGCTAACCTGAAGGTTGGTGGTTCAAACCCACCCAGCAGTGCTGCAGAAGAAAGGCCTGGAGATTTTCTGCCATTAAGATAACAGCCAAGAAAACCCTATGGAGCAGTTCTACTCTGTAACGCACGGGATTGCCATGAGTCAGGATTGACTCCATGGTAACCAGCGCCACCACCACCAACACACACACTCAGAGCGATGGGCCTTCACCTTGCCAGCACTCTTCCTGCATGTTCATGTTTGTTTAAGGTCTGTCACCTCCATTAAACCATGAGCTCCACAGAGGGAAGAGAGACCATGCACTGTCTTCTCTCCCAGCATCTAGAAGACCCCCATGGACTGTTTGCCTAGTTAATGCCCTTCCCTCTGCCTGGAAAGCCCTTCTATGTTGGTGAAAATCTTTTCTAGTCTTTAAATGAGGCCCATCTAAAAAGCAACTTCAACTGACTGCTCTCTGACTGGAATCACAACAGAGGGTCCTGGACAGAAGGGGAGAAAAATCGTAGAACAAAAAATCAAATTCACAAAAAAGACCAGACTTACTGGTCCGACAGAGACTGGAGGAACCCCCGAGACTATGGCCCTAAGACAGACACCCTTCTGACCTGGAACTGAAGCCATTCCCGGAGACCACCTCTCACTCAGCCAAACTATGGACAGGTCTATAAAATAAACAATAACAACTGAGAGGAACGTGGTCCTTAGAACAATCAATTATGCAAGATGAAAAGGGCAACATTTGCCCAAATGTAAAGATGAGGAGGCAGGAAGGGGCAGAAAATTAGGATGAAAGGAAACGGGAACCTAGGAGGGAAATGGGGCGAGTGCTGACACATTATCGGGAATGAAACCAATGTCATGGAACACTTTATGTACAAACTATTGAATGGGAAACTGATTTGCTCTGTAAACTTTTACCTAATGAACACAATTTTTTTTTAAATAAATAAAAAGCAATTTCATCCTTGCCTGAAAAAGATTTCATTGACCTCTGAACACCTGATTTGCATATTTGCCTTCTATTTTGCCTCAGGAGCCTGAAGTCCCATTTTATCTCTCCGAGTATTTTGTAACCTTCTTGAAGACTTGGAAAGTGTTTGGGGGCTCTGGAGCTCAGCTGAGTTTGAATCCTGGTGTCTTAGTCATCTAGTGCTGCTCTAACTGAAATACTACAAGTGGATGGCTTTAACAAAGAGAAATTTATTTTCTCACAGTCTAGTAGGCTACAAGTCCAAATTCAGGGAGTCAGCTCCAGGAGAAGGCTTTCTCTCTCTGTCGGCTCTGGAGGAAGGTCCTTGTCATTATCAATCTTTCCCTGAACTAGGAGCTTCTCTGTGCAGGAACCTCTGGTCCAAAGGACGCGCTCTGCTCCCGGCACTGCTTTCTTTGTGGTATGAGGTCCCCCACTCTCTGCTTGCTTCCGTTTCCTTTTATCTCTTGTAAGATAAAGGGTGGGGCAGGCCACACCCCAGGGAAACTCCCTTTGCATTGGATCAGTGATGTGACCTGAGCAAGGGTGTTACAGCCCAACCTAATCCTCTTTAACATAATCTTATCTTGCCTCATTAACCACAGGCAGAGATTAGGATTTACAGCACATAGGAAAATCACAGAAAATCACAAAATGGTGGACAATCACACAGTACTGGAAATCGTGGCCTAGTCAAATTGATACACGTATTTTTGGGGATGCAATTCAGTCCATGCAGGCCATTCTGAATTGGGGTGTCTCGTGAGGCTGTGCTCAAGAAGTGGGCTGGGGCTGCAGGTCTGCTTCCACAGGCTCAGTTCTTCTCCAGGTGGACCTTTCCATGCGGTTGCTCTAATGTTGTCTTGACTTGGCAGCTGGCTTCCCAGAGTGAGCAATCCAAGCGCCCAAGGCGGAAGCTGCAGTGCCTTGTATGACTTAGCCTCAGAAGTCATGGCATCACTGCCATTATACTCTTTTTGGTCACACACACAGCTCTGATTCAATGTGGGAGGAGTCTACAATTTATTGTTGTTGTTGTTGTTTCCTGCCAAGTCAATCTGGACTCAAAGTGACCCTGTGTGACAGAGTATAACTGCCCCTGTAGGGTTTTTTTGGCTGTAATCTTTACAGAAGTAGGTCTTTCTCCTGCAATAGCTTGGGTGGGTTTGAACCTTCAACCTTTCAGTTAACAGCCAAGAGCTTAACTGTTGTGCCACCAGGACTCCTTATGAATCTCAAGAGGCAAGGATCACTGGGAGCTGTTATGGACTGAATTGTGTCCCCCCAAAATACGTGTGGGAATCCTAACCCCTATACCTGTGAATGTAATGTAATATAATGTAACCAGTTTCCATAAGGCAATCTAATGTTATGTTAATAAGGCCATACCAGGGCAGTGTCCTAAACCTAACCACTTCTGAGTTATAAAAAGAGCAGATTAGACACAGAAACAAGCACCTACTGAGGAAGACAGATGCCCTGTAAGGATCACCAAGAACCAAGGAACACCCGGGGCTACTAGCAAGGAAGGAATCGATAGGGCTGAGACCCTGATTGGGACTGTTAGCCTACAGAACTGTGAGAAAATAAATGTCTGTTCTTCAAAGCCCCCACTTGCAGTATTTGCATTACAGCAGCAATAGGTAACTAAGACAGGGGCCATTGTGGAGGTTGGCTGCCACATTTGTATACTATTATCCTCCAAGGGATTAGTAGTAATAGGAGGCCTTAGGAATCATTGACATTGGGATACATGCTGGCTAGGGAAAAAGAAAATCCAAGGAAGAACGAACCAACGAACCAAAGGAAACAATTGTTCAGTCTCATCTTCTGCCTGTTTTCCCCTTGCACTCTCTGGTTAAGTCAGACTGAATTTCTTATAGCTCCTCTTCTCCTCCTATCTACTTCACTTGGCTCCCTTCCTCTCATAATTCAATGGTCTCAGCTTAAATATCGCTTCCTCCAGGAAGCTTTCCCTGATTCCCTTAGGCTGTAACTGGTGTGTGCACTTTGTTTCCTATCACAGGCCTTATCCAGTGTTTGGAAGTGAGAGGCATCCCCAAGTGAGGGGAATGACTGATGAAACGGACAAAGCAAGAAGGAAGAAATTAGCACGGTGAGTTCCTCCAACACAGCACTGTTCAATAGAACTTTTGGCAAAAATGGAATTTTCTGTATCTCCACTGAACAATATAAAAACCACTAAACAAACGTGGCTATTGAGCACTTGAAATGTGGCTAGTGTGACTAAGGAACTGAATTTTATTGAAGAACTTAGGAACTGGATTTTAAACTTAAGTCCAGTTTAATTCATTGAAATTTAAAAAGCCACGTGAGGTTAGTGGCAACTGTATTACACAGCCAGCTCTGACAGCAAGAAACCAAAACCAAACCTATTGCCATTGGGTTGATTCAATTCCAACTCATGGTGACCCCATGTGTTCCAGAGTAGAACTGCCCCATAGGGTTTTCTTGGCTGTAATCCTTATGGAAGTAGATCACCAGGCCCTTCTTCAGCAGTACCACTGGCTGAATTCAAACTACCAACCTTTAAGTTAAAAATTGAGCAGAAACTGCTCGTGCCACCCAGGGACGTTTTTGTAGCAAGAGACCTGTCTAAATAGAGGACTGGGTGTCAGAGACAAGTTGGGGACAGGCTTTCTATGTAGGCAGAGTAGGCCCCTTCAGACTAGGAGGGGCCATGAAAAACTACATCTAGTGCATCATAAGTGCTGGCCAAGTGTTTGATGATGACATCCTATTGCCTCCCCTATAAGGCTATTTGTAATTGAGCTGAAAGCTGTGGACAATGCAAGGGGATGGGTTTTCTTTTTTTTTTTTTTTATTGTGCTTTAAGTGAAAGTTTATAATTCAAGTTAGTCTCTCACACAAAAATTTATACACACATTGTTATGTGACCCTAGTTGCTCTTTCTATACTGTGACAGCACACTCCTCCTTTCCACCCCGGATTTCCCATGTCCATTTAACCAATTCCTGACCCTCTCTGCCTTCTCATCTCGCCTCGGACAGGAGCTGCCCATTTAGTCTCATGTATCTATTTGAGCTAAGAAGCACACTCTTCACGAGTATCATTTTACGTCCCATAGTCCAGTCTAATCTTTGTCTGAAGAGTTGGCCTCAGAAACGATTTTAGTTTTGGGCTAACAGAGAGTCTGGGGGCCATGTCTTCCAGGGTCCCTTCAGTCTCAGTCAAACCATTAAGTCTGGTCATTTTACTAGAATTTGAGTTCTGCACTCCATTTTTCTCCTGCTCTGTCAGGGACTCTCTGTTGTGTTCCCTGTCAGGATGGTCATTGGTGGTAGCCGGGCACCAGCTACTTCTGGTCTCAGGCTGATGAAGTCTCTGGTTTATGAGGCCCTTTCTGTCTCTTGGGCTACTACTTTCCTTGTGTGTTTGGTGTTCTTCATTCTCCTTTACTCCAGGTGGTTGGGACCAATTGATGCATCTTAGATGGCTACTTGCAAGCTTTTAAGACCTCAGACGCCACTCACCAAGGTAGGATGCAGAACATTTTCTCAATAAGCTTCGTTATGCCTAGATGTCCCCTGAAACCATGGTCCCCAGACCTCCACCCCTGCTACTCTGTCCCTTGAAGTGTTTGGTTGTATTCAGGAAACTTCTTAGCTATTGGTTTAGTCCAATTATGCTGACTTCCCCTGTATTGTGTGTTGTCCTTCCCTTCACCTAAGATAATTCTTGTCTACTGTCTAGTTGGTGAATACCCCTCTCCCTCCTCCCTACCCTTGTAAACATCAAAGAAGGTTTTCTTTTGTGTTTAAACCTTTTCTTCAGTTCTTATAATAGTGGTCTCATACAATATTGGGGACTGGTTTTCTGATTGCAACATTTGAGAGAGGTATTTTGGGTGTGGGAGACTTTTGCCTGCATCTGCAACCTAGGGTCAGAGTCAGAGCCACTACCTTTTAAGAGTGTCAACAGTTGTAATGGCTGCATCCAAATTTGCAGTTTCTAAGACAAACCAAAGGAGCCCTGGTGGCACAGTGGTTAAAGAGATCAACTGCTAACTGAAAGGTCGGTGGTGTGAAACCACCAGAGGCTGTGCAGGAGAAAGGTGTGGCAGTCTGCTTCTGTAGAGATTTACAGCTTTGGAAACCCCATGAGGTTGCTATGAGTTGGAATTGACTTGATGGCAGTGGGTTTGGTTTTGGTTGGAAAGATAAGTCAAAGATTAAAAACTATATACTTCAGTATGGATTACACCTTAACATAAAGAAAACAAAAATCCTCACAACTGGACCAATAAGCAGCATCACGATAAATGGAGAAAAGATTGAAGTCATCAAGGATTTCATTTTACTTGGATCCACAATCAATGTCCACGGAAGCAGCAGTCAAGAAATCAAATGATGTATAGCATTGGGCAAATCTTCTGTAAAAGACCTCTGTGAAGTGTTAAAAAGCAAAGATGTCACCTTGAGGGCTAAGGTGTGCCTGATGTAAGCCATGGTGTTGTCAATTGATGGACAATGAATAAGAGGGAAGACTGAAAAAGAATTGATACCTTTGAATTACGGTGTTCGTGAAGAATATTGAA
>NW_004443956.1:3881439-3964564 GCF_000243295.1 Trichechus manatus latirostris | reverse complement strand
TTATGCTGACTTCCCCTGTATTGTGTGTTGTCCTTCCCTTCACCTAAGATAATTCTTGTCTACTGTCTAGTTGGTGAATACCCCTCTCCCTCCTCCCTACCCTTGTAAACATCAAAGAAGGTTTTCTTTTGTGTTTAAACCTTTTCTTCAGTTCTTATAATAGTGGTCTCATACAATATTGGGGACTGGTTTTCTGATTGCAACATTTGAGAGAGGTATTTTGGGTGTGGGAGACTTTTGCCTGCATCTGCAACCTAGGGTCAGAGTCAGAGCCACTACCTTTTAAGAGTGTCAACAGTTGTAATGGCTGCATCCAAATTTGCAGTTTCTAAGACAAACCAAAGGAGCCCTGGTGGCACAGTGGTTAAAGAGATCAACTGCTAACTGAAAGGTCGGTGGTGTGAAACCACCAGAGGCTGTGCAGGAGAAAGGTGTGGCAGTCTGCTTCTGTAGAGATTTACAGCTTTGGAAACCCCATGAGGTTGCTATGAGTTGGAATTGACTTGATGGCAGTGGGTTTGGTTTTGGTTGGAAAGATAAGTCAAAGATTAAAAACTATATACTTCAGTATGGATTACACCTTAACATAAAGAAAACAAAAATCCTCACAACTGGACCAATAAGCAGCATCACGATAAATGGAGAAAAGATTGAAGTCATCAAGGATTTCATTTTACTTGGATCCACAATCAATGTCCACGGAAGCAGCAGTCAAGAAATCAAATGATGTATAGCATTGGGCAAATCTTCTGTAAAAGACCTCTGTGAAGTGTTAAAAAGCAAAGATGTCACCTTGAGGGCTAAGGTGTGCCTGATGTAAGCCATGGTGTTGTCAATTGATGGACAATGAATAAGAGGGAAGACTGAAAAAGAATTGATACCTTTGAATTACGGTGTTCGTGAAGAATATTGAACATACCATGGACTGCCAGAAGAATGAACAAATCTGTCTTGGACCTTAGAAGTGATGACGTTGAGACTTCGTCTCATGTACTTTGGACATGTTATCAGGAGGGAGCAGTCTCTGGATAAGGACATCATGCTTGGCAAAGTAAAGGGTCAGTGAAAAAGTGGAAGACCCTCAGCGAGATGGACTGACACAGTGGTTGCAACAATGGGCTCAAACATAGCAATGATTGTGATGATGGCGCAGGACAGAGCAGTGTTTCATTCTGCTGTGAATGGGGTTGATACAACTTGACGGCACCGAACAACAAGACAAGCAAAGAAACAGCCTTCCTTTTCTTCCTTTCTTTCATGACATTCTGCTAGGCTTTGGGAAGAGAAGGTGCAACAACTCAGTTGCTTTTCCTTTAAAAGTTCTCAGATATAACAAGAGCATAAAAATGTCCATACAAAGGCTAGGAGCCAGATCTTCTCAGTTCTATTGCTGTTTTGCCAGACTTGTTCTCTATGCCTCAGCTTCCCCATTTGTTAAGTGTTAGTACTGGAGATGACTTCTCAGTTCCCCTCTCTAACTTTCTGTGTGCCTAGGCAATGTAATCATAATTACAACAATAATAAAAGCAGTAGCAACCTTATTAACTAAGTGCTTACCAAGTGCCAGGTGCTGTGGTAAGTGCTTCATATACACCATTTCACTCAATCTTCAATGGCTGTTTTACCATCCCCATTTTACGATAAGGAAACTGAGGCTCTCTGAGTTGTAACTTGTCCAGGGTTACACAGGGAGTGGAGCTGGGGTGTGAATTCAGCTAATTCCAAAGCTTGAGCTCTTAATCACTTTGCTGTGTGCCTTGCTTCTTTTCACGGGTGGGTCAGTGACGAATGAACGTTGAGTTCAGGCAGAGAGGTACTCTCGTCATTATTATTAGTAGTTGTAATACTACACTCTCACTTAATTTTGTACACACTCTCACTTAATTTTCACAGCAAGTGCATAAATAGGGTGGTCGGTACCAGTGCCCTCACTGAAAATTAGGCTCATAGAGGCGAAGTAAATTGCTCAAGGTCACACAGCTAGCCAATGGCAGGGATTCAAAGCCTGAGAGTCAGCTCCAAACCACTTGCTTTACCATTCTGTCTGCAGCACCGCGTGGGCCCGCCGGGCACACCACGCAGGGGTAGGATTGAGCGGTCGCCAGCAACCCAGGTCCACTCGACCGCCCGGCGGCACGCCTCCGCCGCGCACGCGCTCTCGAGCTCCCGGGTCGGGGCGCGCAGCGGGCGCGAGGACGGCGGCAGGGAGCGTGCGCGCGGTGACGTGCCGGGCGCCATGTTGGAGGGCTAGTGGTAGCGGCTCGGGGAGGTGCTCGCTCTGTCGGTCTCGCTCTCTCGCTCGCTTCCCCCAGCTCCCTTCGGTGCCCCCCCCGGTCGCCTGCGTGCCGGAGTGTGTGCGAGGGAGGGGGAGGGCGTCGGGGGGGTGGGGGGAGGCGTTCCGGTCTCGGGGAGACCCGCGGTGGGAGGCGGAGGCTGCGAGGGACTCCGGGAAGCCATGGACGTCGAGAGGTTGCAGGAGGCGCTGAAAGGTGGGGGTAGCTGCCCCCTCTCCCTTCTCCTCACCTTCCGCGGCGCTCTCTCCTCTCCCTTCAGGGCAGGTGGCTCCGAGGCCCAGGGCCGGGAGGGGCGCTTCTCCGGCTCCCATCCCCCCTCCCACCTCCCCAGGGGCGGGGAGCCCTGTGGGCAGCTCCCTCCCGCCCCGCTCTGGGCTTTGTGTCTGCCGCCGGCGTCTGGGCTGGGGGAGGGGAGTCGGGGAGTTCTTGGAGGGGTTCCAGCTCCTCTCTCACCCCTCCGGGGGCAGGTCGTGGGCCCCAGCCCCCTCCCAGGCAGGTTCGGTTCCCAGTCAGGCTCCCGCACGCCGGGCAGCGGGGTGAGAGAAAAAGTAAAAGGGTGGGGGGGGGAGGCGCTGGCAAAGCAACTTTTAACTTGTCTCAGGAAGCCTTACAGGGCTTCTGGAGGCATCTTTCCACGCGCCCTAATTCTAAGGTGGTCGCTTTCACTGTCTTGATCGCTCGACTTCCAATCAACAGGCTTGAGAACAGTGGTTCCCAAACTTAGAATGTCGTGATTTCATGGATTTGAGAATTATGTTTTGACATCCAGAATCGTTTGGGGGCGGCTCCGTGGAGTAGCTGTTGTTTGTTACAACGCAGACTTGTGAACTTCACCTAGACAAACAGTTTATAGGGTCGGGGCCTGGAGATATGTATTTTAACCAGAAAACCAGGTGAGATGGATGCTGGTGTTCCCGGTGACCACACTTTGAGAAACACTGCGTTAAGGCTGGTTTGTGGAGAAGTCGAGTGCCCCCTTTCGGAGGAGGCTTATTACCAGTGAATACCAGTGAAGCGGGTGACATTTTGGAAGTGGAGCTTGGGATGGTAGAGGTCGATGTTTGGTTCGGAAGCTGATTTTTTTTTTTTTTTTTTAAATTGCTTCTTAATATGGGGAGGGACTGGGAGGAAAGTTTTTGTATTAAGGTGTTGGGAATGGTTGATGGACTTTGAGTAAGGCAATACTGATAACTTTTCTTTCTTTCCTTATCTAGATTTTGAGAAGAGAGGGAAAAAGGAAGTTTGTCCTGTTCTGGATCAGTTTCTTTGTCATGTAGCCAAGACTGGAGAAACAATGTGAGTTGAAACATGTATTCATTGTTATAAACGTACGTCATTCCGAATTGCATAGGACACAGTAAAAAGTATATTCTGAAAGAGTCAAATTATTCATCTGTGTCAGTCCTACAATCCCTAATTTCAAAAATTATCATTGAAAGCATGTATTAAGTGTATATACTTTATTTACTTTATGCATGCTCTGTAATGCAGTTTTAAAAATTGTCTAATTTTTTTTTTTTTTTAAACATCTACTACATTTTGGCCCATTTAGAACTTGGTCTGAGGAAGAAAGAATGCTTTTTCCATTATCACCCTTTTTGGCCATAACACAGCTTTTGCTCCCAGAGTTTTGTGGCTTTGATTGTTTCAGATTCTTTTGTTGGTGGTATTTTCTTTTATTGTCCTGTATCCAACCTTTTGTTGTCATATTTATAGATGTAGGTGTTTGAAGTGTCATTTCTATTTATTCTCTTGAGGACTCAGGGTGATTGTCTGACAAATTCCAGATGCTACAGTTTTGACTGTCCTGTAAACTTTCTAAGATAGCTAACTTGTTACATATGCTCAGCATTTTATTAGGCTTGTTTCAAATGTTCTGAATTTGAAACTTATAAAGTTAGGCGTGTTTTCAAAAGGAATATTCCATCCACTGTTGTGTGTGTAGTTTGGGTGGCAGGAGTTGTTTTCACACTCTGGCTAAGTTAATTTGTAGAGGGCAGTGTAGCTTTAATAGCTTCCTTGTAGTCTTTTCTTTGGGTAATGGTAGGGGGACAGGAAGGAGAAAGGTTTGTTTGGGTGCAGTGTTAGTAAATGGGCTCTCTTCTGGCTCCCCTACTTCTCGCCTATTCTCAGAATTCTTTTCGAGGCCTAATAGAAGAGTATGAGAGAGATTCAAGTGATAGGTAACATCTATGGTTTTAACTAGCAAGTGTTCATTTCTCACAAGATTTGCTATGGTTATACTCTAGCCCTCTAATAACTAGTTTAAATTTAAGAAATGAGAAAAAACTCTGATGCCCTGATGCTTGATTTAATGGTCATGTAGACAAGCTGAACCTAAGTGCTCTATTAAAATACACCAGTAAACTTAAGTACATGACTGATGTTTTCAATCATATATTTCTATTACATGTTTAAAGTGGAATCCTTTAGAAACAAAAAAGTAAATGCCTATTTTTCTCTGAATTATAGTCTCTTATAGAAATCTTAATTTGAAAAAAATAATTTATGTTTAACTATGTAGATAGCGTAAAAACGACTAGGTGCCAGCTTATAAAAATACATTAATTCCTAAAACATAAATACTTAGGTCTCCATCATTCCTCTTGAATTGCTAGTAGGTCCAAACTTATCCTTGCTACAGTATCAGAGGAAAAACATTTTACTTTCAGAAGATTTTTGATACACAAGATTATCTTTGTTTGGATATAAATGCTTAAAACCTCATATCTTAATCAGCTTATCAGCTCTGTACAAACTGCTTTTCCTTTTTTATAAAATACAATGGCTGTAAATGTATAAACAGTCAAAAGTTTCTAAAAGATACCTTCAAAATTTTTTAAAAAATCTATTGTGGTAAAATATACATAACATAAATTTGTCATTTTAACCATTTTTAAGTGTATAATTTAGTGGCATTAACTGTATTTGCAATGTTGTGCAATCATCACCAACAATAAAAGACAGCTTTTTAATATCTTGCCTTACTGGATCACCAAGTGGCTAGAAAATTTAATGTGATTTTTCTGAACAATGATTTGTCTTGATAGGGGACTTAAACAATTTTTTTTTGTCAAGTTAGGTGTATATTTACTAAGAGTATTTTGTATTAAAATGATTGATGTTCTCAAATTCATCTTTTGACATTTAATGAAGTTTGGATTCCTTTTTTTCAATATGGGCATGCCTTAACTTTTGATAGTGAAAGTTGCAGTTTCTGCCATCCATTTATGGCTAAATCGAGCTTTGTCTAATTTCTAAGACAATGGGAGAATGCAAATTTAAAAAGTGGCAGTTCAGATCTGTTTGGTGTTGTAGGATTGATGGGTTGCTTAAGATATGAATTCCATAGTTCTGAGCGTTTTTATTTTTATTGATACATTATTATAGCAAGAAAGCATTAACAGAAAAAATATATGAAATTTCGTTTATGAATGAAAATCATTCACAGCCTAGGCCATCTATTTTTACATTAAAAAAAAAAAGATTTGATACTTGTGTTTTTAGCTTTAGGGAGGATTTAGAATTGTGCTTGTAGGAACTTAGGAAAGATGCCAGGACATAGGATACTAAATTTACCAAGAGGAATACTATATGGCGCAAATGCTTAAGCTCTTGACAACTAGGTGAAATGTTGGCAGTTTGACCTCACCCAGAGGCTCTTCAGAAGATAGACCTCCTCATCTGCCTCTGAAAGGTCACAACCTTGAAAACCCTATAGAACAGTTTTACTCTACAGATGGGGTCACCATGAGTCGGAATCAACTTCATGGTAACTAACAGCAGCAATATTCGTGTATATAACTAAAACAATTTATCCCCAAATTAGTTGTTTCTGGCCCCTTGGAAAAATTGATTTTATGTTGAAAACTTAATCCTGTAATTGGGCAACACTTTTTTTTTTTTAAATATTGTGTTTAGGTGAAAGTTTACACAGCAAATTAGGTTCCCGTTTAACAATTTTTATTCAAATTGTTCTGTGCCACTGGTTACAATTTTCACAATCGTAAACTGTGTCAGCTTCTCGTTATTTCCATGCTGTTTGTTCTGTTTCCTTTGTTCTAGCTTCCCTTCCTCTCCTTGCCTTCTCATCTTTGCTTTTGGGTAAATGTTGACTGTTTGGTCACATATGGTTGATTATTTAAGGGAGCACTTTACTCACAGGTGTTCTAAGCCCATCTATTATTCTGCTGAAAGATTACCTCCAGATACAGCTTCAGTTCCAAGTTCAAAGGGTTTCTTAGGGTGGTAGTCTCAGGGATTCCTCTAGTCTCTGTTGGTACAGTAGGTCTGGCCTTTTTTAGGAATTTGAATTTTCTTCTACATTTTTCTCTCATTTTGTCTGGGACCTTCTATTGTGTCCCTGGTCAGAACAGTTGGTAGTGGTAGCTGGGCACTATCTACTTCTTGTCTCAGGTTAGAAGAGGCTGTGGTTCGTGTAGGCTGTTAGTCCTATGGACTATTTTTTTTCTTTGATTCTTTGTTTTTCTTCATTCTCTTGCTCCAGAGGAGTAAAGACCAATAGTTGTATCTTAGATGGCTGCTCATAAGCTTTTAAGACCCCAGATGCTACTCCAAACTAGGATGTGGAACATTATGAACTATGTTATACCATTTGACTAAGTTGTTTTATGAGACTATGGTCCTGAGCCTTTTAACCCAGTAAACCCATCCCAAGAATTGTTTGGATATGTCTAAGTCTCTGTAACTGTGTCCTCTGTGCTTTATTATATGTATGGCTGTATATGCAGCACACATAAACATGTTTATACATATGCCTACAGATAAATATCTATATGTGTGTGCGCATGTACTTGCATATGCCTTTCTATATGCATATACATGTCTGCCTGTGTGTCTTAGTCATCTAGTGCTGCTGTAATAGAAATACCACAAGTGGATGGTTTTAACGAAGAGAAGTTTATTTCTTCATAGTCAAAGTAGGCTAAAAGTCCAAATTCAGAGCATCAGCGCCAGGGGAAGGCTTTTTCTGTCGGCCTTCTTCTTTTCAGTGTTCCCCTGGACTAGGAGCTTCTCTGCGCAGGGACCCCACTCCAAAGGACACGCTCTGCTCCTGGCACTGCTTTCTTGATGGTATGAGGTCCCCCTGTCTCTCTGCTCACTTCTGTCTTTTATATCTCAAGACATTGCCTCAGGATACAGTCCAGTCTTGTAGACTGAGTCCTGCCTTCCTAACACAACTGCCACCCGTCCTCCCTCATTAACATCATAGAGGCAGGATTTACAACTATAGGAAAACCACACAATACCAGGAATCATGGCCTAGCCAAATTGATACGCACATTTTTGGGGGAACATAATTCAAACCATGACACTATGTAACCACACACATATGTTTAGGTTGTTATTACTGTTACTGCAGAATTGTGAATGTTGGTAGCATAACTGAAATTGTCCTTTTTTCTTGTGTACTTCTTGGTGTATTCATTTACCTTGGTCAGGTTGTGCAGACATCACCCATGTTTGATACTGCTTTTCCTATCACCAAAAATAAGGATCTACGCTCTAGAAGGTGATTCACCCTCCCTCTCCATTCCACCCTGGTAACCATCAAAGAATGTTCCTTACTGTGTATATCTATTCTTGACTTTTTATAATAGTAGGATCCTACAATGTTTCTCCTTTTGTGATTTGTCCTTTGTGATTTCACTCAGCATAGTGTCCTCCAGATTCATCCTTGTTATGAGATGTTTCACAGACTCATTTACAGTTGCATAGTATTCCATTGTATAGTATGTACCACAATTTATCCATTCGTTAATGAACACTTAGGTTGTTTCCATCTTTTTGTTATTGTGAATAATGCTGCAGTGAACACAGGTGTACATAATGCTGTTCGTGTCACTGCTCTTATAGCTCTAGGATATATATTTAGGAGTGGGATTACTGGATCATAAGGTATTTCTATTTCTAGCTTTTTGAGGAAGTGCCATACAGTTTTCCATAGTGGTTGTACCATTTTACAGTCCCACCAGGTGTATATGAGAGTTCCATTCTCTGCCAGCATTTGTTGTTTTTCTGTTTTTTTTTTTTTTTTTTTTTGATTGACACTCTTTAAAGGTAACATAGTTCCTAACATAATGCAAATTAAATATATAGTATGTGCTGAATAAACAGAAACATACTTGTCATGGATTTAAGTGTTTTTGATGAGTTTTAGTTGCAATTACTATCCTTTTTGATAGTCAAATAGTACCATCTTTGGCCAGTGGGAGCCTCTTCCGTTTGGCTCCTGAGACCTTTTGACATAACCCTAGTAGTCTTTGATAGCTTCCTTGCTGTCTACTCTGAGATGTTCCAAGGTCATTTCCTGCCGTGACTTGCTGTCAGCCATGTCTTAAGAAGCCCTGCCTTCTTTTAGTGGGAAATGATTTTTAAAGACTACAGTCTGGATGCTAGAGATGCTTGTTATTACTGAGTTTGTCATTGTTTCTAGCATCTTCAGTGGACAGAGCTAAATAAAATGCTTCATGAGTTCATACTGATACTTCCAATTCAAACCCAAGACGACAGGTTTTTTTGCTTAACTTCTTCCACACCAAAAATCCTGGTTCTCAAGAACAGAGGAGATGACAGAATTGGGATATTTCATAATTGCTCATTCACTGTATCTAACATTACATACCAGAAAGTCTTAAGAATAGTAATACTAATACTACTACCAACAATATAATTAAGAATGTTAAACATTTTTTATGCATACTCTCCCAGTTCTAGCCCATATTTAAATAAACAATACTTGTATCTACATTATGTGAGCATATATAGCTATTCCATAAAATATTCTTTTAACTTTCATTTAGTCCTTAGTTCTGTAGAAACTGTATATCTAATGCTCATCACCAGTCCTAGTCAGTTTGGTTGTCCGAAGCTCATCCTCCAGTAGATTCTTGAGACAAGGCTCATGGGAACAGTATTTTGTAAGGTCTTGAATACTGATAACAGTTTGTGCCCTTCATTCTTTTTTTTTTTTTTTCAATTTTGTGGTTTCAGTGAAGGTTTACACAACAGTTTAGGTTCCCATTCAATAATTTCTACACAAATTGTTCAGTGACATTGGTTATATTTTTCACAGTGTATGAATATTCTTTGTTCTGGTTGTTCCATTTCCATTAATCTATTTTCCCTTCCCCCTTAGCTTTTCTTCTTTGTTTTAAAGTAACCATTGACTGTTTGGTCTCATATAGATGATTTTTTTTTAAAGGAGCACAATACTCACAAATGTTCTTTATTTTGTGAGACAGTCTGTTACTTAGCTAAAAAGATGACCGTAGGGGCTAGTTTTGGTTTAAGGTTTAAAGAATATCTCAGGGCAGTAGTCTTGGGGAGTCCTCCAGTCAACCAGTCCAGTAAGTCTGGATTTTTTTAGAATTTGAGGTTCTTTTCCACAGTTGTGTCCCATTCTATCAGGGTCTGTCTATTGTGGACCTGATTAGAACAGTCGGTAGTGATAGCTGGGCACCATCTAGTTCTTCTGGTCTCAGGGTAGGTTAGGCTGTGGTTTGTGTAGACTGTTAGTCCTGTAGACTAGTTTCTTCTTTGAGTCTTTGGTTTCCTTCTTTCTCTTTTGCTCTAGATGAGTGGAGACCAGTAGTTGTATTTTAGATGGGTGCTTGCAAGCTTTTAAGACCCTAGACATTACTCTCCGAAGTAGGATGTAGAATATAACTTTATGAACTCTATTATGCCAGTTGACCAAGTTGTCCCATGAGACTGTGGTTCTAAGCCTTTAAACCCAGGATACCAATCCCATGAGGTGCTTGGTTATGTCTAAGAAGTCTCCATAACTGTGCCCCCTATATGCTTTATTTTATGTATGAGTATATATGCATACACACTTATAGATGCATATACGTATTCATATTAATACATTTCTATATACACATATATACTCATATATACGTACACATAATATGGCTGCATACGTGCATATATACCCGCACATTAATTTTTTGGTGCTTGCTGCAAAATTATGTATGACATAGGAGTTACCAGAAGGTCCTTTTTGTCTTGTGTGCATCTTAGTGACGTTGTTTACCTTCGTCAAGTTGTGATGCTTCACCTTTATTCAGTGTTACGTTTCCCATCACCGAAAATAACGTATTTAGAGAACGAATCCTCTCCCCTCCACCCATCCCTGGCAACCACTAACGAACATTAGTTTCTATATTTTTATCTATTCATGTCATTTCATAAAAGTGAGAACATATAATATATGTTTTTTATAATTGAGTTATTTCACCCAACAGAACGTCCTCCAGGTTCATCCACATTGTAAGATGTTTCAGGAACTCATTTTCTTTATCACTGAGTAGTATTCCATTCTATGTATGTACCACATTTTACTCATCCATTCATCCGTTGATGGGCATTTAGGTTGTTTCCATCTTTTTGCTGTTGTGAATGGTGCAGTGAACACAGGTGTGAATACGTCTGTTCATGTCACTTCTGTTAGATCCCTAGGGTATGTACCTAGGAGTGGAATTGCTGGGTCATATAGCAGCTCTACCTCTGTTTTTTTTTTTTTTTTTTTTTAAGAAACTGCTAGACTTTTCCACAATGACTGTACTGTTTTGTGTTCCCACCAGCAATGAGTGAAGGTTCCGATTTCTTCACATCCCCTCCAACACTTGTTATTTTCCTTTTTTTTTTTAAATCTTAGCCATCCTACTCATTGCTGTGGAGTCTGACTCATAGTGAGCCTATAGGACAGAGTAGAATAGGGTTTCCAAGGCGTAAATCTTTAAGGAAGCTGACTGCCACCCACTTTTTCCTGCAGAGCAGGTGGTGGGTTCGAACCACTGAACTTATGGTTAGCAGCCAAGCAGTTAACCACTGTTCTACCAGGGCTCCTGCTTAGGCGTCCTGGTGGGAGTGAAATGATACCTCATTGTGGTTTTGATTTGCATTTCTCTGATGGCTAATGACATTGAGCATCTTTTCATGTGTCTGTTGGCCATGTGACTGTCCTCTTTGGTGAAGTGTCTGTGTCCTTTGTCCAGTTTTTAATTGGATTATTTTGTCTTCTCATTGTTAAGTTGCGTAAGTTTTTTAAAAATATATTTTAGATATTAGACCCTTATCCATTATATCATTCCCAAAGATTTTTCCTAGTCTTTAAGTTATCTCTTTACGTGCCCTTTATTCTCGAAGGTCATTTTCATTGGAAGTAAAATCTTTGGCTCACGTTTTCTATCCTTGAGTATCTTAAATATGTTAAGTCCATTTTTTTCTCCCAATTTAGTGTCACCGTCAAAAACCTAATGATAATCTGATTTTATTTACCTTATATGTAACCCACTTTTTGCATAGATGCCCAAGGGTTTTTTTTTTTTCTTTGTGAAGTTCAGTAAATTTTCTAGACTGTCTTGATGTTTGGCATTCTGGGTCACCGTACTCAGATATGTGCTCTGGTCTTTCAGTATGTATTTTCATTTTTTTATTTTCAGGAAAGCGATTTTTGAATTAATAGTTTTCAGTGTGTATTTTGTTTCCTACTTTGATTTGCTTTTTCAGGGACTTCTTTAATTTCCATGTTGAATTACTTTGCAGATGGTCAGTATTTGCCACTTTGTCTTGAATACTTTTTCTTTCATTCCTTTTTTAAAAAAAACAAGCTTTATTGAAGTATAATTGACATACAGTAAACTGTGTTTATTGAAAATGTACAGTTTAATAAGTTTTGACATCTACACTCATGGACTCATCACCACAGTTAAGATTAAGAACATATCCATCACCTCTGAAAGTTTCCTCCTGTTCCTTCCCTGGTTGTATCCCCCCTCCCCATTCCCCAGGCAACTAATGATCAGCTTTCTGTCGCTGTACGTTAGTTTGTATGTTCTGGAATTTTATATAAATGGAATCATACAGTATATACTCTTTGTTAGGGTGTTTTTTTTACTCAGCATATTTTGAGATTAATCCATGTTGTTGCGATGTCAACAGTTTGTTCTTTTTTTTTCTGAGTAGTAGTCATTGTATGGATATGCCACAGTTTTTTATACATTCATCTCTTGATGGACGTTTGGGTTATTTCCAGTGTTTTGTTTTCTCTTGTAAATAAAGCTACTATGAACATTTGTGTACAAGTCTTTGTATGGACATATGGATTCTTTTCTCTTGGATAAATAACTAGGATTGGAATGGCTGAATTATATGGTAGTTTATGTTTACCTTAAACTGCCTGTTTTCTAAAGTGGCTGGGTCATTTTGCATTCTCACTGACATGGGAATTGAGTTCAGTTTCCCCACATCCTTTCCAGCACTTAGTATGGTTGGTCTTTTTCACTTTAGCCGTGCTAAATAGATGGATATTGCATAATAGTTTTAATTTGCATTTCCCTAATGACTAAGGTGGAAACCCTGGTGGTGTAGTGGTTAAGAGCTACAGCTGCTAACCAGAAGGTTGGTAGTTCGAGTCCACCAGGTGCTCCTTGGAAACCTGATGCGGCATTTCTACTCTGTCCTATAGGGTAGCTGTGAGTTGAAATTGACTCAGTGGCAAAGGGTTTGGTTTGGTTTTTTTAATGACTAAGACGTAGAGCATCTTTTCATGTGTTTATTTAAAAAAAAAGGTATTTGACTTATGTCAAAACCCATGTACCGACAGAGTCATCGAAACAGAATCTCGTCATAAATCGGGAGCACCTGTACTTCCTTCACTTTGTGCTTTGTCTTTTCATTCTCTTAGCAGTGTCTTTTGAAGAGAAAATTTGAATTTGATTCTGTTTTGATTTTTAAAAGTTGCCTCCTTTGTAGGAAGAAGATTCCAGAAATTTCCTTTCATTTCTTTCCAAGCATTATCTGTTGTGCTCATTTGTTTTGGTGTACTTTCTAGTATAGTCTTTATTTCTGAAGTACTTTTTAAGTCTTTCCAGAAATTTGTCACCTCATTTCTGAGTTTCTCGAACTCTGACTTGTGTTGTCTTGTATCATTTTTCTCAGTGTCTTTTAGATCATTTTGAAATACCTACCAGATGCTGTCGAGTTGACTCCAACTCATGGCAACCCCATGTGTGTCATAGAGTAGGACTGTACTCAGGGTTTTCAGTGGCTGATTTTTCGGAAGTAGATTGCCAGCCTTTCTTCTGAGGTGCCTTTGTGTGGTCTGGAACTTCCAGCCTTTTTGGTAGCAGCTGAACATGTTAACCATTTTGAAAAAGTATGATACAATTATTTTGATTGTTGCTGAACAAGTCTTTCTGTCTTGCTTTCATTGTCTGTAGGGATGTTATTCTGTTCAGTTTTTCTTGTACTTTTGTATTGAATTTGACCTTGATATTTTGCTGTTGCTCATTTTTATGTGAAATTTGTTTTCCTGAACTTTAGGAGGGAGTATCGTTCAGAGTAGCTCTTCTGACTTCACAGAGCTCTTTATTGTTTTGGTGAAGTGTTTAGCTACTGAGTGAGGGCTACTGCTAGATGTTCTAAATATTCTCCGAGATTTCTTCCAACTTGAAAAACTTATAGGAGTCTGTGTTGTAGTGCTAGTTATCTGGGGGTGGTATTGTAGCAGTAGTTATTAGGGGTGGGGAATGGGGCATGATGATAGTGACTGATGTTAAAATATCTGGTAGTGGTGAGAGATGTTACTGTTGGGAGTATGTTGCATAGGTGAATGGTTTAGAGACAGTTAAAAAAAAAATGTGCATCAGTCCTTTATACTCGGACTAGAATGACGAGTCAGTGTTACCACTAAACTCATTAGAGCCATACAGCCATGCCTATCTTGGTGTTACCTGTATGAACGTGTGGTTTTTATCTATATCCAGAGATTGTCCTTATGCCTGTCAGTGGATGTATGGGTTTATATATACTTGTGGACTATTACTGGAAGCCTATCAAAAACTTCAAAACATCTCATTAGTGAGAAGATAAAGGAATTTATGGCCCACAAATTACTGTGTTTTTCCTCTTGTGGATTGTAGTTTTTTGTGCCTTTCTGTTATGGGAGTTGATATTGAGGTGAGCTTGGGTGTGTAAATTGGGTTTGAGTATCAATAGCAAAAAAATTACTAAGTATAGGCAATTGAAGAGGAGGACGTTGGCTTTTATTTCATTCAATACATATGCCTTTGAAATAACCACTGTGCCACTAAGCCTCCTTAAAATAGCTGATTCTGAGAAATCTTTTTTAGATCTTCGTTTTTTGCTAGGCCGTAAGCTGTGTTCATAGTTACTTGTCTTCGCCCTCTGGTTTCAACCACTGGAATCCTCTTCATGTATCAGGCTGCCTGGGTTTGTCACTGCTTGTAATGTATATGTATGGAATCTACCTTACATAATAGCAAATTATTAAGCATCTCCACACTCCATCCCTACCACATACCTTCAGTAACCTATTGCCTGAGTATTAAATATTGAGGACTCAAACCACTGACTATGAAGTGAATAATAGTTAATTTAAGTCTCAAATTAGTAATAATTTAAAATAATAGTACACTCACTCCTGACTTACCAATATGGTTAGATTCCAAAGACCAGGCTGTTTTGTGAAAACGGGCATTATGCAAAAATGGAGGATTTTTTTTCCCCCGTTTTCAGACCGTCCATTTGTCTGATTTTTTTTTTTTTGGGGGGGGGGAGCGGGGGGAAGATATGATCATAGAAACAATAACAGCTAAGATTTACTTACATGCTCATCACTCTGACAAGTCCAGTTATGGATTATTCCTCTGCGGAGGAGGAGGAGGCTTGGAGGAGACAAAGCCGGGCTGTGTGACTGGGGCCACGGCTTAACCATTTCACCTTCTTCCTGTGCTGGGTCAGAGCTTCCCTTGTGGAGCCACATCCAGAGCTCCACTCCCACCCCTGCAAGCCCTGTGTTCATGATCCCGGAGCCTGCTCTGCCCTCTGGCCTGGTGAGTCACCGGGGCTCAGGCTCAGGCTTCCTGTGGTGGTGCTGGGAGCCTGGCCAAGCATTGGGCCCCAGCAGGGTGGAGGCGGAGGTTTCAGGCCCAGTTTGGCTCACTTTGGGATGTCTTTAAACCCGCATGCATTTCTCCATGCCTTTTTCTTTCCTCCTTTCCCACCCCACAGCAATTTCAGCTGCAGGACCTCAGGCTGCATAGAAGCTGGGAACCCAGAACAGGTGCCTACTGGCTCTGTGCTGCCTGTGCGTCTGCCCAGAGGCGGTGGCCATGGAGGAGGCTGGTCTGCACTTGGCAGGAGGGAGCAGAGGACACAGGGCAGCACAGCCCACCTTCCCACAGGTTGCCTGGTTATCCTCCTTGAGGGAGGGGTTGCTCCATAGTTGTTGGCACAATACCTGCTGCCTCGTTAATGTGCAAAATAGTTGGATAGTAGATTTTTTACTGTTGTCGTAAATGCAAAATGTCCTATAACGAGATAGTCCATAAATGAGGAGTAGGTGTAATAATGCCCATGGTGGTTTTTAAAAATGTCCCATATATGTGGTAGTGCATATGGGGCTTCTTTGTTATAACTGGTGTGAAAAAAGAGAAAGCTTAATGAGAGAGGCTCTGTGGCCACTGGGTACTGTGTGTATTAGGGTATTTCTGTTGCCTCTGCACGTATAATCTGTTTGACCCTATATTAGAAGACAGTCCTGGTTAAAATTCCTGTTTTATCATAACCTGTATGAGTGACCATGACAGGGCAAGTTAACTAACACCTTTCTGTTTTCAGCTCCCCAACTGAGAAGTGGGGATACAACACCTATTTTCTCAGGTTTTTTTGTGAAGTAGCAGGCATTCAACAAATCTTAGATTCCTTATTTCGTTTCTACTCTGTGGTAAGAAAACTAAAAATTAGTAGTAGTAAAAGTAACATTTATTTAATACCAACTTCGGTACCTAAAATTTTAGAGCTTACTGAAATAAAGTCTTAAGAATGAGAACATTGGCTGGTTATAGTGATTTCTGACCAGGCCCAGTACTTCCCTAAGCTTCATCAAGTTTCTTGATATACTCATAACTGAACTAGCCAATCATTTTGCTTTGTCAAAACTTTGCTTTATTTTTCTTCCCCCCTTTAACCAGATCTGACTCAGGTCCTCTAGGATATACAGTGCATTGTACTTTCTCTTCTTTTCTCAGTATGATTTGTCTAGGCTCCCTGCAGGGGCTGTGGCCTCTTAAGTATTTTTGACTCTCTTTGTTATTCTTCTAGTGTTATTTCTTGTTTTATGTGGTGCCTCTAGGTATTTCCAGCCAGATAGAGCCTTTGATTGATTTTCAGACAGTGACTATGAAATTGTGATTTGTCTTTGTTTTTAACAGACTGTGGTTTTCATGTAGAACTTCTGTTTTGGGTTGTTACAGTTCCTTTTTTCCCTAAAAGGCAAACTTTTTTTTTTCTCTTTTAAAAAATTTGTATTTGATTTTTGGTGAAAATATACACAGTAAAACGCATTCTCATTCAGCAGTTTCTAGACATAATGATCAGTGTCTTTGGTTGCATTCTTCACATTGTGTCAACATTCTCATTAATTCTGTTCTAGTTGTTTCCCTCTCATTGACGTAAACTCCCTGCCCCCCAGACTTCTTTGTGCTTAAAAAGAGCTGTTGTCCTTGTGGTTTCATACAGGTAATTTTAAAAAAAACCGCAACACTCAAGAGTGACAATCTTTACTTTTTGAGGTAAACTGTTACTTAGTTTAAAGGTGACTTCAAGGGATAGTCTCGATTTGAGGTTTGAAGAGTAACTTAGGGCAGTCAGTAGTCTTGGGGACTCCTTCAGCCTCAATAGGTCCAGTAAGTCTGGATTCTTTAAGAATTTGAAGTTCTGTTCCACGTTTTTATCCCTTGCTATAAGGATCCATCTGTTGTGTCCCTGATCAGAACATTTGGTAGCAATCGCAAGGCACCACCATTCTGGTCTCAAGATAGAGGAGTAGTGGTTTATGGAGACATTTTGTGCTGTAGTCTGGTTCCTTCTCTGATTCTTGGATTTCCTTCTTTCTCTCTTGTTCCAGACAAAAAGAGACCAATAGCTGTATTGCGGATGGCCTCTTGTAAGCTTTTAAGATCCCAGACACTACTCACCATACTGGGAGGTAGAACATAAATTTTAAGACCTATGTGATGCAAGTTGTGACTGGATTGTCCCATGAGACCATGACCCTAATCTAAAAGACAAACATTTAATGAACATCTGTTTTGTGCCAGACACTATCACATGTTTCAAATGCATAGCCTAATTTAATTTACAACTACTCTCTGAAATAGGTATCTCGCCTTTTAAAAAATGAGAATACTGAGGCCTACATAGCTTAAGTAAGTAGCCCAAAATTGTGCAGTTGGTTAATGATGGAATTGGGATTTAGACTAAGGCATTCTAATTTTAGAGTCTCTCATAACCTGTACTTTACAGCTCCTGTCCCTTGTTCAGTTGTCTTTTCACATCTTCCCTCTTTACTGTAGCGGTCTCAGAATTCTTTCAAAATGACTATTAGAATTTGAAGCTGTGTATTTTGATTAGAATCGAGCTTATCACTGTTATTTCTATAATTTCTGAGACTTTCATGCTGCTTACCTAAACCCAACCTCATGTACCTGTCCAGCCTTCCTTTTGTTGTGACACAACACAGTGTGACCTTCTAAGCTGTGTATAAAAATAATGTGGTGTCAGAGGTCCTCTAACTTCATGGCGTGGGCAGGGAGGGATAATCACCATCAACATCAGCCCAAGGCTGGTTCCTGTGAGGTGGAGGTCAGATATACCTCCACTCTCTAACCATTTTTACCAATTCTGACACTAGTCATCCCTCCCACTGTGCTCTGTACTTCTCTTGGGTTTGATAATCTTTTCAGTAGTCACACACAACTCACAGACCATACTCAGGACTATAAGCTATACTAGGGAAGTAACAGGCTACAGCTTGGGTTCAGGATCAACTTGGAAGTAACAGGAACAACTCAGAATACAGTTCTTTGATCACGACAGCTTCTTCTTGGCCACACTCGCAGGCTGGCCTAGCTCTTGTCCTCGGCCCAGCTCAGGCAAGTGTTACAAAGCCCTTTAGCTCCCTGGGTAAGTGCCTGGAGGCATCTCACTCTGCCAGGAAACCTCCTGCCTGAAGGCACTCAGTCAACCCACTGTAGCCGCCACCACACTCTGTGGGCTGGAAGCCCATCGTGTCCTCTCTCACTGGTCTGGCTCTGCTGCGGCTTCTCACTGTCTCACGCCATCTCCAGTGTTAAAGTTGTCTCTGTCTTCTGGGTCTACGAGGTTCTCAGCACAGGAACCCCAGCTGCAAAGGATGTGCTTTGCTCCCGGCTCCTCTTCTTGATGGTAGTGAGGTCCCTCCTCACTCTGGGATTGGCTCCCTTTAAGCCTAGTGGGATGGCAGAACTGTCCAATCCCCTACAAGAGTTTCATGCACCTTATTTGCATTAGCAGGCTGTCCAGTCCCCTTGGTGGGCTACAAGCACTTATTTGTGTAGTCCCACTCAGTCATTTTGTGGGAATTACAAGACCATGGCTAGAAGGGCTATATAATAGCAATTTACTGCAGTGTACTGTGACACTATAAATAGTTGGGAGAGGGCTTAGTTGTGGTTTGTGATTTAAGAAAAGCTGTGTTAGATATTTACTAGAAGGGTCAATACGGTGGGTGATCCTTTTGTAATTTGAAAGATTTTCCTGTGATCTCAAAGGCTAAAAACTTACAGTAATTGTAATTTCACAGAGGCATATATTTGAACCATACAGGCGATGAGACTGATGTGTGCATTTTAGCTGGAGCCTAGCTATCTCCTTAGTACATGTATCTTGGATTTGTTATTCTCCATCAACCAGAAATCTTATCCTCAGGACAGCGTTGGGAGGTAAATGGTAATATTGCCATTTTACAGATGATGGAACTGGGGAAAATGTATACTGTAGAGGTATTTGAAATTTGAGGGATGTAATAGATCTCTTCATACAAGTGCATTTATAAGTTTTGCACTGTTGTATATCTGAAGGAGCCCTAATGGTGCAGTGGTTAATTGCTTGGCTGCCAACTGAAACCTGCCAGCTGCTCTGTGAGAGAAAGATGTGGCAATCTGCTTCCTAAAGATTGCAGCCTTGGAAACCCTACGGGGCAGTTTTCTGTGTCCCGTAGGGTCGCTATGATTCGGAACAAACTCAGTGGGGTTTTTTTTTTTTTTTGGTGTATCTCTGGAATTAAGATTGAGGTACCTTTTTGGCTGTTTACTAACATATATAGAGCATTTATATTAAAAATTGCTTGTATATACTAAAGTGAATTCAGTATTTTTGGAGATTATTTTATTCCCATCCTTTTTAAAGGGTGTTGTTACCTGCAGTAATTCTCAGGAGGCTTTTTGAGATTGTGGCGAAAAATAGTCTCAGAGTGGTTCTTAGAGCAATTGGAGACTGGTTCACTTTTTCTAAGACCTTTGCATACAAGAGTGTTTCTGCAAGGAGCAATGCCGATAGAATGTGGCATAGGTTTTTTCATCCCCCAGTTAGTAATGGTGATGAATTTGAGGTTTTCCTGTTCACAGGGCCCTTGTAAGCCAACTCGCCCTCCTCCTTTTCTTGCAGAGATATTGATATCTCTGTAGTCTTGCCCCAGCTGTTCTTATTAGAAGGTTCATGGAGGTGATATTTTGTTACCTTGCCACCTAATTTTCTTGTAAGTATTTTCTACGGCTTTCAGTTTTGCTATCCTGGTTGCTCTAGGATGTAGCAAAAATCAGTCCTGTAACCAGGATGTGACCACTTAAAAAATAATTGTCTGACAAACAGGTAGGTAGATGGACAGTTGGTAAATTTAAAAAAAAAAATTGTCTTAAGAATTTACTGAGTCATAGTTTTAAGGTTCTTATATATGGAGAATATAACATGCATGCTTTTTCTTTACGTATCTCCATGTTGGTTAAGGAGTTCTTTGGGGATAATAATTGCATTTTTAGTGTAATGACTCACATGGTTTAAGTAAATATTGTGCTCATAACATGAAAAAGTTCATATGTACAAAGATTACTGAAATTAATACTGCTTTAGAAAAGTCTACTTTTTTATGGATAAGCTTTTATTATAAAAGTGCTCACAGAAAAAAACTACTGTTCTACCTGCTTCTTGTATATTCTTACACAAATGTGCTATACATATATAATGTATATATGTTAATCTTTTTTTAAATACACATTGTATCAAACTTCTGCAGTTTGCCCTTGTTACTTGCTCTATTTGCATATCTTTTTCTTAACACACAGAAATCTACTTTGTTTTTATGGGCTGCATCTTGGGTGTACTTACCCTCTTGGATGGTCATTTACGCTGTTTACAGTTAAAAACAATTACAAACAATGCTTAAGTGAGCATATTTACTCTGGCACAGAGGCAACAATGGGATTTATGGAGTGAAGATGCGTACATTGTTATTTTTGACAGAGAGATTGCCAGCTGGCCTTCCAAAAAAACTTTTTCAGTATAGGATTCTGCTAACAAAGTATGAGAGTTTATCTCTAATCCATGTCAGCACTGAGCATTGTTAGACATTTAAATCTGAAAATCTGGTGGGTGAAAATGGTGTCTCATTTTAGTTTGTTTTCTTTCATTTTGTGCTGGCATCTTTTCGTTTGTTTATTGCTGTTTGTAATTTTCTTTTACTCATTAACCTATGAGTTGTTCCTTTTCAGATTTTTTTTTTTTTACTGCTTTTTATTGATAAAAATAATGAAATAGCCTGATAATGTTACTTCTAAATAAATTATACTTTTGTTGTGTTAGGAATAATCTGAGTTTAAGACAGTCTTATATTGCAAGTTCTTTAAAAAGAATGGACAGGGTCACATAGCAAAGGATAGTCCTCACAGTGCTTGGTAGATTGAAATGTTATTGTGGCATGTATTCATCTTTTCAATTACATTCCAAAGACATAGTTGTATATACTAGCAGTATAGCCTTCAACCCAAAGTACAGGTAATGTATTTAAATTTGTTTGTGTTTATGACAGGATTTGAAATTTTGTCCTTGTTAAAAAATTTTTAAAATACATAAACCCTCCCCCCGCAAAGAAACCCAAACCCATTGCTGTCGAGTCGATTCCAATTCACAGCGACCCTATAGGACCATGTAGAACTGCCCTGTAGGGTTTTCAAGGCCATAATGTTTATGGAAGCAGGCTGCTACATTTTTCTCCACGGACCTGATGGTGGGTTCGAACCACAGACCTTTTGGTTAGCAGCTGAGTGCTTGAAACCACTCTGCCACCAGGGCTTTTTTAAATATAGTCCTGGCCTGTTTGTAAATAGGCTAAAGCAAGCCAGTTAAGATGTGAACAAAGAATTTATATTCCGCTCTTAGATTGATCGAATAACTGAGACCTCTGTTAGATCTCAGAAACGTCATAAAATCCTCTCAAGCTGAAGGAATGAAAATACTACCCACAGAAAATTGGCATATCTTAAGATTGCTCTCTACTGTCTTAAAATTAGTTTCGAATAAATTTTTTTTTAAACGTAAATAAAATATTTAATTTGACCTATGGTGTCGACTTATTAAAGTTAATAAGACTTGGCAGCAAATCGGAAGATAGTTGCCAAATTTGTTGGCAGTTAATTGAAGATGTTTGCGATTTTTGATATGTAAGATTTTCCTCTGCAAATTCACATAATTCCATAATAATCTTTTTCACTTTTCTTTTCAATACTCAGATGAGTATCCTTTTCAATACTCAAAGATGCAGTGGTTTTCAACTATGGGTGACAATGTCTGGAGTCATTTTCGGTTGTTAAAATTGGGGAATGCTACTGTCATCTAGTGAGTAGAGATCAGGGATGCTTTTAAACATCCTGCAGTGCACAGGGCAACAAAGAATTATCCAGTTCAAAATGCCAGTAGTGCTGAGGTTGAGAAACCCTTCTTTATAGGATAAAGCATGCTTAGATTTTAGAAAGTATCTTATACTTTATTTGTCCTGTGACCTTTGAAATAAAAACAGTGGTGGGTGTGATAAAGCCAATCAGGTCTTTAACCAGATTCTGTAGTTTTACCTTTCAAAATTCTGTTTGAGAAATCTATAAAAGTCTAATTTGAGAAATACATACTACTTGTTGGAAATTCATAGCTCATTAATTGTAAGTGCTCTCTTTCCTGCTTTTCAGTAAAGAGGAAAGTCTCAGATGTTTTGCCTTGTATCTAATCATATATGATCTCTGTTAGCTACCTTCATTGGACTAGGGAAAGACAATCTTTGATTCCTTACTTTATTGATGGATTAGTAGCATTGTGTTTTCATTAACTACTCTTCATACACCTAACATATAATTTCCTGTTAGTTCTGCCCTCTGGTAATCTGGCAGTTATGTGTATCTCACAGAACATAGCAATGATTGTGAAGATGGCGCAGGACCGGACAGTGTTTCACTCTGTCGCTATGAGTCAGAACCGACTTGACGGCACCTAACAAGAAGAAGACAGATCTTAAAAGACCACAGTGCTTCCACAGCCTCCACCAGACTGAGTCCAGTACAACTAGATGGTGCCCGGCTAACACCACTGACTGCTCTGACGGGGATCACAACAGAGGGTCCCAGACAGAGCTGGAGAAAAATGTAGAACAAAATTCTAACTCACAAAAAAAGAGCAGACTTACTGGCTTGACAGAGACTGGAGAAACCCCGAGAGTATGGCCCTTGAACAGACTTTTAGCTCCGTAATGAAGTCACTCCTGAGGTTCACCCTTTAGCCAAAGATTAGACAGGCCCATAAAACAAAACAAGACTAAAGGGGCACACCAGCCCAAGGGGCAAGGGCTGGAAGGCAGGAGGAGACAGGAAAGCTGGTAATAGGGAACCAGGTTTGAGAAGGTGAGAGTGTTGACATGTTGTGTGGTTGGTAACCAATGTTACAAAACAATGTGTACTAATCGTTTAATAAGAAACTAGTTTGTTCTGTAAACCTTCATTTAAACTACAGTTAAAAAAAAAAAAATTGAGACAACCCCACCGCCCTCCAAAAAACAAAAGACCACAATGCTCAAGGCAGGCATTCTTTACTAGTTAAGCTAAACTCTTGTTTGGTTTGAAGAAGACTTTAGAGGATATTTTTGGTTTAAGATTTAAAAGATTATCTCAGGGCAGTAGTTTCAGGGGTTCATCTAGCCTCCATGACTCCAGAACGTCTGGATTGCAAGAGAATTTGAAATTCTGTTCTGCAGAGAATTTTTTTTTTTAACTTTTTGGTGTCCGAATGCTGAGCTTGTTTGGTGTGTGTGAATATTTTGAGTGAGGTAAGTTGGCTTCATCTTTTCCCTTTCAGTTTCCAAATGTCCAGATTTCTGACTGTTGTTTGTGTCACCTTAGTTCTTGTCTGAGCCTTCCAGATTTTCAAAGAAGATAGTAACTTTGCTTTTCTAAATCCATTTTATCATATTCTACTCTGTATTAAGGATACTTTAATGTAAATATTATTTCTCCTACCAAGCTAGCTTCCTTAGAGGGCGTAGTTCGGTTGTTTGATGGTTATATCCATCTGTATCTTGTGTCAGTGTTCCTTGAAAACTGTAGACTAACTAAAGATTTGTGCAATTAGTACATCTCTCTCTCTCTGTATTTACTAAGTAAATTCAGATGTGGATTACTTTATGCAGATGTATTCTTGAAAATTTATATGTAGTTTTGTGAAGGAAACATTTTAAGTGTAGTGATAGAGCTCCATCTTTAAAAGAAAGCGGGAAGGAGAAGGGGCGAGGTTTATTGAATGCATCCTGTGTGACAGTACATACTTTTAACATAAATTATGGAAGAATACTGGTGTGAATTTTCTGAGAGGAAGAATCCTTTTATGTACTGTTCACCACTTAATTTCTGATTTTAAATTTAAATTCTTTCACATCTTTATTAAGACAACTTATTTTAAATCAACAAATATTGAGTATGTATTCTGTACCCCAGGTACTGTGCTAGGCACTGGAGATGGAGTGGTGAGCAGACAAGCCACAGTCCCTGGTAGTATTATTTATTATTTAATATTCAGGTATTGTATTTTATTTAATATTTTCCCTACTGCTTTTATCAGCATTTACCTGTGCCACATGTGTTAACTTCATTTTAAAAATTAGGACTGGGGAAACTTCCGTAACAAATAGATTACCAACATCTCACTTAGGGACAACTTGGTACTTGCCCTTTAATGTTATGTGAATTTGCCCTGAGTTTGAAACGACTGAGCTAACCCCTACACCAAACAAATTGTTCATCACAGTCACCTTCACTTGCTGCACTTGCAGCTTTTAAATCATTGAAAAGGCTTCGAGCCTTTTCTTGCACTAACCCACTGCCATCGAGTCAGTTCAGTCTCAAGCAACCCCATAGGGTTTCCAAGGCTCTAACCCTTCGGGGGGAGAAAAGCAGACTGCCATATCTTTCTCCATGGAGCCGCTGGTGGTTTCAAATCCACGACCTTTCTGTTAGCAGTTGAGCACATTAACCATCTTGCACTAAAGTAAGGCTAAATAAGAACCTATGCACCTGCTCTAACTTACCTGCAAATTCGATTTAAAGGCTTAAAGACACAGGAACAGATCTTATCCTTAACCCGGAGTTTCTCATTCGTAACCTGGGGACTGCCTGTAGTTCCTTAAGAGGGTAGTATTTTTTCAAGTGATTTCTTTAATCAGCATATGCTTTGAGCCCAAGACTAATCATGTATAGAAGGGGATCAAGGAATAATAATTACTTTTGTTATTTCTATTTTTAAAATTTTTGGTGGGGGGAATAAAAACTTTGGGTCAGGTGATAATCAGCCTTATAATGTATAGAGTGCAGTAGAGAGAACTTGGTTAGATTAGATGGGAGTAAAACCGAAATTGCTTTAACTTTTGCTTTTAGAATTTTTTTCTACTATATTTATAAAACAGAGATTTCTCAAGATTTTGACAGAATTACAAACTTCATAAAATAAAATTTTAACCCTAGATTCCGTGCTACCCAAAAAAAATTTTAAAACGTTAGTAAATATCCCTTATCAGCATGTGTTTATTTTTCTACATTTTAATATCTTTGAAATTGAAATGACTTTTAATCACCTAGAATTATAGGTGAGAGCATTTTTTTATTTCTTAGTGGTTCATGAAATAATGGAGAATCTTATAATTGATGCTGAGTATGATTTAATAAATACAGTATTAGCTCTTTGAAGGTTTAGAAGAAGCACATAATTAAATGTGCTGGATAGCTAGTGCGAACAACTTAGAAGAGACATTCACTCTTGAAAGAATGACTTATTTAGTATTCATTGTAAGTGGACAGATGGCATGTTTCGATTAAAATATTTTAAGAAATATTTTAATATATTGCTTTTATATTTAATAAGTAGCCTTTATAGAAAGTTGTTCAGGTCAAGAGACTTCATCAGCCTGAGACCAGAAGAACTGGATGGTGTCTGCTACCACCAGTGACCGCCCAGACAGGGAACACAACAGAGAGTCCCTGATGGAGCAGGGGAAGGGTGGGATGCAGAACTCAAATTCTGGTAAAAAAGACCAGACTGGATGGTCTGACTGAAACTGGAGGAATCCCAGAAAGCATGGCCCCCAGACTCTCTGTCACCCCAGAACTAAAACAGTTCCCGAGGCCAACTCTTCAGAGAAAGATTGGACTGAACTATGGGACATCAAATGATACTTGTGAAGAGTGCGCTTCTTAGCTCAAGTAAATATTTGAGACTAAATGGGCAGCTTCTGTTCGGAGGTGAGATGAGAAGGCAGAGAGGGTTAGGAGCTGGTTGAAGGGACGTGGGAAATCAGGGATGGGAAAGGAGGAGTGTGCTGTCACAATATAGGGAGAGCAGTTAGGGTCACATAACAATGTATGTATAAATTTTTGCATGAGAGACTAACTTGAATTGTAAACTTTCACTTAAACTACAACAATAAAAAAAAAGTTGTTCGGGTCAGTATGAGGATTTATGGAAGAAACTTGGACCCTTAATTTCTGCCTATTTGAAGATTCTGCTTTCTAAAAATTTATAGCTAAACAATACAAAAACTAATTATTGAATCACGTGAATGGAATAGTTTTCTAAATACACTAATTTCTAAATTATTACATTTGCTATTGATACGAGACAGTTTAAAAATGTGAACAGATATTTAAATATATTTTTTATTTTAAAAGAATATGTTATTTAAAATAATTTGAATGATGCAGATTTCATTAAAAAAAAGTGACCATTTCTCCATTTCTTTTCCCCAGAGTAATTTTAGCATATTAATTTTGAATATCCTTAGTACCTGTAAGCACTCAGTAAAATATAAAATGGAGGTAGGCATTTAATAAATACGTTCAGAAAAAAAGGTCACCAGAAAAAACTGAGATATACTTGAACAACCCTTTGTGTTCTAAAATCTTAAATTTAAGTTTTTCAGGCATAATATACTTGAAAAAGAGTTTCCAGTAGCCCCTTAAATATATAATTTTGATCAACTTTTTCTTTTTGGTATTCAGTTTGAATGTTTTTATTTCTCAATTACAAAATTTCAGTTAGCTTTAATTCTTCTCAATTTATAATTTCAGTGACCTTAAACAGTTATCGTGTATATCTTAAAAGGTAAAATGACACATTATTAAAAAGAAAATAGCTTTATAGATATGATTGGCTGGAATGTATAACCTTCATAATAGAAACCATCAAATTCATAGATATACACATTTATAAATTCAGATTTAATTTTTAATGTAGAAAAACGGAGCTTTATTGTCTGATGTAGGAACATTCCTGTATTTTGAAGGCTTAGAATATTTATGTTGGAAAAAGATAGAAGTCACTAAATTGTAATCAGTGTGTAGAGTTCTAATAAAGGAAAATAGCAATAAAATTAACTTAATTGGTAGTGATATAAAGACTATCAGTGTGTATTACAACATAGAGGACCTTTGACATTCTAGACGGTTACACACAGAGAGCTAAAATGCAAATTCTCAGAATATCTTGGTGGAACTTTAGGTATCGAATAGTATGCTAGACTAAATGGCTCGCTTGAGAATATACACTCAGCTTTGACTTAATCTGCTAGTCTCAAAACATTTTAAATATTAAAATACAGGAAATAAACTTTTAAGTTGTAATTTGAAAGTCCAAAAGAGGGATTTTTTCCCCTTCCAAGGTTCATATACCTCCTAGAACATTAAAGATTTAATCACAGAAGAATAGTTAGCTTTTTAAAAGCATCGAATTAGTTTAAAACCTTTTTTGCTTGCATGTTGCACACATGGAATATGATTCACTTAAGTCAAAAAGAAAAAGGAACTGTCGGAAGGATATTGAGGTAGCACTTAGAATCAAAGGTTAAACTATACCATCATTCCAAGGATATGGGGATGGGGCACCTCAGGGGCCTTAGCAATAGACTATTTCTTTAGGTTGCTGACAAGGGGTGATTTGGCTCCAGTGACTTCTAGTCTTGGGGTCTCTCCATATTTCACATTTCTGGGAGGAATATCTGGCTTACCCCAGGATTAACCCACTTTTGCTGGGGCAGGGGGTTGGGGAAAGGAAACAGCTAGCAGCTGGAGACACATCCTTGTGTATTAGGTCTCTTTCTGGGAAAGGCAGAATCATGAGCTGGGGCACCACCTCATTGTTAAATACTTTAACTGGAATATATATGTCTATGCAGTACCCCCAATTCATCATACAGGTCAAGTGTATTAAAATTGTTGTTTGAAGACCATTGTGAAGGTTATAACTGTGACTCATATCAGCGGGAAATCACCTTGACTTCAAGAATCTAGATAAATTAACTCTAAGCCTTGTTCTATAGTTGTGGGAAATTAAATGCTCTTACCAAGGTCTCTATAAATTGCTGAAATGCTTATGTTCCTTGAAACTGCTACTTCTGCAAAATTAGTATCAAAGCGTTTTTATGACAAAGACAGTTCCCTCCCACAGAGAATTCTGGTACGTGATTCTTGGCTTCATGGAACCTGATCTTATAAAGGAAAAAAAGACACAGAACTACTGATTATGGTATAGACAGAGTATAGTAGTTGTTTTAAGGCAGTTATAAACAAAGTGCTTTGAGAGCAGAGTGAGAAGTTGATTTCTGGCAGGGGGGACATTAGGTAAGGGTGCGCAGTAGTGAGTTAGAAGATGGCAGTTGGTATACTGGTCATGGGATGAGGCATTTCAGCTCAGTCCAGGCAGAGGGAGCAGTGAGCAGAGAAATAGTAAGAAAAAAGTACAGGGTTGTGGAGGTAGATTTGGGGTATATCACAGTGTGTCTTGCTAGTGGTATTACACAGATTAGACTTTATTAATTAGGTAATGGGGAGACAGACTTTTGGATTTAGAAGGACCTTAGAAGTTATTGAAGATTTTTGAGCAGGGGAGTAATAACGCAGGGCTTTGCCCTGGGGAAGTTGTCTCTCATTCAGGAGGGTTAGAGAAGTCAGTAAAGGAGCCCTGGTGGTGCATTGGTTAAGCATTCAGTTGCTAACTGAAAGGTTAGCAGTTCAAACCCACCAGCCACTGTGCAGGAGAAAGATGTGTCAGTCTGCTTCCATAAAGATTTACAGCCTTGGAAACCTTGTGGGGCAGTTCTACTCTGTTCTGTAGGGTCGCTGTGAGTCAGAGTTGACTTCGAGGACAGTGAGTTTGGTTGGGGTGGGTTAACCTGTCGTCTGTTGAGTCCATTCTGACTCGTAACCACCCTATAGGCAGAGTAGAACTGCCCTACAGGGTTTCCAAGGATTGGCTGGTGGATTTGAACTACCAACCTTTTGGTTAGCAGCCGAGCTCTTAACCAGTGCACCACCAGGCATATATCATTGTAATACATTGAGCTATATTAGGTCTTTTATCAATTTCATGTTTTGAAAAATCTCTTCCGGAGCCGCCTTATCTACTTGTGTCAACTAGTTGATCTCCAGACCTGTCTTATTGTCTTGGGATCTCCCTTCACCATATTCCTGAAATGGATTTTCTTAATGTGTCTTCAGATTCCTAGATACCATGTCATGCTCTTTCTTCGTTTACTTCATCGTTTTGGTGGAGTTCAGCCTCCAGTAGCTTCCTGAGAGAAGACATAATTGTAAACACATTTTAAAAATATTTTCAGTGTCTGAACATGTGTTTGTTCTACCTGCTTACTTAATCTGTAGTTTGAGTATGGAATGCTGGACTGAAAATAATTGTCTGTTTGAATGTTGAAGGCATTTCTGCATTGCTTTCTTCCTACAGTAGTTTGAGAAATCTGAAGCCCTCTTTGTATGTAACCTGTTTTATATCCTTGAGATTTTGTAGGACTTTCCCTTTGATCCCCAAATTAAGCAATTTTACTACGATGTGCCTTGCTCTAAGTCTATGTTTCAACCCTGTATCGACTGACCAGTCTCAACAACCCTTGTTGACTTTCTCAATTTGAAAACTGTTGTTGTTGTTAGTTGTTGAGTCAGTTCTGACTCATGGTGATCCCATATGTTACAGAGTAGAGTTGCTCCCTAAGATATTCTTGGCTGTTACCTTAATGGAAGCAAATCGCCAGTCCTTTTTCTTCTGAGGTGCTACTGGGTTGGTTCAAACCACCAATCTTTAGGTTCATAGTTGAGCACAAACCATTTACCCCACCTAAACCAAACCCACTGCTGATAAGTCTGTTCCGACTCATAGAGCCCCTATGATCATATATGCCACCTAAGGACCTTCAATCTGAAAACTAAGGTCCTTTAATTCTGGGAAAGTTTTTTGATTTAATTTAATTATTGATTTCTTCCCCCTGTTTTCTGTGTTTTGTTTTTTAACTTTAGTTATTTAGATTTTAGACTTCTTATACTGCTTTTCTAAGATTGCTTTCCTCATTATCTTCTGCCTGTCTTTTTACTGTAGTTGAAATTTTCTTAAATTTATCTTTTAACTGCAAGCTTTTAATTTCTACTATCATATTTTGAATTTCTGAGTTTTTTTTTAATTTCCTATATTGTGTCACCTTGTTTTATGGTTAAAATATCTAGATCTTCTTGATGATATCAATGTTAGTTTCTTTTGAAGTTTTCTCTCCTGACATAATCTGGTTTCCTTCAAGTTGCTTTGATTTTATTGGTTTGTTTTGGTTCTCTTTTATATTGGATGTTCTCCAGAATTATCTGGTGCTCCCTGACTGTATGCCCATTTAAAAGAGGTACACCCAAACGTCTGATTAGAAGCACTGGGGCTAGTGTTTGCCAGTTGGATATGTGCCTGGCTCTCAGCCTTCTCGGACCTGGGGATCTCAACATTTAATTTTGGTCACATTCTATTGCTGCCGAGTTGATTGCGACTCATAGTGACCTATAGGACAGAGTAGAACTGCCTCATAGGGTTTTCAAGGCTGTGATCTTTACAGAAGCAAACTGCTACATCTTTCTCCCAGGGAGCAGCTGGTGGGTTAGAGCCGCTGACCTTTTGGTTAGCAGCTGAGTGCTTAACCACTGCACCACCAGGGCTCCTTTTGGTCACTTAATCTCTCCCTATTTTTAGCAAATTCTCCAATGCTCAGTGCTTTTATCTTTAGAGAATAAAACTTCAGAGGGGTGGGGAGTGGAAGAAAGGAGTAGTCTTCCTGCTGTGTTGTTGGTGGAGGAACTTTGGGTTTTTTTAAAATACTTTTTTAATGGTACTTTAGATGAAGGTTTACAGAACAAATAGTTTCTCATTAAACAGTACGCATGTTGTTTTATGACAATGGTTAACAACCCCACAACATGTCAACACTGCCCCTTCTCAACCTTGGATTCCCTGTTACCAGCTTTTCTGTCCCCTCCTGCCTTCTAGTCCTTGTCCCTGGACTGTTGTGCCCCATTAGTCTCATTTTGTTTTAGGGGGCCGTCTAATCTTTGGCTGAAGGGTGAACCTTGGGAGTGACTTCATTACTGAACTAAAAGGGTGTCTGGAGGCCATACTCTCAAGGTTTCTCTAGTCTCTGTCAGGACAGTAAGTCTGGTATTTTTTTGTGAGTTAGAATTTTGTTCTGTGTTTTTCTCTAGCTCCATCCAGGACCCTCTGTTGTGATCCCTTTCAGAGCAGTCGGTGGTAGCCGGGCACCATCCAGTTGTACTGGACTCAGTCTGGTGGAGGCCGTGGTAATTGTGGTCTGTTAGTCCTTTGGTCTAATCTTTTCCTTGTATCTTGTTTTCTTCATTCTCCTTTGCTTCTAAAGGGGTGAGACCAGAGGAGGAGTATCTTAGATGGCTGCTCACAGGCGTTTAAGACCCCAGACGCTACTCACCAAGGTAGAATGTAGAACATTTTCTTTATAAACTGTGCTATGCCAAATGAGCTAGATGTTCCCCAAGACCATGGTTCCCACAGCTCTCCACCCAGCAATTCAATCCCTCAGGGAGTTTGGATGTGTCTATGGAGCTTCCGTGACCTTTCCTTGTACAAGTTGTGCTGGCTTCGAGATTTTAACTGCTCAAGCCTAACCAAACCTTTTATTTTTAGCCCCACCTTCACTTCTATCTAAGGAACCCTGGTGGTGAAATGGTTAAAGTGCTCAGCTGCTAACCACAAGTTCAGCAATTCGAACCTACCAGCCGCCCTGTGGGAGAAAGATGTGGCAGTCTGCTTCCTTAAAGATTGCAGCCTTGGAAACCCTATGGGGCAGTTCTACTCTGTCCTATAGGGTCACCATGAGTCGGAATCGACTCAGCGGTAATGAGTTAATTTAATGGGTTTTATGCATAAGGCTAGGAAAATATTTCAGGCTTAAAGGATACCAGAGAATGTTACCAGTCCATTGCAGAGTATGTAAAAAAACAAGAGTGTGATGTGCATAATTGCTTTAAAGATTCTACAACACAAACGTACATAGTCACCAGAAGCGTCAAATAATCAGACTTCATTCTGTATGCTTTGCTTTTCAAATTCAGGGTACTATCTATTCCTTCTACATAAACTTGTTCAGAAAAAGAACTTCTACCATTCAACTTTTTGTGATTGACTTAAACCACCAGCCCTAACTTGTCGTTTTACCTCCCGTCTCTTTCTAAAGTTTATAGAGGATATGTTTTTTTAAAGCCCATTCTGGTAGCAATATGGTAAAAAATAAAATACTGCTTAAAAAATAAACCAAAAGTATTTGAAAATAAAGTGGTTGTTCTTTTACATAGTGCACCGGCATCATCTTTTAAAAAGTGTGCTAAATGATGCCTTCATTGAATCAGTAGTCTTTTTGTGCAGTATTTTCCAGAGAAAAAACTCACTGACCATATTACTCAATGTAAAAACGGCATGGAGGTGACGTCTGACCTTCTCTAACTTCACCAGGGGGAAGAAGGCTGATTTCTATGAGGTGCAGGTGAGACATGCCTCCACCCTCTAACTGTTTTACCAATTCTGACACCGGCTGTGCCTCCCATGACACTCTACTTCTCTGCTGGGTTCAATAATTCGTTGCAGTGGCCACTCAGAACTCATAAACAATACTCACGATTATGGGGTTTATTAGGAAAGTAACTGGTTATAATTTAAGTTCAGGAATGCTCAGGATACAGATGTTCGATTAGGACAGCTTTTTCCTAGCTGTGCTCATAGGCAGGCCTCCCCCTGGCCTTTGGCCTCTGCCCTGCACAGGCAAGTGTTACAAAGCTGTTTTAGCTCTGCCAGTAAGTGCCGAAAGGCACCCTACTCCGCCCGCAAACCTGTCCAAAGGCACTTGTTTTTCTCGCTCTGCACCGTCTCCTGCTGGTCTCTCCTGCCACTGTTTCTCTGCCACTGCCTCTCTCTTTCTCCCTCTCCCTCCTTCCACCCCATCTCTCTTCCCCACCTCCTGATTCCAGGAGCTTCTGGATGCAGGGATCCTGGTCCAGAGGATGTACCTCTGGGATCCTCTCCTTCCTGCCTCTGGGATGGCTCATTCAGGTCCAGCGGAGTGGCAAAACTGACCAATTCCCTTGCTGGGCCACAATTACCCTATTTGCACAGTCTCACCCAGTCACTTGGGTTGGAGTTACAGGATCATGGAGAGAAAGGTCACACAAAAATGATCCATCGCACCACACTTAGGATATGGAGACTGCTGTAAACTAATTGGGCATATTTTCCTCATCTTCAATAATCTCAGTTCTTATTTGATAACACTGAGTAGTTTGAAAACTTTTTTTTAGGGGGGAATGAGGCTACAGAGATTGTCTCATTATTAATAGTGAGCTGAAGTTTTGTTTTAAAATATTTCCAGTTTATCTTCTTAATGCAGTTGATGCATCATATGTAGATGGAGATTCCCGGGAAGGGTTATTCATTTCAGTGTTGACGTGTTCATTTTTCACGTGTTCATACAGTCTTTGGACTAGAGTGCAAATTACTATGCTTTGGTCTGAATAATTGTTACTTTTTCCTCCTTTTGAGAGTCTGTAGATACAGAAAAAATGCTTTCTAAATAATTATGTCCTTATTTGATCAGTAATCTAAAAGTAGCATATAACTTTGGGGTACATGTCAAGACACCAGTAAAAAATTGTATGTAAAATAACACAAAATAGACAAATAGTGGAATATTAAAAACCAGTATTATGCTGTTCAAGACACTTTGGGCCTCACCTTCAAACTCCACAATCTCTAGAGTAAAACTTGTGTTCTAAACTGTGTAGTAATCTTCCACCACCTGTGGCTATGCCAGACTCATTTTTGTGTTTGTAACAGAAATTACAAAGCCCTAATCACTTGTGCATGCGCATTTCAATCTTAAAGGAAAAAAACTGAACAGTAATGGCTTCCTTTGCTGTAAACTACATGAGTTGGTCTCTTGGTTGGTGCAGAAAGGAGATTTTCTTTTTTTTTTCCCCCCACTACTCCTGTCTCAGTGTAACAGATTATACCCAAGGAGAAAGTTCTAGGTCAGATTTCCACAGCACATTTTCCTGAACACCTGAAAGTGACTCGTGAGACAGTTTTTAATGCTAATAAGTATTTTTTGGTGAATTATCTGCCTTTTAGGCTCCCCGCTCCTTTTAAAATATGTATGCATGCTCTTTTATTCCTCAAATTTTGTAAGACTTTGATCATAAAATTCTGTTTTGCCAGACTTACTACTTTTCAAGAGCCAATATAATCCTCAACACAAGGGATTGTGTATTGCAGTGGTTCTCAACAGGGGCAGTTTTCCTCCCAGGGTTCATTTGGCAGTGTCTGGAGACATTTTTGATTTGTCGTAACTTAGAGTTGGGAGGTGCTACTAGCATCAAGAGCGTAGAGGACAGGGATGTTGTTACACATCCTACAGTGCACAGGACAGCCCAACACAACAAAGAACTCACCAGCCCAGAATGTCAAAAGTGATGAGTTTGAGAAACTCATTAGTTGTCTCTACGAAGCTCTTTGTCTCCTGTCTTTAAGAAGACCTGATAGTGCAGTGGTTAAGTGCTTGGGTGCTCACTCAGAGGTCCTTGGTTTGAACCCACCCGGCGGTTCTGTGGGAGAAAAGACCTGGCAATCTGCTCTTGTAAAGATTACAGCCTAGGAAACCCTGTGGGGCAGTTCTGCTGTGTCAATATATAGGGTCACTATGAGTTGGAATCGACTCTGGCTCAAACCAACAGTAACTCCTCTTGCCTTTACTTGATTTCTTTACCTTTCTACTTTTTTTATCTCTTCGCATCTCTTTTAAGATCCAGCTTAAAGGCCCAACTTTGTCCAGAAGCCTTTCCTTGATGGCTCTAAACCTATGTTGATCTTTTCTCTAGGTTCTGGTGTACTGTCACTGAAGTCTCTGTAATTTTATGATGTCTTATTTTTTACTTGTTTTTCAAACTAATTTTATTAGTCAGAGACCAAATATCTTATATTTCTTGTGTACTTTCTAACTGCTGTTGACCTTGATGTTACGGGGTAAGTTGGTAGAATGAAAAAAGGGCCCAGGACCTACTTAAAAAAAAACAAAAACCTGTTGCCATCAAGTCTATTCTGACTCATAGCAACCCTATAGGACAGAGTAGAACTGCCCCCTAGGATTTCCAAGGAGCGGCTGGTGGACTGAACTGCCGACCTTTTGGTTAGCAGACACGCTCTTAACCACTGCACCACCAGGGCTCCAGGGCCTACCTAGGCTCTGGCAAAATGAAGGGGTGGGTGGGGAGGGGAGGTAGGAAGGGTTGGCAGGTTTTAACCGGTATCAGCTGTATAGTGGAGGAAGTGAAGCAATTCCTAGTAGCAGGGAGGAGAGTAGATCACCCTCAGCCATTTAGCTAGTGCTGTTTTAAAAGCCCAGTACCCTCTGAGTTGGCTGTTGTCAGCCTGAGCGGTGCTATTTGAGATGTTTCTTTGATTTAGCTGTTTATGTGGAAGGGAAGTGATCATGTTGGTATATTAATAGATTTTAGAAAGATTTTCAACAAGGGCGCAAAGGCTAACCAAGAGTTCAGCGTAAGGTTAACCAGTACACTTGTGTTCTAAACTGTATAGTAATCTCCCACCACCTGTGTGTGTTTGTTGAACTTTTTTGTTTTAATTGGTAGGGAGAGGTTAGTGAGTAGAGGATAGTAACTTAAGCTTTAGGCATGTTAGAATCCTTCTTATCATGAATGTACAAGTTGCCAAAAAAGAAACCCAAGTTTACAGTGAGCTATCATCTGAAAGTTAGTGTTACCAGCTGAAGCTTTCTTTTCTGTCTGATTGGATTCTTTATGTGTACAACCATCATTAGATATTTAGTACTCTAAATTGAAAAATTGACTTCTAGTGGCAAATATTTTCCCTTTTTGTGTCAGAACTTTATTGCTTTCAAGCAGGTACCATGCCATCTTCAGATAGTTAAATATGAGTTTCTGAGCAAGAAAATGTGTAATATTTCAAAATATGAACAATTAGACTAATACTATTAGTGTCACTTCAACATTTGTGTCAGAAAGAACAATTTTCACTGTTGAAGCAGCCAGTACAAAAAGAGAAATTGAACATTGCATTCATACCTGTGTCACGTAGTAATTTACTTTTCAACAATACATGAGTGTAAGAAAGACAATCAGTTTTAAAGGAGTGGGGGTGGGACAGTGGGACAATTTTGGGGACACAGCTGGGGATAATTTTGTCTCCATGGGAACATTTAGCAATGTTTGGAGATGTTTTTCGTTGTCACAACATGGGGGCGTGATAGGGGTGGGAGTGGAAGTGGTGCGACTACTGGCTGCTGCTGGGAGGAGGCCAAAGATGCTGCTCAGTTTCCTACAACACACAGCACATCCCCCTACCAAAAAGAATGATCTGGCCTGAAATATCAGTAGTGCCAAGGTTGAGAAACCCTGGGGCGAGAGATTGCAAAGGATCTCTTCACAAGCACACAAATGTGGCCAGTAAACACAGGTAAAAATACTCAATTTCATTAGCAATGAATGAAATGCAAATTAAAGTAAAAGTTTTCTGCTATCATATTGACAGAATTTTTGAAAGATTATAATGCTTGAGCAAAGTAAATGTTTCTAGACATTGCTGATGAGACTGTAAACTTTAAGTTGTACAGCTTTTCTGGATGGCATTTGAAAGTTTATGTCAAAGGTTTGTTGCATATGTTTTGTACTTTTGACTGAGTAATGCCACTTTTAGGAATCTATTCTAAGGTGATAAGCAGATGCATACAAAGATTTATTATTAGGATGTTAACCACAAAATTATTTTTTAATGTAATGAGCTGGAAGCAGCCTAAATTTTGAAGGGAAAATGATAGTTATTAAACAAATTATGGTATAACTGTATGATATAATTTTAAATCTTGCTTTCAAAGACGATTTGTCCCATGAAGAATACCACAGTAAATCAGGTAGGAGGAAAGGATATTAAATTAGGACATCAAATTTTAATAAACATATATAAGCCACAGTACAATTTTGCAGAAGTCCTAATATTTCTGACCATTTGCTGAATAATCTGTCCTTTCCCATATACCAAGTTTGCATATATGTGTGGGTCTGCTTCTGGGCCCTGTTTTATTCCACTGGTCTACTTTAATGTTTGGTCCATTAACTGATAATATATTATTTATATATATGTATATACACACACGTATATATACTTAAAGTATAATATGATAATGTTAATTTAAGATAATGTGAGAGGAACATTCTCTAATTCATTGTAGAGGTTTTCTAAGCTAGTAATTTGTATTTTAAAATTAGTTTTTAAAAATGTTACCATGATTTGTGTAAGCAGTTCACAGTGCGTTCTGACTTTTTACCATTCTTCTCAATTCAGTATTCAGATTAAATTTAGTTGTTTGCTCCAGTCATGTAATTAAAACCAAGTTTTTATGACACTGTAAGTCTCCTGTTTCAGTACGAGCTTTTTGAAGATTAAATGTTTTATAAGCCTGTCCCCTTGCCTGAGTGATCAACTCCATTAGATTTCTTTTTATTCATTCATTTTTCCCATATTCCACTTTCATGTTTACAAGTGGTGCAGTGACGCAGTGGTTAAGAGCTACGTCTGCTAACCAAAAGGTCAGCAGTTCGAATCTACCACCTGCTCCTTGGAAACCCTGTGGGGCAGTTCTGCTCAGTCCTATAGGGTTGCTATGAGTCGCAATAGACTTGATGGCAACGAGTTTAACGGGTTTGGGAGTAATAGGGCTCTCCTGTGTCAGCTCTCCACACAGATTTTGTGTGGAGTGCAGTTAGGCTGAGAGTAGAAAGAGATTAGATTTGAAGAGGAAGGAAAGGCATTGAAGGACTCCCATAATCCTAATGGAATTTGGAACAGTAGGAGGCAACCAATTAAGGTGGTGGCCAGTGGCCACTAACATGTTCTAAGAACCAGCTGGGAAAAAGATGGGTTTTCTGTCCTTCAGTGTCTGATAAATATCTTTAACCTTTAGAGGATTGTTAGGGAAACATGTTTGTTTTAGTGTGGACTCGTGAGTGTCTGTGGAGAAAAAAACAAGAGCTCAGTGTGAGGAGGATATATTTACTAACGATCTGACTTGTTTTGCCTTCCTGGAAGAGAAACTGCCAAAAGGGAAACAGAAGAAAAGGAAGTGAAGGGGTGAAATTGCTTAAACAATTAATGGAAAAGAATTTCAGTAAATTCTTGGTTTAAATTCTGAATATGTATTTTATTTCTAGTGGAAAATTTTATGTGGAGGAATTAATTCTAAAATTGAAAATGTGTTTATGTTTCATGAACATCTGTTTTAGAATAATTTCATTTCCATATTGAAAAATAGGATTTGGGGGTTCTTTTTAGTTTCTACTCATCTAATGAATACATTCCGAAGAAAATTATTCTTGCTGCCAAATTTTTAGTTGATTTACTCATAGCCTGTGTTTGTTCCTGAATTATATAATTTTCAGGGAGGCATTTTCTGTTTTTATTTTTGTCAAATGGTTTTGTTCCAACAGAAGGCTATGTCTTTCAATTTGTATGAAAGGTTTGTTTTTCCCATTTATATGTGGTGTGAAGAGCCCTCGTGATGCAGTGGTTAAGTGCTCTGCTGCTAACCGAAAGGTCCATGGTTCGAACCCACCCAGCAGTTCCTGGGGAGAAAGATGTGGCAGTCTGCTGCCTTAAAGATTTACAGCCTTGGAAACCCTATGGGGCAGTTCTACCCTGTCCTGTAAGGCCACTATGAGTCGAAATCGACTCGAAGTGAGTTTCGTTTTGGTATGCTTATTCCATTTGAAACTTAAAATACAGTGTTTACATCATTCATTTCAGTTTATGGGACTTGATCCTTTCTCATGAGTTAGTCATAGATTCTCTGAAGCTTCCCATAGTGTCCCTTACTTGGCATTGTTCACTTTTTATTGAATGGCTATTTTCATTAATGTGGTTATTTTTGAATATCACAGATGGATTGGCAATTAGTTAGTGCAGAGACAGGGTTAAAAAAAATACCGTGTGTGTGTGGAAATCCTAATTCATAAAACAGCTTACAGATTAGTGGGTGATTATTCAAACTACGAAAAGAATCCTTATAAGAAATGAATGGAAAGTGTAGGAGTTCTGTTATAATGATGATTGTCAGTATAACTTTCCCTGGTGTGTTTAAGTATTAGTTAAATCAATACATGTGGATTGTTGTTGTTAGTTGCCATGGAATTGGCTCTGACTCATGGCAGCCTTACGTATAACAGAACTCAAGATGGTCCTGCTGCCATCTTCATGATTGTTGGTATGTTTGAGTCCATTGTTGTGGGTATTGTGTCAGTCCATCCCCTGGAGGGTTTCCCTTGTTTTTGCTGACCCTCTACCAACATATGGATAGTCCAGTGAAATTTAAAGGTAAATTATAGGAACTGTTGACAATTGTATGTTAATCAGAAATTAATATTCAGCATATCTAAAATTCTAATGTGCTGCCTCAGCTTCATAAAGCCTTAAATTCCTCTAGGAATAGGGAAAGGAAGGAAAAAGTAATCATACAAATAAACAAGTAAATCAGTTGCCTTCGAGTCCGACTCTTTGCAAACTCGTGTGTCTTAGTAGGTGTGTGGTCCATAGGATTTTCAGTGGCTGATTTTTTGGAAGTAGATCACCAGACCTTTCGAGCCACCTGTGGGAGGACTTGAACATCTAACCTTTTGGTTAGCCATTGAGCAAGCTAACCATTTGCACCAGTACGGATATCATGCAAATAGCTTTTACTAATCACCCTCACCAGTTTTGGGGGATAACAGCTTTGTTGAGATAAAATTTACATACCATACAATTTAGCCATTTAAAGTGCACAATTCAGTGACTTTTTTGGTATATTCACAGAGTTGTGCTGTCAGCATAAATTTAGAATGTTTTCATCACCCCAAAAAGAAACCCCTTACCTTTTAGCCATTACCTCTTAACATCTCCATCCCCTGTATCCCTGGGCAATCACTAACTTTCTGTCTATATAGATTTGCCTTTTAGGGGGCATTTTATATAAAAGGAATCATAAAACATACGGGCTTGTGTATCTGGCTTCTTTCACTTACCATGTTTTCAGGGTTCATTCATGTTGTAGCACGTATCATTACTTCATTCCTTTTTATTACTGAGTAATATTCCACTGTATGAATATACTGCTTTTAATTTCTCCGCTGATCAGTGGATGTTTGTTTCCATTCTTTGACTTTTATGAGTAATGTTGCTAGGAACATCAATGTACCCATTTTTGTGTAGGCATGTATTTTCTATTCTCTTGAACCTATACCTAGGAGTAGAATTATAGTGTCATGTGGTATCTCTGTGTTTAACATTTTGAGGAACCGACGGATTGTTTTCCAAAGTGGCTTCACTGTTTTACACTCCCACCAGCAGTGTGTGAGAATTTCAAGTCAGCACTTGTTATTATGTATTTTTGTTTATAGCTGTTCTAGTGAGTGTGAAGTGGTATCTTGTGTTTTTGGTTTGCGTTTCCTTGGTGTTGAGCATATTTTCATGTGCTTATTGTCCGTGAGATATGTCTATTCAGATCCTTTGCCCATTTTTATAATTGGGTTACTTGTTCAGTTGCAAGAGTTCTATATGTTCTAGACCAAAGCCCCTTATAAGATATATGATTTGGAAATATTTTCTCCCATTCTATGGATTGTCTTTTCATTTTTTGATGGTATCCTTTGAAGCACAAATGTTTTTAATTTTGATGAAGTCTAGTTTGTTTTTTCTTCTGTTGTCATATCTTTGAAACCATTGCTAAGTCAAAGGTCACTAAGATTTACCCCTATGTTTTCTTTTTTAGAGTTTTAATTGCTTTAGCTCTTACAGTTAGGTCTTTGATCCATTTTGAGTTAATTTCTGTATACGGTGTGAGGAAGAGGTCCAACTTCATTTTTTTTTTTTTTTTTTTTTTGCATGTCCAATTGTCCCAGCACCATTTGTCGAAAAACTACTGTTTTTCAGTGGTTTTTGTTTTGGTGTCCATTGAATTATTTTGGCACTCTCGTCCAAAACCAATTGACAGTAAATGTGAGGGTTTATTTCGCTAGGAGGGAGCCGAGGGCACGACACAGAGCAGCCCGGCTTCTCAGAGGCCGCCCAAAGACCCTCCTCGAGGGAGGAGATGCGCCAAGCCATTTTTGCCATGCTCGCTGCCTCGTTAATGCGCAGAATAGTCAGATAGTAGATTTTTTACTATTGTCATAAATGCCAAATATTGGATAACGAGATAGTTGATAAGTGAGGAGTAGATGTGTTTAGGTCTTCTCTAATTTCTTTCTGCAGTATTCTGTAGTTTTCAGAGTATACATTTTGCACTTCTTTTGTTAAATTTTTCCTATTTTATTCTTTTGATGCTTATTATAAGTGGAATTGTTGATTTTGTTTTTGGTTTGTTCATTATTACTATTATAAAGAATATAATGATTTTTGTGTATTAATAATCATGCAGTGTTGCTGAACTTGTTTATTAGTTTTGTGAATTCTTTAGGGTTTTTAATATATATCATCTGCAAATGGAGATTGTATTATGTCTTCCTTTTCGGTTTGGATGCCTTTTATTTCGTTTTCTTGCCTAATTGTCCAGACTGGAACTTCTAGTACAATGTTGAACAGAAATAATGAGAACAGACATCCTTCTCTTGTTTCTGACCTTAGGGAGAGAGCATTTAGCCTTTTACCAATAAGTATGATATTAGCTGTGGGTTTTTTCTTAGGTGTCCTTTCCCAGGTTGACTGTTGTTAGTTTGTTGAGTGTCTGTTGTGGGTGACTGTTTTTGGTCATGTAATGTGAGAGTTGTTCTTTTGAGATTTACAACCTCATTTATTGAGTTAAAATTAAAATGTTTCCTTAAAAACATTTCTTTAGAAGACGGTAAAGGGAAAAGAAGATTATTTTAGAGAGTGAATGGTAATTTATACTTATTTTTATGGAATCTTTTAAAGTTTTCCTTCATTCAACAAATACTGATTAGATATATGCAGGGGACATGGAAATAGCAAAACCAAATCCTTCTCTCATCATTGTGTCATTTGCAACTTTGCTGAGGGAAATTTACCCTTTATTTGTGTGCTGGAGTCCTTGCGTGGTGCAAATGGTTAATGCTCTCCTAGAGGTACCTCAGAAGAAAGGACTGGTGATGTACTTAAAAAAGTAAGCCATTTGAAACTGTGGAGCACAGTTTTACCCTAATACATAGGGTTGCCATTAGTTGGAATCAACTTGGAGGCAACTCGTTGGTTTTTTTTTTTTTTTTTTTTTAAGTTTGTGTGCTACAACATTATTCCCCTGCAGTTAGTAAGCATTCAGGATTTACATTTTGGTAATGTAATTTATCTTTGTAAGTAAAGGGACTCTATCATGCCTTTCTTTTATTTCAGTGCAGTTGGGAATCTTTGGAATTACTCTCTAACTTGCTGGTCTCAAACTTTTTGGTCTTAGGACCCCTTTACATTAAAAAAAAAATTAGTGAGAACCCCAGCACACTTTTATGTGGATGATGTCTCTCGGTATAAGTAAAGCCAAGAAAATCTTAAAATACTTATTTAAAATAACAGTAATACATAAATAACATTAAAAAAAGACATTTTCCTCTAAAACAAGATTTGGTGAAGAGAGTGGCTTTTTTGGGTCATAAACATAGTGAATATGTTTAATGTCTTGCTTAATAGAAAATAGCTGGATTCTCATAGCTGCTTCTGCATTTAATTTTTTGCAGTATGTTTTGATTGAAGTATATACAGACAACCCAGCCTTAGACAGATATAGTTGGAAAAGTTGAGGAGAATTTAATGGCTTTTTCAGATACTTGTGGATATTCTTTTCTGATACTACACCAAGACTCGCAAGTGATTGTTTCTCAAAAGGTTAAGCATGATGTAGAATCTGAAATATATCAATGAACTTTTCATTCTCTTTACATTAAAATCCATTAGTCTTTCTTACACTTTTATACCTCTGTATGATTTTGTAACATGCCTTGTTCATTAGTTCACTGAGTTGATAGATCTAATGTTGATGCATTTCACTATATTATATTAAAAGAATTACAATGTCTTTTATATCACTACCAGTTGCCTTAGAAATGTTTTGGGAAGGTATTGGGTGCTTCGCAAGCTCACAGTGGAGAATGAAACATTTCCAGACTTTTAATTCTTTGCTTGAAGTTTCAGATTTTATCACTGGCAGCAAATACCATCAGTTGTTCCTTTTGAAATGACAAGCTCACTTCATTCATTTTTGAGAAACTGTCTACCAAACAATTCTTAAGTGTTCCTTGAGACTTGCACAGCACTTTGATAAGCAGCAGAAGTACTTTGTGTGTACCTCTTATTTTGTTATACAGAATATGAAAAAGATGTTTATTGAAGGGTTGAGGTTTTTAAAAATTATAATTTTTGTTTTATTAAAGTTAGCAGTGATTGTGAGGATGGTGCAGGACCGGGTAGTGTTTCCTTCTGTTGTACATAGGGTCGCTATGAATTGGAACCAACTTAACGGTACCTAACAACAACATTAAACTTAAGTGAAATAGACCTTTTTTTTCCCCCTGTGAGTTTGTGGTGTGAAGAAAATGATGACTGTTAGTACAGTTTGTTGTTTCTGCCCTGATTCATGCTAAAGTGCCAGCAGTTTTACCCACCATTATTTTTGTACCATTTGTGCAAATGTCAGCACAGTGAAAAAAAGCAAATGAGTCATATTGTTACAAAAATAGCTTTGACCTCTTGGACTACACTTTGAAAACTACTGCCCTAGTTTATAAGATTGCTAGATGGGGATGGAAGAGTGATTGCAGGTTTGCACTACCTTCGTCCAGAGTATCTTGTCTAGTTTTAAGTAGTTACGTGTGTAAGAGCTGTATCTACGGCCACTAGGTTGTACTTTCTGCCTGGGGAAATGGTTGGCATTCCTAACTCTTTTGTCTCCTGCAATTTAGACTATTCAGGCAAGTATCACAAAATTCCCTCTTATTTTAGTCATAAAATGTGAAGAGAGAGGATGAAAAGTTGTTTATATTAATTTAATAAGTGAGTAGACATGAAAAGCACATAAGAAAACAATGTATTGTTATTTGCAGGTACTTGTTGGATAGACCCTATGATAACGTACCTTTTAAGTGACATGTTATTGTTGTTGGTTGTCATGTGTCACAACGGAATCAGACTGTTGTGATCCATAGAGTTTTCACTGGCCGATTTTTGGAATCAGATTGCCAGGCCTTTTTCCTAGTTTGTCTTAGTCTGGAAGCCACCCTGAAATCTGTTTAGCATCACAGCAACATGCAATCACTGACAGATGAGTTGTGGCTACACTTGAGGTGTACTGGGCCGGAAAATAATTAAAAATTTAATTATTTAATTACTGAAAGGGAAAAAATAAAGGAAAAATTAAAAAGCTTATTTTGCTATTAACTGATAAATGACAGGAAACCTTTACTGTATTCCATGTAAACATTGTAATTTGGATGTTAAAGAGTTTGGGCTTTGGAATCACTTTGACCTGTCTTCTTAATTATAAATATGACCATAGGCCAATTTCTTACTAACTCATTTTTAATGGGACACTAACACCTCCCTGGTTAGGTTTGTTATGAGAGAGAGAGTGAAAATGAAACAATGTTTTAAAAATGGTAAGAATGGTATCTAGCATACAGGTAGTTGGTCTTAAACGAGCCCTGCTGGCGCAGTGGTTAAGGGCTGGCTGCTAACCGAAAGGTTTCCTAGGCTGTAATCTTTATGGAAGCAGTTTCGCCAGGTCGCTGAGTGGTTTCTAATTACCAAACTTTTGATTAGCAGCCAAGAGCTTAACCCTTGGGCCACCAGGGCCCCTTCCAGTGTTGCTTAGATCTTAATTTTGTTAGCATTATGTGGTGGTAAATGAAGCCACATTTTCTGTATTTATGCTTTGTGTTTAAGAATTGTATAACTACATGGAATTATATTTTCTTATTTTTTTGCTTGTAGGATACAATGGTCCCAATTTAAAGGCTATTTTATTTTCAAATTGGAGAAAGTGATGGATGATTTCAGAACTTCAGCTCCTGAACCAAGAGGCCCTCCCAACCCTAATGTTGAATATATTCCCTTTGATGAAATGAAGGAAAGAATACTGAAAATTGTCACTGGATTTAATGGGTATGCACTTAATACTATTTTAAAGGTTTAAATTTTAGCAAAACATTATAGATTTTTTTTCTTAAAGCTTTAATGTGTTTCATTGTTTTAATAATTGATTATCCCTTAGAATTGTAGGCTGAGTTCTATGTCTTTGGTGACATGTATCCACTAATTTTTAGTTTACAAGTATTTAAAATCTTTACAGGTTGTTTGATTCTGGTTACTTGTTTGTGGTTATCAGTGGCATTTAGACTAAAGGGTATGACAGTGGGAACATTCATTTCTCAGGAAATGTTTTAATGTCTCTTCTTTATAGTTGGTATTATGTCTGTATATTTTGTATAGAACCTGTATACAACAGATGTAAGTTACATTTCTTTTAAAATGAAAAATAAAAATTTATAGAAGTATTCTACTTAGAAAGTTTATATTTAAAAAATGCTTCTTTTAGTTCCTCTTCTCCTCCCTCAACAAGTAACCGTTTTTAGCCCTTTGTAAAACGTTGCACTAGAAAGATAGTCTGCATTAAAATAAAGCTGATCTTTTAAAAAATGTTGTTGTGTCTCATACTGTGTCATTTAAAATATTTTCTTTTTAGGACTTTGTATTTTTAGAATTTCCTTTATTGATGAAAAGCAAAATTTGTGAAATTGAATTGTTTGGCATTTAGTTTGGTGTTATCAGTGTGGGATATGGGATTACAATACAGGTAGTCCCTGATACAACATATTTGAGTTATGACGAAGCACACTTATGACCCATGACTGTCCCTCTCCCCCTTTTTTGTACATCTCATCGTTAGTAATTTGTACTACATACAGTGTTGCAGCACGTAATTTGCTGTTGTTATCATTGTCATGCCAACCACCAAAGCCAAAGATTGGATATATAAAGATACCAATAATAAAAAGCAATAATAATGAAAACTTTAAAAAAAGAGAGATGGTCAACTTATGTCAGAACCAACTAACAAGGGAGTCATGGGAACAGAACCCAGTTGTAAGTCAGGGACTACCTGTACTAAGTGTAATGAATTGTGGGTAGCTAACCATGAATTCATACTTAGGGGTAGATTTTATTTGAAGAGGTTTCAGTTGTGAGTATTTTTAAGTTATCAGATGGCCTGATTTTTTGCTTCAGGTATTTAATCACATGGGATTAGCAATAGAACTGAGTAATACAACTAACCTTGTATTATATTGTTCCTCTGTTTTAAGGTTAGGAATCTTGCTCAAAATATCAATTTGTATACTTTGGCTGCAGGTCTATTATAAAATACTTCTTTTAGGAAAAATCATAGCTCCGTTTTCGAGATCTGTCAATTATAGTTGCCCCTGGGGTCTAGGATGGGAAGGAGACTTAGTTTTCATTGTGTACCCTTTTGTACTGTCAAAAATATTCAACCGTATGCATACGTTTTCTTTTCAATTCTAATTAATTTTTTTTTAAAAAACCCAAAAGGTAGTCACATGCTATGTATAAGTATGTTACATAAGACTTACTATTGAACTGAATGTGTTTAGGATAGGAATTTTTCTCTTGGGGATGTTTATACATAGTGCTATTGCTATTATATTAGATAGTACTTAGACTTTATAGTGACACATCTTTTATATCCATGAATTATGACTGCTAGTGGAGTTAAAGTGAAACAGTCCAAATTATACCACTGCTTTGTGAATATTATGCTAATTTACTTGTGTTTCTGAATTGGTAATAGCAATTATCATTTTCAGTACTTTGAAATTAAATTGAACTAGACACAGATACATAGGTTATTCAATAAATCTAAATATTTGTGATTTCTTAATCTGTAAAATAGGTAATTGACCTACTTCAGAAAATGATTTGAGTAGTTATTAAATGCCTAAGCATACTTAAACATAATTACTTTCAAAACATTTTTCATCTTTGAACATAAGTATTTTTAACTTCTTAAGTTGTTTTAATTTGATTTTTCAGAATGGTAGTTTATGATTTTCATTAATTATGCAAAATCCAAGTTTTCATCACTGATACATTAAGATTTTTTTTGGTCTGTGTGATAATATATTGATATGTTGAAATATGTCTATAATCTTTTCCAAGTTTATTTTCATGTTTTGAATATGTATAGATCAGTCATAGTTTTTTGTTTTTCGTTTTTTGTTTTTTTTTTAAATATTTGCTGAATGTAGTGGGTAGAAGTAGCATTTTGTTCTTTTTCAACTACTTTGAGTATTTGTCCTTTCTGGTACACGCTTTTCTCCATTTGTATTAGGCCATCTTTTAAACCACAGAAGTGATGTGTTATCTTAGTCATCTAGTGCTGCTGTAACAAATACCACAAGTGGATGGCTTTAACAAAGAGAAATTTATTCTCTTACAGTCTAGTGGGCTAGAGGTCCAAATTCAGGGCACCAGCTCCAGGGGAATCCTTTTTCTCCTTGTCAGCTCTGGAGGAGGATCCTTGTCATCAATCTTCCTCTGGTCTAGGAGCTTCTCAGCGCAGGAATGAGTCCAAAGGATGTGCTCTGCTCTTGGCACTGCTTTCTTGGTGGTGTGAGGTCCCCCGTCTCTCTGCTCGCTTCTCTCTGTTATATCTCAGAGGAGATTGGCTTAAGACACAATCTAATCTCGTAGATCTCATCCACATAACTGTCACTAATCCATCTCATTAACATGATAGTGGTAAGATTTGCAACACATGGGAAAATCACATCAGATGACAAAATGGTGGGCAGTCATACAATACTGGGAGTCATGACCTAGCCAAGTTGACAGATATTTTTGGGGGACCCAATTCAATCCTTGACATATGTATTCGTATTTTTAAAATGATCCCCAGGTGTCATACAGTGATAAGAATGACAGTGGGATCATGTTATATACTGGTTGTATTTCCATTTTAGAAGAGCTTTGACATCTTCTCTACATCATTACATTTAAAGCTACTTCTAATCCCTGGTTGACCCAAATGGTTAAGCACTTGACTACTAGCTGAAAGACAGTCCTGGTGATCTGCTTCTGAAAGGTCACATCCTTGAAAACCCCATGGAGCAATTCTATTCCGTGCACATGGTCACCTTGAGTCGGAATTGACTCAACCGCAACTAACAACAAAGCTGCTACTTTTTTCTATTAATTTGAAATGGTTGCATTCTTTTCTATTACATAAACGGGTTATAATTTGCTAGTCTCCATCAATGGTGGGAATTATTTTCTGGCTAGTAGAAGCAGTGCCTGTAATGAGCATCCTTGTACATATCTTCTTCTGTCAATGAATTTCATGTATTGAATATATGTGTAGATTGGTGGTTGCTTTTTTTTAAATTTGTAGCAATGGAATTGCTAGATCAGAGTACATGCACATTTAAATTTTTTATTGATTCTGCCAAACTGATGTTCCAAGATTCGTTTATGCTTCCATGTGTATATAAATGTAATATGTCTACATATTGGATAGTGTAATTTTTTAATATCTTTGTGTGTGGAGAGTTTGTATTTCTTTCACTGCAGGTGAGATTGAATATCTTTTTTATGTGTTTATTGGCTCTTTTATGAATTGCCCTTTCATATCTTTTGATTTTCTTATTGGTAAGTTTGTTTTGTTGTTGTTGTTGTTTGTTTTGCTTTTAATTTGTAAAGGCTTTGTATTCAGTGATTTATGGCACTTTGCCATGAAAAAGATTATCTATTTTCCTAAATTATTTTAGTGTATTGTCAGTATGTAAATTTCCTCTTTTTCACAGCTATAATTATTCATTCACTTGATTGCTTGATTTCCTGTAAGCTTCTGGAGAACAGGGGTAAATAACTGTCGTTTCCAGACAGGGTCTAGAACAGTGAGTGTCTGAACATAGTAGGTTCTCAAACAATTATTGGATGTATATATGAATAAATGAATGACTGAAAGGAATAAAAACCTGTTTCTGTATCTGTATTTTGTTTAATGGACGTGGAAGGATAAGTTAAATACTTAAGTTCTTTTAAGTTTTAATTTAGTCATATTTTCTTGTCTTTTTAAAATTACTTTGGAACTTTAACATTTTATAGGAGAAGATGGATTATAGCTGCTCTCCAGAACTGAAGTTATGTTTTCTTAGGTGAGAAACACTGAAAATGAAACTTTAAAAAAATCAACAACCACCACAAAACTAAAAGCTTCCATAGAGTGATCAATTAAAAGATATTTATTGCCATTTTATGCCCTTCTGCTTGTGACTATAATAGATGAGTATATGGGCTTACTCAAACTAGGGTCCTTTATGAAGATCCTGTCATAGATAACATGAATATAATTGAAGAACTGCTGGTAGCTAGGTAACTGATTCCTGTAGTGGTACACAAAGAGGGATTTTGAGGGGTAGAGATAACTTAAATTCCTAGTAGTTTTAAGAAGGTATCATTTTATGCTCCATTCTTAGAATGGAAGAGTAATGAATTTATAATTAATCACTTAAGTTGTGCCACTCTTTGACAGTGCTCTTAGATCTGAGACCTCTCTAATATAAACAATAAGTCATACTTGTGGGTAGTAGACATTTATGTGCGCCCAGTGGCTAACTGGAAGATTGGCAGTTTGAACCCACCAGTAATTTCGTGGGAGAAAAGACCTGGAGATCTGCTCCTGTAAAGATTATAGCCTAGGAAATCCTAAGGGGCACTTCTACTGTGTCCTGTGTGGTCGCTGTGAGTCAGAATTGACTTGATGGCACACAACAACGTCCAGGTACAATATAACTTACGACGTATTCGACTTACAACGGACCACACCTAGGACCTTCTTTTTTTTGTTTTTGGCATGTTACGTTAGTCATATGTACTGCATACAATGTTGCAGTGCGTAATTTGCTGATTTTTCATCATTCTCATGCCAACCCCCAAAAACAAAGATTAAATTTATAAAGATACTGATAATAAAAGGCAATAATGAAAACTATGGAAAAAAAAATGAAGTATTCGACTTACATCAGAACCTACTTGTGATGGAGTCATTGGAACAGGAACCCTGTCGTAAGTCAGGGACTACCTGTATATATGAAAGGAGCTCTGGTGGCACAGTGGTTAAGTGCTCAGCTCCTAACCAGAAGGTCGGCTGTTCGAGCTGACCAGTTGCTCCAGGGGAGAAGAAACCTGGCTTTCTGCTCCAGTAAAGATGTACAGCCTAGGAAACCCTGAGGGGGCATTTCTACTCTGTTTTATAAGGTCGTTATGAGTTGGAATCAACTTGACGGCATACAATAATGTATATATAAGGGAGTTTGGAAAAGTGCACAACCATTTGATGTCTAAAATTCTTTAATTATCACTAAAGTAGGTATATTCAGTCACAGCTGAGAGGACGGCATATTTTTTGGTATGGTAGTTTTTCTGACCAATTTCTTCTCTAAAGTTATTTTACTGTGCTTTAGGTGAAAGTTTACAGCTCAAGTTAGTTTCTCATACAAAAATTTGTACACACATTGTTATGTGACCCTAGTTGCTCTCCCTATACTGTGACAGCACACTCCTCCTTTCCACCCCAGATTTCCCGTGTCCATTCAACCAGCTTCTGACCGTTTCTGCTTTCTCATCTCATCTCTGGACAGGAGCTGCCCATTTACTCGTGTATCTACTTGAACTAAGAAGCGCACTCTTCACAAGTATCATTTTATGTCTTATAGTCTAGTCTATTCTTTGTCTGAAGAGTTGGCTTCCGGAATTGTTTTAGTTCTGGGTTGACAGAGAGTTCGGGGGCCATGTCTGCTGGGGTCCCTCCAGTCTCAGTCAGACCATTAAGTCTGGTCTTTTTACCAGAATTTGAGTTCTGCACCCCACTCTTCTGCTCTGTCAGGGACTCTCTGTTGTGTTCCCTGTCAGGGCAGTCATTGGTGGTAGCTGGGTACCATCTAGTTCTTCTGGTTTCAGGCTGATGGAGTTTCTGATTTATTTGGTCCCTTTTGTCTCTTGGGCTAATGTTTTCCTTGTGTCTTTGGTGTTCTTCATTCTTCTTTGCTCCACGTGGCTTGGGACAAATTGATGCACCTTAGGTGGCCGCTTGCTAGCTTTTAAGACTCCAGGCACCACTCACCAAAGTGGGATGCAGAACATTTTCTTAATAAACTATGTTATTCCAGTTGACCAAGATGCCCATGGTCCCCAGACCTCTGCCCCTGCTACTCTGTTGCTCAAAGTGTTTGGTTGTATTCAGGAAACTCTTAGCTTTGGTTTAGGCCAGTGTTACTGACTTCCCCTGTATTGTGGTTGTCCTTCTCTTCACCTAAGATAATTCTTGTCTACTATCTCTCGTAAGTGAATTCCCCTCTCCCTCCCTCCCTCCCCACCGTGATAACCATCAAAGAATGTTTTCTTCTATGTTTAAACCTTTTCTTGAGTTTTTATAATGGTGGTCTCATACAGTATTTGCCCTTTTGCAGCTGACTAATTTCACTCAACATAATGCCTTCCAGATTCATCCATGTTATGAGATGTTTCGCAGATTCATCGTTCTTTATCGTTGTGTAGTATTCCGTTGTGTGAATATACCGTAATTTGTTTATCCATTCATCTGTTGATAGGCACCTGGTTGTTTCCATCTTTTTGCTCTTGTGTTGCACAGCAGTGCTGCAGTGAACATGGGTGTACATGTATCTATTCTGTGACGGCTCTTATCTCTCTAGAATGTATTTCAAGGAGTGGGATTGCTGGATTGTGTGGTACTTTTATTTCTAACTTTTTCAGGAAGTGCCAAATCGATTTCCAAAGTGGTTGCCCCATTTCTAAAGTTATTTTGAGGTACATGAGTAATTAGATTTTGGTTAGTCCTAAAAAAAATTCACACATCTGTTGTAAGGTTCTATACCTGAGAGGGTGCCACTGTATCCTTTCTTCATATATGAGATTTTTATACTCTGAAATCTGGGCTGTAGGGAAAAAAACAGCTACCCCCTTTCGGATTGTGTATTGTTTGCTTTACATTTAGAGTATGCAGGGACTGAGAGATTGGATCCTTAGCCCTTTTTTATTTCCTTCTGTGACTCTCTTGATGAATCTTACTGCTTGCTGGACTTTCTGCTCCTCAGTTGGCTGGGAAAGGTACTTTTTGCACTGTTGTTAATATTTGTGTCAATAGTTGCTGAGTGTATTCAATCTACTAGTTAGAATGTATTTATTTCCCTTATCTTTCTCTTAGCATGTTGTTGTTTTCTGCTGTTGATTACGACTCACAGCTACCCTGTAGAACAGAGTAGAACTGCCCCCATAGGATTTCCAAGGCTGTAGTGTTTACAGGAGCAGATCGCCAAGGTCTTTTCTCCTGTGGTGGATTCAAACTGTCAACTTTTCAGTTAGCAGCATAGCTGCTTAACCACTCTGCCACAAGGGCTCCTTTCTCTTAGCATAACTAATTGAAAATTGCCATTATTTAGTAACCTCCCTCCTTACTCCCAACTTGCCTTGTTCAGTGGTAATATGGTTTGATATGATGCTCTTTAATAAAATTCTTGAAACTAGCAGAAAGCTAATTAATTTTTTCTTTATTTGATGCAAGTAAAATAATCAGGCTACAGTATACACTTTAAGAGGTGATTAACTTGATTAAAGTCTCTGAAAATTGCTATAGATTTGTTTTGAAACGGAGTGGTGTAGACATTAGTTTACTTACAACATTAGTTTTAGGGTTCCTTGCTATTACTGAAGGAGGCTGATTTTTCATTTTCTTATACTTGTCGTTTACATTTTCAAAAAATCCACAATTTTTGGTATTTGGTTAGAGGCATAAAGTGTGTGCATATGAATATTTAAGTGTGTGTGTTCATACATATGTTGTGACCTGAACCTGAGTGCAGAAAGGCCATATCGCTTCAGGTGAAGATGATAATATAGGATTCCAGTGGCATTTCTGACTTTTGTAAGACCTAACAGTAAATAAAACTATAAACCCAGTCAGCCTTTGATAACAGATGTTTAAGTTAGTTTGCACTTAAATAGTTCAGGTCAGACTAAGTGTTTCTGTTAACTGAGAAACAGCTAGTGTGGCCATTTATAGTCAGAAAATAAGGACGTATGCCCAGGCCAAAGTGAAAAATGCATCTTTGTGCATAAAACAAAACAGAATTGGCTATTTTAGTTTTCTTGTAGAATTTCTGAGTTTATGGTCATCTCTTTAGCTTTTTACCCTTATAGCCTCTGTGTTATATTTTACTTATCTTTTTCATGAGGAAAGTTGAGGTGGTTAATTGTCTAATTTTTTAGCTAAGGATCTAAGTGAAATGATGTACATGTCTGTTTTTTGAGTGTCTTCTTTCTAACTGAATACTTTAATGTATATATTCAGAATATTTGTATGTCTTCATGATAAAACATTTAAACAGATTAAGAAAGTTTAGTCAGACTATAATCTCAGGTTAAAATATAAAACAAAATAATCTCTCTACTGTTTAGCTTCACTGTTTAAAATTTGTATCTTCAGATAACGTTGAATTGCTACTTTATGCTTAGATATAGTTCTCTGATAATTCAGTTTTCTTGATGGTACTTGAATTCCCTCTAGCTTTGAGATACACGAGACTTGGGCTTCATTTTTTGTATCATTAAATGGGGACAGATTGCAGTCAGTTCAGGGTATAAAGCCAATGCAAAAATGTGTGTTGCTATTAATCGGGGTTAAATGCTTTCCTTGGAATTAAAAGGAATATTTTTAAAGACAGATACTTTTGGTTTTGTTTTGCTCTAGTTGGTGTTTGACGTATTTGTGCCTTCCTACCATCTCTGTTGAATGGTAGATGGCATCAGGGTGATAATGATAGGAGCTCAGATTTATTGCTCACTTTCTAAAATACTTCTAGTACTGTTAAGTAATTTCTATACATCATGTCACATTTGTTGTTAGGTGCCGTTGAGTCGGTTCCAACTCATAGCGACCCTGTGTACAACAGAATGAAACAGTGCCCAGTCCTGCGCCATCCTCACAATTGTTATGCTTGAACACATGGTTGCAGCAACTGTGTCAGTCCATCTCGTTGAGGGTCGTCCTCTTTTTTGATGACCCTCTACTTTACCAAGCATGATGTCCTTATCCAGGGACTGATCCCTCCTGATAACATGTCCAGAGTATATGAGACGTAGTCTTGCCATCCTTGCTTCTAAGGAGCGTTCTGGTTGTACTTCTCCCAAGACACATTTGTTGGTTCTTTTGGCAGTCCATGATATATTCAGTATTCTTTGCCAACACCACAATTCAAAGGTGTCAGTTATTTGATCTTCCTTATTCTTTGTCACATGTAGCCCTCATGATAATCACCATGAGGAGTGCACTTTCAGAATCAAATCCTTGTCTTCCAGATAAAGTCATGAAGGCATATAGATACAAATGCCACTGGGCAAGGTTTCCCAGTGGGCTAACCAGTACTTTTTTTTTAAACCATACTACCTTATGTGGACTGGTTAACAGTTGTCTGTAGTGTTTCTAAGTAATACTATTTGATAGTACCTGTTACTTTTGGGTCCTTTACCTAATGATTTTTCTATTTTTTTTTTTTTTAAAAAAGAATTGTTTTCATTGAATTTTGTAGGCAAATACTTAAAAAACAAAAAACTGGCTAAGCCAGAACTAGTGCCATCAAGCTGATTCTGACTCATGGCAATCCCGTGTGTGTCAGAGTAGAACTGTGCTGCATGGGTTTTCAGTGGCTGGATTTGGCCAAAATAGATTACCGTGCCTTTCTTCAGAGGCACCTCTGGGTAGACTCGAGCCTCCAACCTTTTGGTTAGCAGCTGAGTGCCTTAACAGTTTGTACCACTCAAGGACTCCAAGAGGCTAGCTAGTCATGTCCTTTAAGTTTTTTTCAGTTTCTTATATAGTTGTATTCATCTTATCTCATTGCAGAGTGAACTGAAAATATTTTATTTGAAATTAATCCAAAATATTTTTCTACGAAGTTATTTTACTATACACTTTTGCTAACTAACATGCATTCCCCTGTCCCCAATTTAGTGGTTATGGTTCGGGTCTTTCATTGATAGTAAGTAGTGTGCATGTTTAAAGTCTTTTTTCTCCCGTTTTTGCTCTTTATTCTAAATACCTTCCTCATTATGTCTTAATTTAGCTAGTGATTTTTATTGGGAAAAGCTTATTTTTAGGAGTTAGAATATACTATTTTGTGTGCTGTGTCTAATGGAAGAGTAACAGAGCAGAACTTTATATAGTTGTACCAAATGAAATCATTTTTGATCGGTTTGTCTGCTTGCTTCTTAAACACATCCTTTTTAAAGACCTAGCTCAAATTAAGTGTTCTGAGGTTCGTGCTTACTTTCCTGGCATATGGTTTATTCTATCTCCATAGCACCATGTACACAACTTTACTCACATGTTATTGTAATTATTTACATGTCTGTCTGCTCTGCTGTTGAGCAAGTGTAGGTATTTGTAGCCAGTAGTTATTAGTTGCCATAGAGTCAGCTCCAACTCATGGTGACCCTATGTATAATAGAACGAAATGTTGCCAGTCCTGTGCCATCTTCACAGTTGTTGGTCTGTTCGAGTCCATTGTTGTTGCCACTGTGTATTTTGAGTGCCTTCCAATCTAGGGGGCTCATCTTCCAGCCTTAAATCGAACACTATTCTGTTATGATTCATAGGATTTTCACTGACTAATTTTTGAAAGTAGATCACAGGGCCCTTCTTCCTTGTCTTTTCTTAGTCTGGGAGGTCCACCGAAACCTGTCCACCATGGGTGACCTTGCTCGTATTTGAAATACCAGCAACATTGCTGCTAGCATTTTAGCAGCATGCAAGCCACCACAGTAGGACAGACTGTCAGGCGGTGGTGGTGATTATGGTAGGCTCTTATATTTATGAAAAAGGTTAAAAACTACAAACTATAGGTAAGGAGACTTTTACATATACTTTTTCAGTGTGGCTGGAAGAAAATCATGTTAATGTTTCTAGTGGATGCTTTTATTTACAAGTAATGTTTGAGTGTAGTTAGCCTATTTATGTGAGGAACAGGAGTGTTATATGACATTTTAGTGCCATCTGTTGGATACCTGGCAAAATGACTTTAAAAGTTTTTGAAAGTGTCTAAGGAATGCAAATTCTTGTTATCGTAAGTCATTATTGCTGGCATTGCTGAATGAACACTTTTTTTTTCCCTAAAAGTAGTATTTATATTCACCAATATACACAGTATTAATAATTGGCTACTGTTGTGCTTACTGATCTCCGTAAAGAAAATTGGCCAAAACATTTAGTGTAAATGCTGTTAAGTAGAGAGTTTAAAGGTATTGTTCTGTTAAAGCTAATTTTAAATTAAGAAAAAAAATCAGCTTTTGGTCTAGGAAAGAAATTTTAATTGGAGAAAAACATATAACTAGACAAAATTTGTCAATTATTTGAATATCTGAATACTTGTGCTATTTTATTGTTGAATAATGTATAAACTGTTTTAATTACAGTATCAGTATGAAATATTTAGAGTCCCTGAGTGGCACAAATGGTCAAGTGCTCAACTACTAACCAACAGGTTGATGGTTCAAGTCCATCTAGAGGCACCTTGGAAGAAAGTCCTCAAGATCTACTTCTGAAAAATCAGCCATTGCAGACCCTGTGGAGCACAGTTCTACTCTGACACATGTGGGGTCGCCACGAGTCAGAATTGACTTGATGGCAGCTCTTTTTTTTCTTTTTGTTTGGCTTATGAGACATTTAATGAAGGAATAATACAGGTGTGGTATGTGTGTTTTCGGTTTGGAGAGTAAAGTAGAACAGGGGATAAGGTGCAGGCATACCACTAATATTCTAAAGTCCATGATGGTACTGCATTTCAGATATGTGTGTATATTAAAAATAGATATTAAGCAAAATATATGTGAAGAGGTCCTGCCCTTAGGCTTTCAGTTAAGTATGAGTAAAGACAGTTAAGAAACTGATGTTTATTATATACGTAGGTTGGTGAAACCCTCTTTTTTTTTTTTTTTTTTTTTAAGTGGAGTTACAGGTGTTTTGTATATTAGCTATAAATTTTACAGTTTTGTGTTTTTTTTTTAAGAGTGAATCGTGCAGATGTGGACATTTACTATTTCCTTATTACAGTAGCCCCGCTTATGCACAGTTTTGCTTTTCCACGGTTTCAGTTAACCATGGTCAGTGGGGGCCGCAGTGCTTTGTGTTCAAGTAACCCTTATTTTTTACTTTACTTAACAGTGGCCCCAAAGTGCAAGAGTAGTGATGCTGGCAATTCGGATATGCCAAAGAGAAGTCGTAAAGTGCTTCTCTATTTTATTATTAGTTACTATTGTTAATCTTTTACTGTGCCTGATTTCTACATTAAACTTTATCATAGGTATGTATGTGTAGGAAAAAACATAGTATATATAGGATTTGGTACTATCCGTGGTTTCAGGCATCCACTGGGGGTCTTGGAACGTATCCTCCTCAGAGAAAGGAGGACTACTGTAGTAATGTTGTTGGTGTGCCTGTGCTTTTTTCCATTTCAGAGGTTCTTAGTTTTGACAGAATACTTCACCCTGACTGTATTTTCAAAAGCAAGGAAAAGAGGAGTCTTTCAGAGAAACCCAAAGGAGTTTCCTGTAGCAGTCATGATGAACATCCAAGAAGTTGTATATTTCTAGCTTCTTGAGAATATTTATGATGTTGGACAAACATTTCATTTTTAGTTTGTGTCCTGTCTTTTTAAAGAATAATAGTTTTCTCAGTTGTTGTTTTGGATGCTAATTGAGAAAAGATGAATTCCTAACCTCTCAAATAACAAATGTTTTCTTATAAATTCCTTTTACTTAATACCTTTTAAAACATTGTAAATACTGTCTTGACTTTTATAAGAACATAATAATATTGATGCTAAGAATATTAGAAGCAAACGTAGTTCATCTAATTAGAAAATAAATACCTGTGATTTTGTTAAGAATGTGTGGTATAGTGCAAAAGACATGGGATTTGAAGTTAAGAGAAACTGGCATTATTCTTCAGCTATTTTACATTGTAGTGGGAGTATTGCCTCGAACTGCCAGTAAGCAGTGCAGGACTTTGTGAATTCACAGTTTAACTACTAATCTGAGGCACTGTTTATGATTCTCTTTTTAAGGAGAATAAGTAGATTTGTATGGCAAACACTGAAGATTGAAGATTTATGTTTGTGCTTTTTAGCTACACATTTATCATATGTAACACTCAGATCTTTGCTTTTCAGTTTGTGATTCTGATGAATGCTAATAGTTATGTAAGATTAAAAGTATTTTTTTATACTTATAAAATGATTTTAATTCTAATTAGTGTCAGTTTTGTATTTGCTATGGTCAAGTGAAAATTTGATTATGGTTGAAAGTATTTGATAATGTTAACAACAATAAGGTACTTACTAAAATGTTGAGAATATGTTTGTGTATATTTTAAGTTTGATGAAACATTTAGGTTGTATAAAAAATTTTAAGTATAAAGCAAAACCTTATTTCATTGGAATCATTTGTCTTATTTCATGTAATAACAGAACATTTGAGGAAAATTTCTGTATTTAAATAAACTTATTTGATTAGTATTTGTGTTGTCTCTCTTGTAAGCTTAAAAATGAATTATCAGGTTTCAGAATATTTCTTTTTTCCCAGTTATCAGTTTTGAAGTTTTCTGTTAATTTTAGATGTTCTTTTCATTGCTTTTTTAAGACAAGGAAGGAAAAGTAGCTTTTTTTTTTTTTTTTTTTTAAAGTAAAAATACAGGCGTGCTTATTGTCTTATATTTTCAGGAGCTCATCTATTCATTTCCCTGTTGTAGCCTTTTCTTTTGTAGTTTAACACACAAGCGACTAGATAAAGCTTTAAATAGCAAGAGTAATGATGTTTCTACTTTTCTTGATTATTAATGACCTCAGACTATAAAATTATATTCTTTTGCAGTATCCCTTTTACTATTCAACGACTATGTGAATTGTTAACAGATCCAAGGAGAAACTATACAGGAACAGACAAATTTCTCAGAGGAGTAGAAAAGGTATTTATTTTATGATTGGAATTATATTAAATTGTAGCCTCATAGATTCCAAAAAGAACACTGAGTAAGGTCTGTTTTGGGCACCTTTTCTTCATATGGGTTTGTCAAGCCTGCCTGAAGTTTCCCCCAAATTGTATTGTATATTTTAGAAAGATTGATAGGAGGTTGGGGCAGAGGAGGACTGATTGTGATCAGTTAAGTTTCAGAAAAGCAGCTTATTACGATCTTGGAAATTCATTTACACATCAACATATTCAAGGTTCTCACAAGGTCTACAATTTTGAGTGTTTGTGCAAATTTACTTGCCCATGGAATTCTCTTTCTCAGTTCTGGGGTTTAGAGGCACACACCTTGGGAAAATTGCTGGTGCAAAGCATATAAAGTAGCTTTTGAGTGGGAGGATTCAGGTCACATTTAAGAGTGAGAATAGCCTTAGGTTTTTTGTAGGTGAAGAGAATTGGTAAGGCAGAGAGAGTTGTTAGTAATAAGGGAAGGGCATTAGTGATCAAAAACATCAAAGTGTTTGACAGAATGAAAAGAAGTTAACTGGTCTGGAGTGAAGGAATGAAGGAGCCCTGTGGGAACCAGGATTGTACCAGTGGGTTGCTAATTCCTTTAGTTTGTGATTGATCCTAAAACATAGTCCAATGTTCATTTTAAGGTTCTGATTCGAGTTTAGTTTGTTTTATCCTTGGAGCAGGAGTCTAAAACCATTACTTAGAAATTTGCAATAAGTCTTAGGGCCTTAAAAAGCCAAAAAACACAACCCCGTTGCCGTCGAGTTGATTCCGACTCATAGCAGCCCTATAGGACAGAGTAGAACTGCCCTGTAGGGTTTCCAAGGAGCGGCTGGTGGATTCAAACTGTCGACCTTTTAGTTAGCAGTTGTAGCTCTTAACCACTGCGCCACTCTTAGGACTTTAGGGGGTTATTATGTCTCGTTGATCCTCTTTGCCTTCAGTTGAATAAGATTCCTGAAGGGCAGGAAACCGAGATGATTCATTAGTACTTATTTTTCAGCTTAAGGACTTTTAATAATGACTCCCACATTTTGGTGATCTTTGGGTGAAGAGGCAATATAAGTAGTCATATCAGAGGCTATGCATTCAAATCATGGCTGCAGTACTTCATAGTTGTGACCTTGGGCCGCTTACTTAACCTAAGCTTTAGTTTCCTCATCTGTTAAATGTGGATAATAATAGGGCTCTGAGGAAGATTAAACATAAAGCACTTATTGTGGCTCATAGTAAAATTAAATTGCAAAGAATATTGACTATTTAAAGTTATTACCAGAAAGATTTTAAGTATTGTATTACAAAAATGCCTGAGTCTTTTTTCTTGGGGTGTACGGTACTACACATCAAGCTCTGAATTGGGTACTGCTTTATAAAGAAAATCATTATAATTAGGTTTTTTTGGCATAAGTACTTCAATCTCTAAACATCTTGGGGTGATTCTGTCTAAAATAAAAGAGCATAGTTCCATTCTATTACTTACAGTACATAATGTCATGTCTCTAGAGTAACAAATTTGGGTAAAAAAATAAGACTACCAAAAAAATAAATGGTTTACTAGGATATTATATTTTGGTCCTTTGTTAATTGTTTTAATTTTTTGTTGTTTCATCAGAAGTTTTTATTTTTAACCATTTTCTTCTATTAGTCATCATAAATGGAAACTTAACCCATCCGGATGATTTTGACAAATGAAAAACAAATTATTAAACTACATTTGTAATTTTTTTTCATATTGAATAACCAATTTTTGTTATTGCAGAATGTGATGGTTGTTAGCTGTGTTTATCCTTCTTCAGAGTAAGTATGGAGGTTTTTTCCTATTTTTTATATACTTCTTATAATCCAGTTATATTATTTCTAATGTATTATTCTTAAAGGAGATTTTATTTATTTCATATGTAATGAGGCATAATAACATTTATAAATACTTGTGAACCTACCACCCAGTCTCCAGAGTAGCATATTGCCAACATTATTACCGGTGTGTTTCTCCAGTAAAGAGATTTGGATTAAAGAGATTGGTAATTTACTGTAATCCTAACACTGTTGGATTTATGTACTATCCATGGCACTCAGAGCTCTGGGATCCTGTCCTAGATAACATTTACCAGGAATCTCTAGGGCATGATTCCTAGGTTTGGAATAGCTGCTTGATGACATTTCTCTTCTTTTTGTTAAAGTATTTCCAGTTGTCAAGATTTATATAAGAAATAAGAACTCATTTTAGACAGGGTGTTTTCAATCTTGGCACCATTGTTAGACTGGGTAATTCTGTTGTGGGGTCTGTTCTATGCATTGTTCAGCAGCATCCCTGGCCTCTAGTCTATGAATGCCAGTAGCACCACCACCCCCAATGTTGTGACAACCAGAATGTCTTCAGGCATTGCCAGATATCCCCTGTGGAGTGAGGAATGGTCCTGCTGAGAACCACTGATTGAAAGTTTAGACTGCCTCTGATTTCATAAAGTAAGACAATAACAACAGTGAATTAGTTTTTAGAACTCTTTTAAGAGCGTACCTGTGTTTTTAAATAAGATAGTAAGATAACCCCATAATGTCATGTATTTCTTGGCAGAAAAACTGTTAAAGGTATATGACAAAGAACTGCTTAACTTTACGAAGTTTTTGTAGGTGAAGAGAATTGGTAAGGCGGAGAGAGTTGTTAGTAATAAGGGAAGGGCATTAGTGATCAAAAACATGGGTCTAATACTAATCAGGAGTCATTTTTAACTTCACTAAAATGTTTTTGTTTTGCTAATGAGTATGAGCTATTTTGGAAAGAAGTGCAAAGTCAAATCATAAGACTGTAGCAGTTTTTTTCCTCCTTATACTCATGGTGTATTCCTGTTATTTCTTACAAAAGCTCTTTTAAACCCATGAGTCTTACCAGATTAAAGAACTTAAACCATCCATAACAGTGCCTTTTCTTTGTTTATAGGAAAAATAATTCTAATAGTTTAAATCGAATGAATGGTGTTATGTTTCCTGGAAATTCACCAAGTTATACTGAGAGGTGAGATTATTGATTTTAATCTGAAGAGTTTGCGTTTTTCTAATTTTGAGTAGCAGGTTTAATATGTATGTGAAATTAGGCATTTTATGCAGGATATTTGATAATACTAAACAGAATTAGTTAATTTGGTACCTCATGGACCTGAAAAGTCATAATTATAGCAGATACTTCTATGGTATGTTCATATAAACATACTTCAGGAGGGATGACTTTTTACCAAAATGATAAAATAATACTCATTTGTCTTATCATAGGTCTAATATCAATGGGCCTGGAACACCCAGGCCACTTAATCGACCAAAGGTTTCTTTGTCAGCCCCCATGACAACAAATGGTTTGCCTGACAACACAGACATCAAAGAGGCAAACTTACAGCAAAATGAGGACAAAAGTCACAGGTTTGTTATGTGATTATATATTTTTTAAAAATTCATAAATTATTAATGGTTTTCAGCATTTATTGTATACTATTTACAATTTATTATTTGAGGCATAAAACAAGGTTTTAATGAGGTTATAGGAGCTACACCTTCTGTTTGCAGCTTTAGCACATGCTGAGAATGTGCACAGAAAAGGCTTAAAGATGCTATTTTAGGGAGATCCTCTGTATGCAGGGTCTTAGGAATTTAAGTAGTCATACCACATTCTATTTATTTTTGAAAGTTACTGGAAAAGAGATTAAGAGCTTTGTAAATGATTTGAAATTTTGTGAGTAGTTTCTCGTTGTAGATCATAACAGTAGACCTTTTGTTTATTTCCGACCTCAAACTCTACATCACATTCAGGGAAAGAAGATTAAGTAAGCAAGAGGCCTTAGAGAGTATGTCCATATGGAGACTTGTAGTTTTATTATAGGAAGACATTTAACTGGAGAATTGAACAGAAAAGTATAAAATGTTGACTAGTTCCTAGTGGTAAATATTTATGAAACAGTTTGGGTTCTCTTGAAATTATTTTCTTTTGTCTTTGTTTAGATGTTATAATTTAACTTTGACACTGAAATACCATTAAAAAAATTATTAGACCTTAAAATTGAGGATGTAGGAGATGAGGAAAATAATCTTATTAATGACACTTTCAAAAACATTTACAGTGACTCTCTGACATCTGAATCAGAAGGTTCCTCCGTGAGCCCTATAAAAAATAAACACCCAGATGAAGATGCTGTGGAACCTGAGGGGCATGAGGTAAAAAGACTCAGATTTGACAAAGAAGGTGAAGTAAGAGAGACAGCCAGTCAAACAACTTCCAGTGAAATTTCTTCAGTTATGTTAGAAGAAACAGAAGCATCATCTTCATCTCAGGATAAAGATAAAGAAAGTAGTGGTACCAGACAGCACTGTACAGAAGAGGATGAAGATGAGGATGAAGAAGAAGAAGAAGGTATTTAGAGACCATCTGTAAAGGGTGGAGTAAGGAGATCCTGAAATTCTTGTACTTCATTTTTTCGTGAAAGAATTTAACATAATGGAACTCCTTATAATGCTGATGTTGGGCTTTTCTCCCACCTGTATGTAGTTGCTGCTGAGTTTCAGGGGATATGATTTGAACTGTAGAATATCAGAATTCATGAAACTTAACGGTGGAAGTGTTTTGAAACTAAAATTTAACTACAACAACGTTTGCTTATTTTTAGAGTCTTTTATGACATCAAGAGAAATGGTCCCAGAAAGAAAAAATCAAGAAAAAGAACCTGATGATGCCTTAACTGTGAATGAAGAGACTTCGGAGGAAAATAATCAGATGGAGGAATCTGATCTGTCTCAAGCTGAGAAAGATTTACATTCTGAAGGTAGTGAAAATACAGGCCCTGTAAGTAGTGGTTCTGACTGCCGAGAAGCAGAAGCATTAGTAGAATCCGATTCCAGTAAAACTGGAGAGATTCTCTCAGAGTCATTCATGGAAAACGACGGAGCCACAGAAGTCACAGATGAACCGATGGAACAAGACTAACTATTTAGAAATGTTTAGATGCAGTATTTTACGTACAGTTCTGGTTTTACACTGTATAAAACTTTTATGTAATAAAGTGGACCTTTAGTTTTACAAGAGAAGCAGGTTGTAAAATTAAGTACTTTATGGAATAAATCCTGAAAGAGTTGTACATGTAAGAACTGTGAATATCAGCTCCTCTGGGTCCTGCTTACCGCTGACTTTTTTTGGTCTGGTCAAATCAGTGGTTTGTGTATAGATTTTTCTTTTTTTAATTTAGAATTAAAGTTTTTAAACTGGAAGGTAATAATTATAATTTTGAAAACCTTTTGGAGATTATCACATTTAGTTTATACATATGCAAGAAAGCTTTTTGTCTTGTCTCTTTCTGACAGCTCTAACAGTTTTCATGTTTTGGTCATAGTTTCAACATTTTAACGTGAATTATAGGGTTTCATGCTGGTTTCCAGATTTTATTGTTTTGACTATGTACAATGGAACTTTAAGTCATATATACATACATACACACACACACACACACACACATACATATACACATATATATATTATTCTAAGGGGGGAAATGTTATATTTTTCTGTTTCTATAAAGAGATGAATACAGTGGATACTTTTTCTATTGGTAATGATTGAGTTCACCTCTTTCAGAAGACAGTTTCTTTCTCTTCTGAGTAATTCAAATAAAATCTGGCCCTTGTGAAACCCTGGAAATCTTAAGTCTGTTGAAATACCAGGTTAAACACATTCCAAGAGATCTGTTCAAAACTAAAATTCTTTTGTATACTTCTGAGGTGCCTGAGAAGAAAACTTCATTATTTATGAGAAAACGTGCTTTATCTTGGAAATTGTGTTCACACATTAGCTTACTGTTTTGTAGGATGAATGCTTATGAAGCTGACGTAAGACCATCTCAGAAGAACCAGGCAGGTTCCTTGACCTTTTGCTTGCTTTTCTGAACATTGTGAATATTACACATTTCTTTCTAAATTATTCTAGAGTATGCAAATGTCAATGGTTTGAAACACCACTGTACTGGAAGAATTAATATATTACTTTAGTAATGTACCTGGGCTTAATGACTAAAGCTTTAGGGGTGCATAGAAACCAACATAATTTGTATGACATTTTGAAGTGAATTAAATATTTTTGAACATGCTTCTTGGACAGCCAGTGTTATATTTTTCAGATGAACACAAAGCACAATGATTACTCTAAACTCAATATTTTCAAATTCACATATTTAAAGTCATGCAAGCTGCAACTTCCCTGTCGAAATTACTGGCTGCCAAATTTATACCTGTTTCTTCAGCTGTACCTTTTGATATTTAGAATTTTTAAATTTCTGTAAAGTAAGTTTTGTAGAATGTAATGTGTTCACTGCCTTTGTGAAGCGGTATATAATTGTATAATTTCTGTGTGTAAACTGAATGCTTGGGCTTTCAATACAGTATTCATATAAAGCAATAAATATTAATGTTATGAAATATTTGAGTACATTTTTATCAAAATATAAAAGATTCCTTTTTTTTTTAGTTTCAGATACCTGAAGTACACAGATGAACTTATAAAACTGATGCAAACAATTTCTGACACTGTATCATATGCTGGGGTGATTTGAGGGGCAAACACAAGTTTTGCATTTTGACTACTTAAATTCCTGTGACTAAAGATACCAAAATGATTTGGCTCCGCTTATGTTTATAGGGTAATGTACTACTGACTGACTTGACTGTCAGGTTCACAGCAGCTAGATGATATCTTTCTGAATATGTCTAGTAGTTGAAATAAAAACTGCATATTGATTTACTGTACCCAAGAGAGATGAAAAATCAAACATTGTAATTTTTTTGGTTGTTAATTTTTGCAAAAATGTTAAGATGAAGCAGATTTTAAATGTGACATTAATTTGTAGTGACCTGTTACTTTATTTTGTTGAGGGATATTTTGCCAATGAGAACAGATTTTAAACATTTTAAGTTTAGAAATTTTGAAATTTTCTTTAGAATATTTATGAAATTATTGTCAATAAACCTATTCTTTAAGATCCTGAGACCTTTTGATATTTTTTATTTTAATTGTAGTGCCATGGACCATTTGTAAACAAATCAATAGTTACTTTTGTTGGTTATAAGTTGAAGATTTAGCATCATGACTTTGAGGTCTGTGGTTTTATTTGTAAACTTGCAGTTACTATTTTTGCAAGGGCAAATGTATTTCTTTATTAAATAAAGTAAAATAATGGTGAAATGTACCAAAATACCATCACTTAACTCTATGAGAGATCTGCATTTTAATCTATAGTTTACTATTTATTAGATATTCATATGTTGATCATAGATCAAACTTATTGCTGTTTATACAGGTAATTGTAGAATGCTCATGGAATATCTTTTTTAGGATAGGTGGAATATCTCTATAGTTAAACTGGGAAACCTTGTTCATCTGGTTTAAAGTATTGATGGCCATTTGGAAGTAAATTTCCTCAAGTATGCATAGGTGCACTTACACAGACTTTGCTTAATGAAAATGTCAGTTCTAATAGTAACTGACTCGTGTGAATTTTTGAAAGGCTAATTTTAGGCACACGTCGTTAATATATATATCAAGCAAAGTCATTAAAAGATTTAAATGAAGAATAAGGACCTCAATGATTAAAAATATTATTTTATTTTTTGGCCTTGAGCAGGTTGTTTACCTGTTAGACTCTAGACTCTGAACCCAAAATGTAAAAATAATTTGAAGATGTTGATGAGGAAAGCGAGAATATATAATATGTTCTTAACACTTTTTCTTTTAAAAAAGTGAAAACAAATTGTCCGTATGCTTTTGAAAATAGATCTTCTCAATTCTGAAAACGTAGCAGAACAGAAAAAGTAGTGGAAATGTCATTTTAAATGTTGATTATTAGGTAAGTTTTTAATTCGATTAGGGTTTATCTTAGCTATACTTTTGAAGTGTGGGCTGAACAGTAGAGTTACCAGTCAGGGAACCGTAAGGTTTTTGTTTTGAAAAGGCATCCAAGAAATCCTGGGCCGGAAAGCGTGGCCTGTTAAAGCATTGAGGTTCAGAGTGTTTTGTTTTGCTGGTGTAGATAGGCATGTGTTTATGCATTTTTGCATTTGTAAAATCAGACAGCAATTTTTCAAATAATGTAAATGTAATATACTAGTTTACTTATAAAGGTACTTGGGCAGAATCTAATGCTGCTAAAATGTTTGATTATGAAAAATGTAACTCGTGGTAAGGATGAATTTTGCAACATGTATAGAACCAAAGGAAATAAAAATTTGGGGTAGTGTTTCAAATTGTCTTCTCAACAGGAGTTTCTTAAATACATTGGTTTTGATATGCAGCTCAGTTCTCTTGCGATTTGTGCTAATCATAAAATGGATGAATGCAAAAACACGTTGTAATTTCATATGGAATTATTAAAATCAGGTTTACTGGATTATTGGCCTAATAAGAATGCTAGTATGTATTGGTTAGAATACATCTAATATTTCACATTTAAAAAATACTCAGTACACTTCAGAATTTTCTTTTAACTTGAAGCCTAGATTACTTTGCCAAATAAATGTATTATTTTCATAATGCAATAAAGTATAAATTAGATAAAACTATCTTCATGTGTGGAATTACTTTATTTGCCATAATAGTTCACTCTTTCCTGTCCCCGCCACCTTCACTCACCCACCTCAGAATGTCAGAATCCACAAGCCATTTTTCAGTTCTATAGGGACAGAAAGCTTAGTGCAGGACTTTAATACATATGTCTGTTTCATAAGTGATGATGGGGTATTTCAGCAGATGCGTCTGAATTGAACAGACAATTGTGGTTCTTTGTGGACAACACAAACCTAATTTTTGGTAAGATTTATCATTTTAAAATTTCTTTGTTGGCATCATTTGGCACTAGCTTGCATGCATAGTTCTACAACATTTGAGTTAGAATCATTTTTGAAATCTCACATTTCGGACAACTACAAGGGAAGAAGCAGAGAATTGCCCTAAGTGGAGAGGATAGTTCTGTTTTCAACTGTGGATTCTCGTTTTCTTACGTTGTTGACACAGTGGGTGATAATAGATGGCAATGTTAGTGGCGCTCAGCTCTGAAGATAGGAGTATTAATCAGCATGTTTGATAGCTTAGTTAAAAGATTTTTGAGTTTAGCTTCTCATTCATATTTGATCTCTAACTTATCCCCACTTGATTTGATTAGTTATAAAATGGTAGAGTTAGTACAGAGTCTCGGGTTAATGATAAGAAGACTGATTAGTCCAACGACTAGCAGTAAGATGATTTCTGGCTACTTGTCTATCTAAAATGAAGAGCACACTATTCCCTTTTTTATTCTAACAGTTGTTAGAGCAATGAACTTTGTTCAGTAAAACTTAGTTGAGTTTTTATCTTTGGGTTTATTTCTAAAGTTTCAGATTTTTTTCTCCCCAAAGACTGTTTTTTTAAACTAAAAATAATGGTGAATATACAAGAATGCAAGCAATTCTCTAAAGACTCCACTGTCTTCTCATCTTTACAGCCTCTCAGGCTAGCCCTGTGCTTGGCAAGTGGTACAGTCAGAAGCAGGTGGGCTATGTTGTACCCTGTCTACACGATCTGCAGATCCTATGTCTACTTTGTGCCCACTTGGAGGATGCTAAATTGACCCTTTTTTTTGTTGGTAGGTTTGTGGAATTGGGAGCAATACACTATTGAACATCTTTCACGTGAAATCAGTGGGTAGTTTGTGTCACCAGGAAGTGTGCATCTCAATAACGGGACACTTGGCGTGGCATTAAGACCAGCTGCCCCTGGTCTGTACCAATAGAAAGGCAATACATCTTCACTTAGTTGTCAGGGGATAGGTGTTTCTGCAAGTGGGAAGTTGTGTGACCACCTGAGTCCTGCTTTAGGCATGGAATAATGGGACTTGATGTTAGGTCAATAGATGTTTGAGAAACTTGTGGCTGAGGAGGCAAGTGAATTTTAATATATTTGCTGAGAATTTGAGGGATAAATATGTGGTTAGTATTGTGCTATCTTCATTTTGGATCATTTTCGTTTTTGCATTGCTTGCAATGTTACAGAATGGAAAAGTAAGCTTAGTTGATGGTGACTAACAGCATTCCCATGTGCTTTTTGGAATGCGTGCAGTCTCAACCTGGCTAGGTACCTAAAATTTAGTTGGTCAGAATTCAGAACACAGTTTCCCATATAAATTGTTAAAAATGGGGCTAGATTTTCAGGCCATTGTACAAAAAGCTGTTTAGTCCTTAACATGATTGAATTATAGCAGTTAGGTCTAACAACATTTCAGTTGGAAAATGGGTCTGTTTCTAATGTGGTTGGTCAAAAAAATGGTGCTCCCACAGTTCTAGCTGTGGAAAGGAGGACCACATAGGTGAAGGTTCTGTGAGGGAGGACCCAGCAGTTCACCAAATACATCAGTCTGGGATTATGAATTTAATACAAACTACAAATCTTAATATTTGGTGGTTCAGAATTCGATTGAATTCGGAGTGTCTTGTGGTCATTGTGGTATTTTTGATATTGAATATTGGAAGTGTATTCTGGATATAGGTTGTTAGGTGCCATTGAGTCACTTCTGACATAGCAAATTTGTGTACAGCAGAATGAAACACTGCCCTGTCCTCCGCCATTCTCACAATCCTCGCTGTGTTTGAGCCCATTGTTGCAACCCCTCTGTCAATCCATCTCTTTTTGCTGACCCTCTACTGCACCAAGCATGATGTCCTTCCTCAGGGACTGGTCCCTCCTGATGTCCTAAGTATGTAAGAGTAATCTCGACATCCTCGCTCCTAAGGAGCATTCTGGCTGTACTTCTTCCAAGACAGATGTATTTCTTCTGGCAGTCCATGATACAGTCAGTATTCTTCGCCAACACCATAATTCAGAGGCATCAACTCTTCTTTGATCTTCCTTATTAATTGTCCAGCTTTCACATGGATATGAGGTGATTGAAAATACCATGGCTTGGGTCAGGTGCACCATAGTCCTCAAAGTAACATCTTTGCTTTTGAACACGTTTTTAAAGGGGTCTTTTGCAGCATATTTGCCCAGTGCAATGCGTCGTTTGATTTCTTGACTGCTCTTCCATGGGCACTGGTTGTGGAGTCAAGTAAAATGAAATCCTTGACAACTTCAATCTTTTCTCTGTTTATCATGATTATTACTTATTAGTCCAGTTGTAAGGACTTTTGTTTTCTTTATGTTGAGGTGTAATCCATACTGAAGGCTGTAGTCTTTGATCTTCACCAGTAAGTACTTCCAAGTCTTCTTTGCTTTCAGCAAGCAAGGTAGTGTCATCTTCGTATCACAGATTGTTAATGAGTCTTCCTCCAATCCTGATGCCCTGTTCTTTGTATAGTCCAGCTTTTCGGAGTATTTGCTCAGCCTACAGATTGAACAAATATGGTGACAGATGGGTGGTGAACCAAGATGATAGCAAACACTAATTGAGCACTTACTCTGTTCCACACTCCTTAGCATGTCATGTGTTACCTCACTTAACCTTCCCATAGTATCCCTATTTCACAGATGAGATATTTGAGGTAAAGAAAGACAACTTGCCCTGGAACTCCTCAGAAGTTCAAGGTCAGGAGAACCAGGAGGTCTGAGTACCAAGCCCAGTGGTATTTATCCATTATGTGTAGGTGCTGTCTAGGCTGGGAGGGCCTGCAGAAGTAGTGTGTACTCATGAGGTGGACCACAGAGGAAGCCATCCCTGGTACCCGAAGGTTCTCAGAGCCGCTTAGACTTGGCACATGCAGGTACATCAAAAGGTGTCCTCGTCATTTACAACAAACCCAAGCTCTTGGTTTCACACTCTATATAGTTCACCATTTGGCTTTATCTTAATCTTCTGAAATCATCACCCATGTTTTTCCAGTGCAAAACCTCCTAAGTCCAGCTAGATATTTTGAGGACATGATCTATATTTTAAATAAGATAATGCACACTTAGCAAAAATTCAAATAGTATAGTATATACCGACTGTTACCTTCCCATTGCCCTTGAGTTCAAATGGCCCAGTTATACTTCCTACCCCAGAGGCAAGTGGTGTGCTTGAGAGCAAGGATTCTGGAGCCAGACTTTCTGGGTTTGAATCCCAACTCCACCACTTGCTAGGTATGTGAGCTCTGTACGTCTCTAAGATAAGGAAGATAAGGTACCTACCTCACAGGGTTGTTTTGAGGATTCAACATTAGAAAAGCACCTGGCACGAAGTAAGCACTACATGTATGTAAATTAAAAAAAAAAAGCCTTTAAAAAAATTTACTGTATTTTTCCAGAGAGAACCGCATACCCTTGCAAAGCACAAAGTGCTTATTACCCGCTCTCCTCTGACTCCCTTTCCGTAGTGGAAGCACACTGCACACTTCGAGGTGCACCTTGTTTTTTCTTCCCTATTTAGTATATCTTGTCTGTACTTCTACATCAGTACCTAGAAAGCCGCCCCAGTCATTTTAACAGTTGCATAGTATTTCACTGTATGCTGTTGTTAGCTGTTGTCGAGTCAGCCCCCTACCCATGGCAACTCCATGTACAATGGAAAGAAACGCTGCCTGGTCCTGCGCCATATCCATGATGGGTTGCAGATTGGACCATTGTGATCCGTAGGATTTTCACTGGTTGATTTTCAAAAATATATTGCCAGGCCTTTCTATGTAGTCCATCTTAGTCTGGAGGCTCTGCTGAAATCTGTTCAGCATCACAGCAACACAACGAGCCTCCACTGACAGGTTGTGGCGGTGCACGAGGTGCGTTGGACAGGAATCAAAGCCAGGTCTCCTGCATGGAGGATGAGAATTCTACTGAGCCACTGAACCACCAGTGCCCCCATACGCTGTATAAATGAGCTATTATTTATTGAACCAGTTCCGCTTTGTTGGTGTTTTAGTGATAGTGTTTTGACTCATAAGTCAACCCCTCCCCCTGACCCCAAACACATACACACATAACCTAAACAAATTATTAAACTTTCAGTATTCTTTACAGAAGTATTAACTGAAGTGTGAAACAGACATCCTCACCCTGGGGTTGTAGTGGAGGGGAGGATGAGGCATTATCTGGCAGGCAAACCACATACTGTATTTCAAGCCATCTAAGACTGTTACGTAAAGTAAGAAAATACACAGTGGACTGAGATATGTATGACACAGTGTCTTAGTGGTATTCCACACTGCATGAGCCAGTCACCATGGTCTCTCCTTGGCTTTGCCGTTTTCATTTATTCTGAGTAGTTTGGCAATTTCTCTGTTGTTTGCATTGCTTTGGCTTGCGATAGACCATCCTGTAATAAAACAACACAGCTGCATCCATTTGTTGGTAGTTTCCTTTCTTAGGCTCTGAAAAACTCTTGGTTGTTGGAGTGGCAAGAAAATATAAAATTTCATTCATTTTTGCAATGACAAATATTTGCTTTACTAATGTCAAATTACAACAACAATATCAAATTAACTCCTTGCTGCTCTGTTTTAGTGACTTACAGGACATAATAACCATTTTTTATTTTTGGAGGCCGTGATAACTTTTTGTCTCAAAGTGGAATCATAGTATAATTCTTTTAAAGACATTAACAGTAGTGATTAATTTCAACACATAGTATCCCAATCATGTACATCACTCAATTGAAGTGGCAACGGTGTGACCAGCGATGACTGACTTTGCGTGTTCTCGTGCATGGCAACTGTCAGGACAGCCCCTGGCCAACCGCAATTGAAAGACACAGCCAGATATCGGAGAGGAGTGTCTTGGAATCAAACAGCCCAGATAGGGCTGGCCATCAATCCAAGCAGCGACCTGCTCATTTGTTTGTCAATAAATATTTATTAAGGGACTACTTATGCTCCTGGCCTTTGGGGATACAGCAGTTAATGAAGATGGACAAACAAGTAAAAATATATGCCAGATGGTGATACATGCTATGGAGCTAGATACACTAGGGAAGGAGGAGAGGGAGAGGGGGAGGGTAGTTCTATTTTGAATAGGGTGTCTTTGAAATGATATTTCGTGTTGAATGTGACGGCTGTACCTCAAGAGAAGCTCTGCTCCCTCAAAGGCAAAGCCTCCGTCTCTGCGAGTATACTTGCATCTTGTGTGGGGTCTCTAATTCTTAGACCTCTCTTGCTCATAGCCATGCACTTACAATTAGTAACAAGGTTTGGCTTCTTAATAATGGAACTTGATTTTTTTGCATTTGCACCAAAGCAGATATTTCAAGATACATTTTTTAATATATAGAAATACACATTTTTATGGTCATACACATCTACCTACCTCCCCACATCTCAGCCTCTATTCTATTATATTAACCTGGGACTTAAATGTTTGTTATGTGAACAAACGAAATCATTCTTTTTTTTTTCCAGTTAGATTCTTTTTTATGAATAGGCAATACATAAATGATTAAAATGGCAAGATAACATAAAACTCTCACTTGCACCCTTGTCTTTACCCCCCTTCTCCTCCAACCTTCTGTACCAGTAAAATAGTAGCTGTTGAGTTGACTCCAATACATGGTGACCCCATGAGTATCAGAGTAGAACTATGCTTCATAGGGTTTTCAGTGGCTAATATTTTGGAAGTAGATAGCCAGGCCTTTCTTCTGAGGCACCTCTGGGTAGACTGGAACCTCCAACCTTTTGGTTAGCAGCTGAGCACGTTAACCATTTGCACTACACAGGGGCTTCTCAATCCTCTAGAGGTAACCATTTTTGTTAGTTTCTTATTTTTTCTTCCAGAGTTTCTTCAGGCAAATATAAACAAATTAAAATACATAGTCTTATTTCCCTTTCTTTAGTTAGTATACTAAATATAGTGTCGTGCACCTTGCTGTTTTCCACTTAATATATCCTGGCGATCACTCCGTATTCTACATACAGATCATCTTGCTTTTTATCGTGTTCCATAGAGTAGATGTGCATTTGGCTTGTTTCCAGTCTTTTGCTCTGACATGATCTATTTACAAGGTTATTCATTGAAGCATTGTTTGTCAAAGCAAAAGACTGGAAACAAACCAAGTGTACATCTACCAGTATCCATTTTCAAAAGCTTTTCATCACCCCAAAGAGAAACTCTATATCCATTAAGCAGTAACTCCTCATCCACCCTCCCCCAGCCTCTAGTAACCAGTAATCTACTTTTGTTCTCTCTGCATTTGCCTCTTCTACATATTTTGCATGTGTAATCATACAATAGCTGTCCTCTTCTGGCTTATTTCACTCAGCATGTTTTCATGGTTCATTCGTGCTGTAGCACGTATCAGAATTTCGTTTCTCTTTATAAAAAAAACCCCGTTGCCGTTGAGTCGATTCTGACTCATAGCGACCCTATAGGACAGAGTAGAACTGCCGTAGGGTTTCCAAGGAGCACCTGGTGGATTTGAACTGCCGACATTTTGGTTAGCAGCCAAACTCTTAATCACTGCACCACCAGGGCTCCATTTCTCTTTATGGCTGAATAATATTCCATTGTATATATACCACATTTTGTTTATCCATTCATCTGTTGATGAACACTTGAGTTGCTTCCATTGTAAATAGTGGGGCTATGAATATTGGTATTTAAGTCTCTGAGTCCCTGCTTTCAAGTCTTCTAGGTATCTACTAGGAATGGAATTTATGGGACATATGGTAATTCTATATTTAACTTTTTGAGGAACCATCAAATTGTTTTACACATTGGCTGCACCATTTTACATTCCCACCAGCAATGCATGAGGGTTCCCATTTCTCCACGTCCTCACCAACACTTGTAATTTTTTGTTTTTCTGATAATAGCCATTCTAATGGCTAGATATGAAGTATCTCATCATGGTTTTCATTTGCATTTTCTGATGACTAATGACGTTGAACATCTTTTTATGTGCTTATTGGCCATGTGTATATCTTCTTTTGTTGGCAAAGAATATACTGAATATATCATGGACTGCCAGAAGAACGAACAAGTCTGTCTTGGAAGAAGTACAGCCAGAATGCTTCTTAGAAGTGAGGATGGTGAGACTTTGTCTCAAGTACTCTGGACATGTTGTCAGGAGGGCTCAGTCCCCGGAGAAGGACATTATGCTTGGTAAGGCAGAGGGTTAGCGAAAAAGAAGAAGACCCTCAATGAGATGGATTGACACAGTGGCTGCAACAATGGGCTCAAACATAGCAATGATTGTGAGGCTGGCGCAGGACAAGGTAGTGTTTCATTCTGTTGTACACAGGGTCACTAGGAGTCGGAAATGACTCGATGGCACCTGTCTTAGGCTGGCTTCTCTAGAGAAGCAAAACCAGTAAAACGTATAAATATTTATAGAAAGAAATATATATCAAGGAAACAGCTCACGTGATTGTAGAGGCTGGAATGTCCCAAGTCCGTGGATCAAGATAGAAGCTTCTTCCGATTCACATAGCCACAGGGGCTGTCGAACTCAAGATCAGCAGGTCGCAGAGCAGGGCTCTTGTTCACAGGCTGTGAAGCTCAACGAATCCCAAGATCGACAGATAAGCTGCTAGCTCAAGTCCCAAGAACTGGAGGTCAGACGAACAGGAGGCAGCTGCAGAATCCAGAACAGGCAAAAGCCAGAATGTCCACTTATATTTGGATGCAGGACACACACCCAAGGAAACTCCCTTTCAACTAATTGGCTACTCACAGCAGATCCCATCGTGGGACTGATCCCATATAAACACTGAGAATCATGGCCCAGCCAAGTTCACACATAATCTTAACCATTACAGCATCTAACAACAACAACAACAACAACAACATATCTTCTTTGGAGAAATGGCTACTCAAGTCCTTTGCTCATTTTTAAATTGGGTTGGTTGTCTTTTTATTGTTGTGTTGTAGGAGTTCTTTATATATTCTAGATATTACAGTGGTGTTTCTTTTTCTGTAAACTTTCAGTTCATGTCTTTTGCTCATTTTGCTATTGGGTTATTGGTCTTCAGAGTTTCTAGGAAGTCTTAATACATTACGGAAATTAACCTTTACTGTATGATATGAATTACAAACACTTTCCAGTTGGTCATTTTCCTTCTGATTTTGCATGAGAAAAAATCATAAGCAAACAAAAATATTTTTATGTAGTTGAATTTGATTTTTTTTATGGATTCTGGATTTTAAATTACTTTTAAAAGGCTCCCCCCATTTTAAGTTACATGTTTTTATTTATTAAATTTAATATTTCACCCATTTAGAGTTTATCCTTGTTTGTAGTGTGAGGTTTGGACCTAACTTTATTTTTATAGCTCAATACCATTTATTAAAAAGCACATGTTTACTGCACTGATTTGATATGCTGCCACGTGGCTTCTAAGTCTCACTGCAAAAAAATCCTGGGTGTCCTTGGGTGTCTTTCTGGATTTTCCACTTTGTTCCATTGTTCTGCCTGTTCACCGTGTGCCAGGACCATATTGGTTTAATTGCTGTGTGTTTTACTTTCTGGTGCAGCTGTTTTCTCCTCGTTGCTCTTCTTTTTCTGAGTTTTCCAGACCTCATCTGCTTGTTTATTTATTTTTCCCATATGAACTTAAGAATCAACTTTTGTGGTTCAAAAAAAATGACCTGTTGGAACTTTAGTTTTGATTATAATTGACATCTTTATGATGTTAAATCATTCTAACCAAGAACATGGTTTCTCTTTTGTTCAAGTTTACTTCTGTGACTTTCAGGGGTTTTTTAAATTTCCTTATGTAGGTGTTGCATGTTACGTGTTAAGTTTGCTCTTGGGTGCTTTATCTATTTTACTTTCTAACATGGAGGTCAGCAAACTATAGGCCGTAGGCTCACTGCCTGGTTTTGTATATTCCAAGAGGTCAGAATGGTTTTTACACTTTTGATGATTGAAAAAATTAAAAAAAATATTTGTGACCTGAGGGAAATTATTATATATTCAAATTTTGGTGTCTGTAAAATAGCTTTATTGGGACACAGCCAGGCTTATCCCTTTACATACTGTCTATAGCTCTTTTTGTGCTACAAAGAGTATTTGTGACAGAGACCACATGGCTCACACAGCCTAAAATATTTACAATCTGGCCCGTTACAGGGTAAGATTGCCACTCCCTGTTCAAACTGGTTGTGGTTTTAATGTATTTGCAAGACTCCAAGTTCATAGTCACTCATGACTGGTGTGGTCCTACTTTTGACAATTCAGAACCTAACTGAGGTTGAGGGAAAATTCGCAGAAAAACAACCTTGAAGGGCTGCTACCAATCGTTGAAATGCCTTGAGTTTATCCTGTGGAGAAATAACCTATAACCACTGACAGGAGGTTCAAATTCTGTTTTCTCTTCCAGGTGAAATTTGCTTTCTTCCTTTCAGTGGGATTGTTTCTTGTGAGGTGTGCAGAATCTTCTTTGGGGAAAGGAGGGAAAGATTCAAACTACCTAGCTACGTGACCTATTCGCAGAATAGAAATGACAACACATCCCCCTGGAGCTACCCTCCCACCAAGTTGTTCCTCGTTATTTGTGACCAAATGAAGGTGTAGCCACCTGAGCTTGGACCAGCCACATGCCCAGCATCAGGAGTCCCTGTCCTGAGAGGACTGACTGTGTCTTTCCTTTCTGTCAAGATTTTGCACAACACGCTCTTCTCTTTGTGGGGCCTTGGAATGACTAACAGCTGGCTGCTCACGTGCCCTGTGTGAAGACATCTCCACACTCTCTCACTTTACCTCCTCTTTCTCATTCTAGGGTTGAGAATCTCAGGTCCCAACTTGGTTTCTACTAATGGAGTATTAATCACGATCTGGAACTGACACAGATGTGTTAGTTTGGTCAAATAATGTACATCTCCAATTATGACAGCTTGTAGAAGTTTGTAACAGGACTTAAGTCTACTAAAGTTTATTCCACGGTCATCTGTAGGAAAAAATCTGAAAAAAGTATTTTTCTGTTTTATATCTCCAAAAGCCATAGACTCTTCAGTGTTGTGGTTTCCACGTCTCGTTGCAAACACATGCCTTTTGTGCAGCTATTCCTCAACACCACTCCCAAGAAGACTGGTACCACTTTGTATTGAAGTTTTCATTGGATTTTGAAGACTTGCAAGAGTAATGTGGGGAATATATACAGGACAGATCATTATTCTGAGATTGTCTATCTTCCTTTTGCAGTGTTAAAATGTCTTTCCTTTTTTGGAACGATGGGGTAGTGTTGTTGTTAGGTGCCACTGAGTCCATTCACACACAGTGACCTGATGTACAACTGAACAAAACGTTGCTTGGTCCTGTGCCATCCTCACAATAGTAAGCATGTTTGAGTCCCTTGTTGCAGCTACTGTGTCAATCCATCTCACTGAGGGTCTTCCTCTTTTTCTCTGACCCTCTAATTTACCAAGCATGATGTCCTTCTCCAGGGATTGGTCCCTCCTGATAGCATGTCTGAATTACATAAGCCATCCTTGCTTCTAAGGAGCATTCTGGTTGTCCTTCCTCCAAAACAGATTTGTTCCTTCTTCTGGTAGTCAGTGGTATAGTCAATATTCTTTGCCAACACCATAATTCAAAGGCATCAATTCTTCGGGCTTCGTTATTCATTGTCCAGCTTTCGCAAGCATATGAGGCGATTAAAAAGACCATGGCTTGGGTCAGGCACACCTTAGTCATCAAAGTGACACCTTTGCTTTTTAAGATTTTAAAGAGGTTTTTTGCAGCTGATTTGCCCAATGCAATACGTCGTCTGATTTCTTGACTGCTGCTTCCATGGGCATTGATTGTGGATCCAAGTAAAATGAAATCCTTGACAACTTCAATATTTTCCCCATTTATCATGATGTTGCTTATTAGTCCAGTTGTAAGGATTTTTGTTTCCTTTATGTTGAGGCTTCGGTATGGGGACAGTAGGTGAGAGTTTATAGCGGTGTCTTAATGTCTTTCTTTAATTGGTAAAACAAAATATTGAAAATCTTTGGTTGGGCCTCTTGACTACTGCAAAGCCATTATAATGTGCTTTTCCCTTTTCTGCTGTTATTGTAAGGCTGGGAAGCTGAAATATGGGCCACCCAGCCTTCAGGGGCAACCATGTGACATAGATCTGGTCAATGAGCTGGAGGGAGAAATTCCAGGTAGAGTTTCCTTGCTAGGAGAATGCTCTTTGTTCTTTGTTTATTTACCCTTTGCCCTTTACTTTTTGTACTTTCCTTCCCTCATGGTCTTAGACATCTAGTGCTGCTGTAACAGAAATACCACAGGTGAATGGCTTTAACAAAGAGAAATTTATTCTCTCACAGTCCAGTAGGCTACAAGTCCAAATTCAGGGCGTCAGTTCCAGGGGAAGGCCTTCTCTGTCGGCTTTGAAGGAAGGTCCTTGTCATCAGTCTTCCCCTGGTCTGAGAGCATCTCAGTGCAGCAACCTCAGGTCCAAAGGATGAGCTCTGCTCCTGACACTGCTTTCTTGGTGGTATGAGGTTCCCATGTGTCTCTGCTCTTTTCTCTCTTTTATATCTCAAAAGAGATGGCTTAAGACACTATCTTATCTTGTAGAGCTCATCAATATAACTGCCACTAATCCATTTTATTACATCATAGTGATAGAATATATATACAACACATAGGGAAATCACATCAGATTACAAAATGATAGACAATCATATAATACTGGGAATCATGACCTAGCCAAGTTGACAGATACTTTTGGGGGACACAATTCAATCCATGACACTTGTCTTCCTAGATGTACCTCAGACCCAAGTCTTGACACCAGTGGCTACCTTCCAGCTAAGAGGAGACCAGAATGAGGAAGAAAAGCAGCACCTTGTGGAGCCCTGGTGGCGCAGTGGTTAAGAGCTTGGCTGCTAACCAAAAGATCAGCAATTCAAATCCACCAGCAGCTCCTTGGAAACCCTACGGGGCAGTTTTACTCTCTCCTATAGGGTCGCTATGAGTCAGAGTCAACTTGATGGCAATGGGTTTGGTTTTTTTTTGGTTTGGATACATCAAGGTTGGGTTCCAAAAGTTTTTTATTTTATTAACTAGTATAATTTCTGATGGATTTGCTAGGTAGCATTTTATCAGCCTTGGCCACAAAATCTTGTGGTCAATAGAAACCGGAAACGTGTTGATGTGATGTTTCGGTGAATTCTTGTATTTGTTTGTTGCTGGTTTGGTACTTGAACTCATGCTTTTTTAATGGAGAGACGCCTTTAAGACAGAAGGTGGGCTTTTTGAGTCACCCCCCTTCTCCTCCACCTGTTCCTCCTTTTTCTCTTCCTCCTTCTTTCTTCTCTCTCCCTCTCCCCATCCCTCCTTCCCTCCCTCTCTTCTTCCCTACCTGCCCCCTCCCCCTTTCTCTCTCTTGCTAAACCTTGCACAAAAAAGGTTTTGGACTTGCTGTGAAACCCATATCATTCAAACGCTCTCTAAAGTATTTTGCATATGCCTTATTTCAGCTATTGACTTGAAGTTGATATCAACAAAGTCTAAAAATCGGCGCTTAAATACATCTTGATCATCTGTGGTAGGAAAATCTAAAGATAATGACAATTATCAAGGCATAGTAATCGTTTTAATAAATTTATTTGAATTAAAAACTAATGAAATCTTTCCTGGCATCTCTTGAAGAATGTCAGAGAGGACCCCATTCAGAATCTATAGCAACACGGCATTTCTTTTTAAAATGGCACCAAGAAGTGGCATTTCTTAAGTCATACAGCCTGTACAACCTGGGTATGTGAAACAGATGGTGATTATGATAGCAATTTTGACATCTATTATGCGCCAGGTGATTTAGAGTTACTTTTCCTAATCTTCATAACCCTGAAGTATTTAGTTATTATCCCCTCTGTATGGATAAAGTTGTCAGCTCAAAGAGGTAAATTAATCTGTCTAATGACGCATAGCTAGTTAAATGTTAAGTGGGGTTCTCTGACTTCAAAGTATCAGTTTCCTTATTTGCCTCAACCCTAGGTATGGACAACTTACAACACTTACTTGCATATTTAAAATCTTTTCCTATTACAACCCTCTCCCTGCTTCTTTCAAGTCATCAAATAATCCTGTTTATGGTATTACTGAAGGTGAAAAGTCTCCTTGGAGGTTGTCACTATGTAAGAAGTTGACGGAGTATGTATGAACAACTCCCTTTATTACAAGAGCTCCTGAGTCACACCCCTTTCAACTACTCTATCAGTGTTCTTTGGAGGTTCGATTATAGAGAACATTTTTCTGAAGGCTGAAATTTACAGGCTTCACAGATTTCTTCAGTTTATGCTTGTAGCTGTTTAACTGTACCCTTTTCACTCAACCCTAGTAAAACAACTTAGAAAAAAGTATTTGAGTAAAAGTGGTGCTTTTGTAAAGCTCATATTGTAAAGCTGCATATTATTAATGTTGTACCAACATTTGGTTTTCCAAGCCTGCTTCCTGAGGGTGTGTTATCACTGAGAAATTCAAGTAACGGAATGAAAAAATTAGATTGAAGAATAAGGGTCCCAGCATTTTGCACAATCCACATTACACAGAGCAGAAGTACAGCCTCATGGTGCCCTCTTGTGGTCACATGATTAGTTGCATGATGATGATGGAGTTTTTTCCTAAAAAAAAAAAAAGGAAAAAAAGTCCTGCATATGTTTTTAGTCAGCAACAAGTTTTGAGATGTGACAGTCCTGTCAAAACAATATAATTCAACAAACTTCAAAGTAACCACAACAGAAGATACGTAGACAACATTTTAAAGCGCTGTCAACAGAGCCTTGCAGTGAAATGTGCCAAAAACATTTGGAAGGACAGACACTAAGATCTGAAAGGGAAGTGAGGTGAGTCACATTCAGGTGTGAGAGGATTAGAACAGAGACCCAGCAGAAAGCCAGCTGAGAAACAGAGGCAGAGCGCTAAAGAAAAGGCAGACTAGAAGCTCAGTTTTCTGGCGCTGGAAGCTGAGTTTCCTGCCTTTTTTTTTTTAAGAATACAAGTTCTGTGATTCATTTTTTTATTCATCCATCACAAGACAGTTTCTTGTCTCATGGAGCTTACATTTTAGAGAGGAGAGACAGAAAATAAACGCATAAGCAAATGCATAAGCAAGATAAGAAAGTGGTAAGTGCTGTGGGGAAAATAAAACAGCATAATAACAGAGAGAGAGATAGAGAGAGGGAGAGCCATATAGCAAGATAAGGAAAGATAGATATACGGGTAGTCCCTGATTTATGACGGGGTTCCTTTCAGAGGACTCCGTTGTAAGTCAGTCTGAGGTAAGCCAAATCTCTCTCTCTCTCTTTTTTGTTTTAGTTTTCATTCTTACTGCCTTTTATTATCAGTATCTTTATGGGTTGACACAGTGGCTGCAACAATGGGCTCAAGCATAACAACCACTCTGAGGATGACACAGAACCAGGCAATGGGTCATTCTGTTGTACACAGGGTTGCTGTGAGTTGGAGCCAACACGAGGGCACCTAACAACAACAACGATCTTTATAAATCTGATCTTTGTCTTTGGAGGTTGGAAACATTCAATATAAACTTACAGATCTATTTTAAGATCTGTCATGGATTGAGGTGTGTCCCCCCAAAATATCTGTCAACTTAGCTGGGTCATGATTCCCGGTATTGTATAATTGTGTAGCATTTTGTAATCTGATGTGATTTCCTTATGGGTTGTAAATTCAATCACTATGATCTGATAAAATGGATTAGCAGCAGTTATACTGATGAGGTTTACAAGATTGGATAGTGTCTTAAGCCCATCTCTTTTGAGATATAAAAGAGAGAAGCCAGCAGAGGCACATAGGAACCTTATACCATCAAGAAAGCAGTGCTGGGAACAAAGGACGTCCTTTGGACCTGAGGTTCCTGCGCTGAGATGCTCCCAGACCAAGGGAAGACTGATGCATCACAAGGACCTTCCTCCAGAGCAGACAGAGACAGAAAGCCTTCTACTGGAGCTGATGCCCTGAATTTGGACTTGTAGCCTACTGGACTGTGAGAGAATAAATTTCTCTTTGTTA
>NW_004443956.1:3868266-3881339 GCF_000243295.1 Trichechus manatus latirostris | reverse complement strand
ACTTGTAGCCTACTGGACTGTGAGAGAATAAATTTCTCTTTGTTAAAGCCATCCACTTGTGGTATTTCTGTTATAGCAGCACTAGATGACTAAGACAACATCGTAGGTAGTAACAAAATCAAACCCAAACCCACTAATGTTAAGTCTATTCCAACTCATAGCGACCTCATAGGGTTTCCAAAGCTGTAAATCTCTACGGAAGCAGACTGCCACATCTTTCTCCTTTAGAGCCACGAGTGGTTTCAAACCACTGACCTTTTGGTTAGCAGTTGAGCACTTTAACCACTGTGACACCAGGGCTCCTTAGATGTAAAAAAAAAAAAAAAAAACACCCAGATGGTTGTAAGTGCAGTTTGTCATAACTTGAGTTTGTCATAAATTGGGGACTCCCTGTTTATAGAGAAGACTTAAAGAAAGAAGTAGTTAAATCCTGGCTACATCCTGGAGGTGTAGCTGATGGAATCTGTTAACAGGTTGGGTGTGGACTGTGAGCGGAAAAGGAGCCAATGTGGCCCCAAGTGTTTTGGCCTGAGCAATTGCCATATATTGGGGTGGGGAAGAGTCCAAACAGAGTTAGTTTCAGGGATTATGTCTTGAAAACAGTAAGTTTGCAATGCCTGCTGGGCTGCTAAGTGAGATGTTGAGTCCCTGTTGTTGTGACTTGCGGTCAGGTTGGCTCTGACTCATGGTGACCCCATCTACAACAGAACGAACTGTCATCTGGCCCTGCCCCATCTTCACGATCGTTGGTTGGCTCGAGTCCATTGTTGCAACCGCTGTGTATTTTGAGTGCCTTCCAACCTAGGCAGCTCATGTTGCAACCCTTTATCAGACGATATTCTGTTGTGATCCATAGGGTTTTCACCGGCTGAGTTTTGGAAGTAGATCACCAGGCTTTTCTTCCTAGTCTGTCTTAGTCTGGAAGCGCTACTAAAATCTGTCCACCAGAGTGACAACTTTACTTTTAAACACTTCAAAGAGGTCTTTTGCAGCAGATTTGCCCAATGCAATATGTCATTTGATTTCTTGACTGCTGCTTCCATGGACATTGATTGTTGATCCAAGTAGAGTGGAATCATTGACAACTTCCAACTTCAATTTTTTCTCTAGGAAAACCCCCCCAAAAAACAAAACCATAACATAAAATTATGTATTTGGATATTTAAAGACCACCTGAATTTATGATCGAATGGACTTTTTAATGGGATTCTGGATAATCAAGGCAGAGCTCTGATTAAAGCCACACCTGTTACTGTGCTATCTGACGGGACCAGGTCTCTGTGCAGTGAGCCATTTAGAAACCTTGTGTTTTTTAGCTGCTGGGGAATTTAGGAGTTTCAAATACGTAACACAAGGACCCAGTGCAATCATTTTGTATTTCCAAGTGAAATCACATTCCCTTCTGCAAAGTTCCTGCTGCCTGGAGTGCCCTCCTCACCTTCTCCTTGTGGTCACCTCCTCCTCTCCCTTTCAGACCTGTCCGAGTATTGCTGTTTCCTCCCTGACACCTACAGCCTGACATCGCCTGTGCTTCCTGTCACCATCACACCTTTCTTGAGCTGTTAGAAAAGTAAGAGTTAAATCGGGGATACTCGACTAGTAATTGTATGGAGAAGGGGTGGCAAATAACTTGGACTGAACTCGAAGGCATGTGTTGAGAAGGATTCTGAGGTTGCTTTCAGGCTCTACATAAGACGCTGCTGCAACTGAATGGTGGCGTCCGCCTCAGGCAGGCTGGTAACTGCCACTCCTGACACGGGGACTCCCGGTGTGCATGTGGGGTGCCAAGCTCATGTCCGGGGCCATCTTTTTCTCTGATCCTCATTTCCCCTTTGCCTCAACTTTTTTTTTTTAAATCAGTGAAGTCCATCCTTTTTTCTGTTCTTTATTTTAACCAAGATGGAGTTTGATAAACAAATGCATAAACTGTCTTTCCAGCATTTATTGTACTGTTTTTTTCCTCCCGTTAGGCTATAACCTTCTAGAGGACGAGGAGGGCGTCCTACTCCTGGCTGGCACATAGTAGGCCCTCACTAAATGTCACTTTGCATGAGAAAGCACCAGCCCCTGTGGCACTGAGGACACACAAGTGCTTGTTGACACCTCATGTGATCAAGGCCAGTAAGGTCCACACTGTTACAGCGTCAGCCACAACCACAACACAAGGCTAATGGTGATGGGATAACGACCACTCAGGGTGGCCTTACTGTAGTGGTTTCCCAGAGCGCTGTAACAAGATGCCACAAACTGGGTGGCTTACGAGAATGAAATTTATTGTCTCCTGGTTCTGGAGGCTGTTGTTGTTAGGTGCCTTCGAGTCGGTTCCAACGCATAGTGACCCCATGCACAACAGAACGAAACACTGCCTGGTCCTGCGCCATCCTCACAATCGTTATGCTTGAGCTCACTGTTGCAGCCACTGTGTCAATCCATCTCGTTGAAGGTCTTCCTCTCTTTCCCTGACCCTCTAACTTACCAAGCATGATGTCCTTCTCCAGGGACTGGTCCCTCCTAATAACATCCAAAGTATGTGAGACGAAGTCTCACCATCCTTGCTTCTAAGAAGCATTCTGGCGGTACTTCTTGCAAGACTGATACGTTTGTTCTCCCGGCAGTCCATGGTATATTCAATATTCTTTGCCAACACCATAATTCAAAGGCATCAGTTCTTCTTTGGTCTTCCTTATTCATTGTCCAGCTTTTATATGCACATGAGGCGATTGAAAACACCATGACTTGGGTCAGGCACACCTTAGTCCTCAAAGTGACATCTTGGCTTTTCAACACTTTAAAGAGGTCTTTTGCAGCACATTTGCCCAATGCAATGCATCATTTGATTTCTGGACTGCTGCTTCCCTGGTCATTGATTGTGGATCCAAGTAAAATGAAATCCTTTACGACCTCAATATTTTCTCTGTTTATCGTAATGTTGTTTATTGGTCCAGTTGTGAGGATTTTTGTTTTCTTTACGTTGAAGTGTAATCCATATCGAAGGCTATGGCCTTTGATCTTCATCAGTAAGTGCTTCAAGTCCTTACTAGAGACTAGAAGTCCTAAATAAGGGTGTTGGCTGTGTTGATTTCTTCTGAGGGCTCTAAGGGAGAATCTCTTCCATGCCTCTCTCCTAGCTTCTGGTGATGGCCAGCAACCCTTGGCGTTCCTCAGCTTGTAGACCACCCCAATCTCCGCCTCCGTCTTCACATGGCTGTCTTCTCTGTATCTCTTCTCCTCTTTTTATAAGAACACCACTTATTTGGATTAGGGTCCACCCTACTCCAGTATGCCCTCATGTTACCTGATAACATCTTTAAATACCCTATTTCCAAACAAGGTCATGTTCACAGGTACTCAGAGTTAGGACTTCAACATACATTTTCCTGGGGGAAACAGTTCAGCCCATACACTTCCCATGTGCCTGCCCCTGGGCCACATGCCCTTCATACATCGTTCCTCACAGTGTTGGTTCTCTGGGGTCAGTAAAGCACTATCTTCACTTTACAAATGGGGAAACTGAGGACCAAGGAGGAGATAAGACTTGCCAAAGCTCATTCATGTCTGAGTGGAGTAGAGGAGACTTGAACTTACATCTCACTGACTCCAGACTTACACTCTGAAATACATACAGCACTACGCTCCCTCATAACCTTATGTTAGATTTTCCCGAGTAGCAAAATAAACCATTCACAAAGGTAAAAACCTTCTGCCAAACACGAGACCTGAGAAGGCCCTGGTATCCAGGGAATGTGGCAGGAGAGACAATAGCTGACTAAAGAGCTCAACAGAAATCACACACGGTTTAGGCCGAGTCCCTTCAGGGGACTGAACTTGCAGACTGAGAACATGTGACCCAGAGGACAGGCTTCCTGCCCAGGCTTGGCAGGAGAGGCTGTGGGAAGGCCCCCGGGTTGCTAGCTCTGGAGACGGAGCTGCCTGTGGGGGGGGGGGGGTGGCCCACGGGGAGGCAAGCCCCCACCTCTGCCATTTCAAAATAATGTGCCTGTTTGTTTTTTTTTAAATAATATTTTATTGTGTTTCCAGTGAAGGTTTGCAAAGCAGTTTAGGTTTCCATTCAACAATCTCTGTACAAGTTGTTCAGTGACATTGGTTACATTCTTTGCAATGTGTGAACATTCTCATTATTTCCTTTCTGGTTGTTCTAATTCCATTAGTTTCCCTGCCCCTTTACCTTCTCATCTTTGTTTTTAAAGTAGTTGTTGACCATTTGGTTTTTTTAAATAGTATTTTCTGTGCCTGGTTTTTGCTCTGCTTTCTCCAAAGGGCCTGAAGCCTACTCTGAGCCTTGCCGCATCGCTGCTCATAAAGAGGCTTTTCTGTAGATCTTCTTCAAAGACACTCAGGAGGAAAATGCCCTTTCCTTTGAAAGCCATACTTGCCTGTCACTGCCTTTCTTCTGAGCACTGTGTACCAGACCCTGTTTCAGTCTTTGTCTTATCGAGTTGGATTTAATTGCACTGAATTGTATAAATTGAAGACCTACCATGTGCCAGACACTGTGCCAGTACTGAGGTAAATGGCATCCGCAGCTTGAATCCTGACTCAGGCAGCCTACGTTCTTTAGAGGAAGGCAGTACTCTGTCCACAGCAGAGAGCATAAAAGGCTAGGCTCAGGGTTCAAATCTCCACTGCGCCACTTAGCAGCTGTGCCAACTTGGGCACGTTTCTTACCTCTCCAAGCCTCAGTTTCCTGATCTCTAAAATGGGAACAGTAACGGGACTTAGTGTTGAAAGGATTACATGCCATGAGGCACCAGAAAAACAACTGTTACATAATAGGCCTCAATACACGTGATTGCCGGTGTATCTTCAGTTAAACAGAACAATAATAGTACCTATCGCAAGCGTTGATAAGACACTTCAATGCATTCCTATACGTAAAGGGCTTAGACCAGCATCTGCAGGTGGGTTTAGCTCTTAGGGAACTGGAGGCAGCAGCCATGTAGTGACCTAGTTCTGCCTGAGCCCAGCCAAATCAAGTGTCCTCTTCAGGCCTCTGTTTCCCAATCTGTGAAATGGACACAATCGTAACTGTGCCTCTTGGCCTTGCTGTGAGGATTAAGAGAGACAGTGCGTATTGTGGAAACAGCCTGGCCTGCACCAAGGTCTGGTGATTAGGATCCCATCCTGGCATTCTGCTGTTTGCTGTTCATTTGTTTCAAATAGCTCAGCCTGATGAGCCAACTATCTCCCAGGACATGATGCTGAAGCAGAATAAAGGTAAAATAAGGAAGTCCTGGGGAGGCTGCTGGGGTTGGGATCCAGCCCTGCCACTAGCCTGTATTGTATTTAGTCACCTTAAATTATTTTTGAAAATAAGCTTGAGTGTAAAGGAATGAATACATAAGTGAATATATATATTATACATATGTAATATATATACAAAAGAGCCTCAGTGGTGCAATGGTTAAGTGAAAGGTCGGCGGTTTGAATCCACCCAGCTGCTCCTGGTGAGAAGGACCTGGTGATCTGCTCGGGGAAAGATTACAGCCTAGAAAACCCTATGGGGCAGTTCTACTCTGTCCCATGGGCTCACTATGAGTTGGAATGGACTTGATGACAACTAACAACAATATATATATATGAGTAACATCACACACACACATATATTAGACACATTAATTTCCAAATTAAGTTAGAAATTAATAATCAAAAAATAAAAAATGCCCCATGTTTAAAAATGTGATAGTTTCTAAATAACTATAATTTAGAATTATTTCTAAATAATTCAAAGAAGAAATCATAATGGAAATTTAAGTGTTTAGTACAGTGCTTGGGTTAACCCAGAGCAAATCAGTTTATAAGTTGAGGGGATGATTGGGAGGGGGTTGCATATGAAGGCTGTTAAAGGGAGTCCCAGCCAGCTGCACAATAGCCCATTCCTCAGCCCTTTGAGGTCTTGAGAGGCAGGTGACTAGGACTGCCAGATAAAATACAGGACACCCAGTTAACTTTAAATTTCAGATAAACAACAAATAACCTCTTTAGTATAAGTATATCCCATGTACTATATGGGATATACTTATGCTAAAAAATTATTTGTTATTTATCTGAGATTCAAAAGGAGCCCTTGTGGTGCAAAAGTTAAGTGCTCGGCTGCTAATCGAAAGGTCAGTGGTTCGAACCCACCCAGTGGCTTCGTCGGAGAAAGACATGGTGATCTGCTCCTATAAAGATTACAGCCTAGGAAACTCTGTAGGGTAGTTCTACTCTGTCACACGAGGTCACTATGAGTTGGAATGGACTCAACGACACCCAACAACATCTGAAATTCAGATTTAACTGGGCATCCTGTATGTGAATGTATGAGCTCGCGTGTGTATACTTTTGTTTGTAAGGCTGGCCATTCCAGCCGGACGCTCCACAGGTGTGAGGGAAGGTTCCGAGTGTGGGCCTGAGCTGCATCTCCCCGAGGCACCTCTAGGGTCTGTGGAGGGCGGGCTGACCCGCGGGGCCCTTTTCCTCCTCCCGCTTCCGCTCAAACCGCCGTGCCCAATTTCACGGTGCTCGCTCAGGCGCACGTGGGCAGCAGAGACCGCCGTCTTCCCAGGCGCCTGAGGAGTGGGCTGCCCGGCCTGTTGCGCTTGGCCTCCTGCCCAGACTACTCGGGCATCACCAACCCCTCCCACACAAGCTCCCCCGTGTGGGGCCCAGGCTTGACCCCGAGAGTGGCGACGGTTTAGGGGTTCACTTGAAGGCGCAGTGGAGCAGGGAGGACTCCAGATCTGGAACTAGACCCACCTGGGCTTGAAATCCCACCTTTTATTTGGGAAAACAAGCAAAAAAAAAAAAAAAAAAAAACGCAGCTGGGGAATCTTACAAACAGAAAAAACACAACACCCAGTGTAACCTCAGGTAAGTCGCGTAATTTTCTGACTTCAGTTTTCCTCATCTGTAAAGTGGGGAGAGCAGTACAGAGCTCATGGGTTTACTGGGAGAATTAAGTGAGAAACGCGCATGTAGTTGTGGCCCAATAAACGCCATCTATTTTGGTTTTAGTGTGACTCCGATGATCTTAGAGGTAGTTGAGTCAGCTCAGACTCATGACAACCTTATACACTGGGGTTGGGTGCTGTCAAGTCGATTTCTGACCCATGGTGACCCCATGGGACTGAGTAAAACTTTCCCATCCGGTTTCCTAGACTGTAATTGTTACCGCAATAACGCGGATTGGAGCCGCCTGCCGCAATCGCCAATTCTGAGACGGGTGCGGTGAGTAACAATAGTTTTATTATATATCGATATGTAGGAGACAGAGGGGAATAGATTCCTCCAAAAAACCCGTCTCCCCCACTGGGGATCGGCTGAAGGCTTTTATAGGGACAGGATTATGGGTGTTAGAAGTTTGTGTTAGTTTCCCCATGAGGTGGTCATGTCTCAGATGAGTTAATCTTCTACTGGTATTCTTGGGGGTTATTTGGTGACATTCTTGGGGATTATCTGACGACATCCTGGTTTTCCTTGTCACAAGATGGGTGTTTTGTTTGGTTTTTCATCCCTAGATCATTATCACTTGTTTTCCACACTCCAAGGAGGAACATCGGTTAATCTTAAACCTCTTGTAGAGACTGGAACCTGGGGGAAAGACAAGATCATGAGACAATGTGGCGGTCAGCAATGGGGAGTAAATAATAGTGAGCTGGGCCTATGCAGCCTCTTCCATAATTTTTATGGAAGCAGATTGCCAGGGCTTTCTACCGAGGAGCCACTGGGAAGGTTTGAACCACCGACCTTTTGGTTAACTATCATGCACTTAACCATTGTGCCACCAAGGCTTCTTAATGTTAGGTATAACAAAAAATGTTGAGGTAGCGGTCTGCTTTCTAGGACAAAGGGGGCGAGGGGACGGATCTGATAGGTGTGTTTGCATTGAGCTTCCCTTGAGTCTGAGAAAATGTCCTTAAGAATGGCTGTGGGCTGGAATGCCCTGCTAATGAAGATTTTGTGAGGCCTGAATTTCCTTTTGTCTCTGCTACTGTTGCTGTTATTTAAGCCTTTCTGAGCCTCAATTTCCTCTTCTGTAAAAAGAATTTCCTCATAGGGGTTAAATGAGAATACACTTAAATGTGGTTTTTGGGACTGTTCTTGATTCAGAGCAGGTGCTTGCTAAAGAAGATGTGACTGATGCTATTATGGTTGTGCTGTTATTGATGTCCTCCTTCAGGTGCCTTACCGAGTCGCGTAGTACACAGAGGCAGAGCAGACTGAAGCAGGTTGTTGAAGGGCCCCCTTTCCTTGAAAACCTTTCTGGGCATGTGCAGATCCATAGGTGAGGAGCACTGGAGAGGATTTTATCAGACAAGTCAGCTGGAGAGAGAGTTCCAGAAAATTCTACAGGGTCCTGATGGGTAATTTGTTCTGGTGGCTAGTAATCGTCAAGTCCTCACCTACTTAACTACCCGGGATTTGAATTTTTTTTCTAAACATTTGAGAGAGAGCTTTATATAGCAGAGACAGTCTTCTGCCGTATTCCATGCAAATGCCATCCCCCCTTGTTATTCCTTTATACTGTATTTTAGTTTTATTTTTCATCCTACACAATTTTCAAGAGGTCTTCTGCAGCCGATTTGCCCAATGCAAAAGACCTCTTTAAAATCTTAAAGAGCAAAGACGTCACTTTGAGGACTAAAGTGCGCCTGACCCAAGTCAGAGTATTTTCAGTCGCCTCATCGCATGCGAAAGCTGGACAATGAGTAAGGAAGACCGAAGAAGATTTGAGCCTTCGAATTGTGGTGTTGGGATATACTGTGGACTGCCAGAAGAATGAAGAAATCTGCCTTGGAGGAAGGACAGCCAGAATGCTCCTTAGAAGCAAGAATGATGGGACTTTGTCTCATGTACTTTAGACATGTTATCTGGAGGGACTAATCCCTGGAGAAGGACATCATGCTTGGTGAAGTGGAGGGTCAACGAAAAAGAGGAAGACCCTCAACGAGATGGATTGACGCAGTCGCTGCAACAGTGGGCTCAAACATAACAATGATTGTGAGGATGGCGCAGGACCAATCAACATTTTGTTCTATTATACTTAGGGTCACTGTGAGTCGGAACCCACTTGACAGTACCTAACAACAACAGTAAAGTTTTAAATTATATGTAGGTGAATCCAGTAGCTCCCAAACCTGGCCATGCATTAGACTCATCTAAGGGCATTTGTTTAAGATAATGTAGATTTGGGGCTCCACCCTCAGATTCAGAGGGTGCTGAGCGTGGGAGTCTGGATTTCAACAAGCCAGGTGCGCCACAGTTCTGAAGGGCAGCCAGGTTTGTGGACCACTGCTCCAATCTCACTTTTCTGTTTGTAAATTCTTCCTTTGTTTAAACAAACGGAGTACTGTAATTTACCCGAAGACCATAGACCAGAAACTCTCCAGCATCTGCATCACCTGGGAACTTGTTAGAAATGTAAATTCTCAGCCCCATGCAGTCTAGGTTTTTCAAAAGCCTCCCCTGAGATCCTGATGCCCCTTAAAGTCTGAGAACCACCATAAGAGACGGAATATTTGGTTCTTTAACTCACGTGGAGTTTGATATGTGGGGTGGTTCCAAAACAATCATTTCCCGCAGTTATTATTAATTTATTTCTAAATAATTTATTAACTTATTCTTCCCACTCTTGAGCTTTTTAAAACATTTATTGAGCACCCACTGCGTGCCAAACACTGGCCTAGGTATGGCGGCTATAAAGAAGACAAAGTTCTTTCTCTGCCTTGCAAATGCTCAAAATCTGGGAGCAGATGAGACCTGTATAAGAAAACTAGTTGTGGTTGAGTCGATTCTGACTCATGGTGACCCCATGTGTGTCAGAGTAAAATTGTGCTCTATTGGGGTTTCAGGAGCTGATTTTTCAGAAGTAGATCCCCAGGCCTTTCTTCCAGGGTGCCTCTGGGTGACTTGAACTTCCAACGTTATGGTTGGCAGCTGAGCGCTTTAACCATTTGCACCACCTGGGGACTCTGAGACCATATATGAGTGTTAAAATGTGCCTCAGCCATGGTCCAAAGGAGGCCGACAACAAGGCTCCAGGGGGGAAATGAGGGTGGGAGAGCCTGCCTTAGCATGAAGAGACGGGCGTTTGGGGCCCACCTGACAAACAGTGGATGCGCACAAAAGGACCAGATCCTCTTCTTAACCAGACTAACGATAGGTGTAGAAAGAAAATGTCGATTCCCCACCCCCATCACTTTCCACTCCCCTGAAGTAGCCAGTGCTAACTATTTGGAGTGTTTCTTCCTCGTGTTCATACAAGTATATTACAGTGGTTCTTGTTAGCGGCTGTGCAGCCGGCCTTCAACTCATGGCGACCCCATACACAATGGAACAAAACGCCACCCAGTCCTGTGCCATCCCCGTAATCGGTTGCGATCGAACCGTTGTGATCCATAGGTTTTCATTGGCTTGAATGAAAGTTTTGGAAGTAGATTGCCAGGCATTTCTTCCTATTCTTTCTTAGCCTGAAAGCTCCGCTGAAACCTGTTCTGCATCATAGCAGCGCAGAAGCCTCCACTCACGGGTGGCAGCTGTGCCTGAGGTGCACTGGCCAGGAGTTGAAACCTTCTGTGTGGAAGGCAAGAATTCTACCACAGAACCGCACTGCATTCCTGGAAATAGCCAGTGTATATTCCAAACACAAGTGCCCACTTACAGGGTGTCCTGCACAGAACCCTACAGGTTTTTTGTTGTTTTCACTCAGAAATATGCATGGCTCTCCCTCCAGGTCAGTAGGTGTAGCTTATACTCAATCCTTCTCATAGTGTAATACTCCATAGAGTAGGGTACCATAACTAAGTCAACTGGGGGCTTCAACCTAGAGTCCAGTTTTGGCCCCTTATGGTAAACAGTCGATGGAGTGTTGATAGTTAGGGATGAAGAGGAGTTGCAAGGAGCCTGGCTGTTCAGAGAAGGGTGAGGAAGCAAGTTGGGCATTTCCACCTTAAGCAACAGAAAACTCCAGTTTTTATTAAGAAAGGGGGGAAGACATGGGTTTCCAGTTAGGAAATGTCTATGTAAGATGAAACAGAAGTGTTGACAGGAGTGAATTTAATGGAGCTTCTCCAGGAATCGAATTTCCAGCAGCCCTGGCACCCCTGGCCATATTCAGATGATCTGGAATCAGCTCGGCCAGGCACACATCACACTGCTGCCATCTGTCTGAGGCTTGGCAGGACCCAACCACGTCTTTCTGCCCCAAGCCTCGACTTCCCTTCATTCCCATCCCTGGTGGATTTCCAGGGAAATCACCTCCCCTTTTGATTAATTTGCATCAGAGTCATCAAAGTAGGTTGTGTAAGAAATGTTGGCAGCCCAAGAAGGCTCTGAGCGGTTCATATCTGGTCTTCTTAGCAACAGGAAGCCCTTTCTTGCCCAGCATAAACACACTGGAGCACTCCCTCCCACCTCTCCTTCCCCTCAAGGTTTAAGTTTGCTTTGAAATCCACAGCAAAGGATTCAAGGTGTGACCTTCTGGCAAAAGCCTGGATTTCCATTATCTTAAGAGTCTGTACCGGTTACCCTCCCCCATCCCCATATAGGTTAATAAAAATCATGTGTGAGAGATGATTAACCCTCATTCAGCTGGAGTAAAAATTCGTCTGGGTGTCCCTATGGCCAATTCCTATTGTTCCAGGGGAGCCAGCATGGGGAAGGGATGGTGTGGATATTGCCCCTGCAGTTTGAATAATAGCCACAAGAGGGCGCACGATGCTTTGCAAATTAGCTGGTTCCTCTTGGCGTTTTGAAAAAAGGAGGCCTGGAGTCCCTGGAAGGAGCCCTGGTGGCGCAGTGGTTAAGTGCTTGGCTGCTAACTGAAAGGTTGGCAGTTTGAATCCCCCAGCCACTCTGCAGGAGAAAGATGGGGCAGTCTGCTTCTGTAAAGACTACAGCTTTGGAAACCCTATGGGGCAGTTGGAATCGACTCGACAGCAATGGATTTTTGGGTTGGGAGTCTCTGGGTGGTGCAAATGGTTGATGTGTTTGGCTGCTAACCGAAAGAGTGGACGTTCGAGTCCACCCAGAAGCATTCCAGAGGAAAGCCTGGTGATCTACTTCTGAAAAATTAGCCATTGAGAAAAGCCCTGTGAAGCACAGTTCTGCTCTGACACCTATGGGGTTGTCATGAGTCAGGGTTGACTTGACAGCAGCTGGTTGGTTGATTTGCTCCCAAGCCCTGTATGATGTAGAAGTTGTCTCCCTTTCACACGCGAAGCAGCTAATGAGATGAAGCAAGAGGTTTCTTGCTGGGGATTTGAGAATTCCAGGAGAGACATGTCCAATAATACAAGCATTAAGTTCTGTAAATAGTAGCACTGGTCAGCTCACGGGTTGTATTTAAAGGTGTGAGAAGGCAGTAGAAGCTTGTTGCCTGCCTTACTGAGTAAGTCAGAACCTTACTCGGAGGCCCTGTTAATTGTTAAAAACTGATCTTTGAGCAGGATTGTAAACAAGTAACAATAACATTTTGGTCCCCAGAACCTGTTTGCTAATTACCTTCAGCCATCTACAGCAGCCATAAAGAGACCTGTGCTGTACCTTTCCCAGGTAAAATCATGGAATTGGAAGCCCAGGAAGAACTGAGGTGGTAATGGTGTCTGATGTACCTGGGTTTCCTTTAGAAAGACTTCTGTTGGTCAGTTACCTGCACTGATCCTTGCTCGGGGTGAGCACTGGGCTCTGGGCATGCAGGCCTCGTCTTGCTTAATCTTCATGACACTCTGTCGAGGTGGGAGCTTTCAACATCCCCATTTAAAAAATAAGAAACTGGCTTTTTTTCCAGTTCTAGTTGCTGTTGAGTTGATTCCGACTCATGGCGACCCCATGTGTGCCAGAGTAGAATTGTGCTCCATAGGGTTTTCATTGGCTGGTTTTTTGGAAGTAGATCACCAAGCCTTTCTTCTGAGGTGCTTCTGGATGGACTCGAACCTCCTATTTTTTGGTTAACAACAGAGCGTCTTAATCATTTGCGCCACCAAGGGTCTGACTTAGAAAGGCTAAATATCTACCCCAGGTCATATAGTAGCAGAGCTGGAATTTGAACCAGTTCTGTGTGAATCCCCCCACCC
>NW_004443956.1:3860498-3868152 GCF_000243295.1 Trichechus manatus latirostris | reverse complement strand
TGCCTTTGTTCCAGGCAGTGTGTTTGATGGGAATGAAATAAGGAAGGTGAGACCCTTGCCCTCATAGTACTCACATTCTAGTAAGAAATGACAGACTCCAACAAGCAAACAAAATAAAAAAACAAGATGTGTTTGATGTGTGCCCTAAAGAAAATAAAGAGGAGAATTGAATAGACAGTGATGAGGACAGGGAAGAAGGTGTCCTTTAAATAGGATGCTTAGTGAAGGCCTCACTGGAGAGGGGCCAGTTAAATAGATCTGAGTGATGAGAAGTGTTATGGATTGAATTGTGTCTCCCCAAAATATGTACTGGAATCCTAACCGCTATACCTGTGGGTGTAATCCCATTTGGAAATAAATTTTCTTTGTTATGTTAATGAGGCCATAAAAGTATGGGGAGGGGTCTGTTCTAATCCCAGTCATTTCTGAGTTATAAAAAGAGCAGATTAGACACAGCAGCAGTCATAAGCGGGGAGAAGCTAGATGCCACATGAAGATTGCCAAGGAACGGAGGAGCTCCGGGGCTACAGAAGCTGAAAGAGACAAGGATCTTCCCCCAGAGCCGACAGAGAGAAAGCCTTCCGGTAGAGCCAGTGCCCTGAGTTCGAACTTCTTCTCCTGAACTGTGAGAAAATAAATTTCTGTTCTTTAAAGCCACCCACTTGAGGTATTTCTATTACAGCAGCTCTAGATACCTAGGACAAATAGTCTTCATCCATGGAAAGACAACGGGAAGAGCATCCCAGGTCAAGGGCCCAGCAAGTGCAGAGGTGCTGGCGTGGGGACCAGCATGGCAGGGTGGGTGACAGCAAGGAGGCCGAGGTGGCTGGAGCACGGTGAGGAAGGACAGGCGTGGTGGGTGAGATGGACCCTGCCCCTAGACCCTGTGTTCTTCATCACTGTGCCATCCTGCTCCCCAGAAAAGTCATACACATCGGAGTCCACCTTCTCAAACATATGTGCCACTGTCAGATGTGAGACGAGTCTGTGGCTGGATTCCAGCTCATTTCACTTTTTGTTTTTTTTTTAAACATGTAATTTATCCTTGCTGGCCTCCCTGATTCCCAGAGGAAGACCCAGCTGCCAATTCCCTCTCTCCTAATATCTCTCTGGGCTCCTCCATCTGCTTTGGATCAGGGTAGAATTTGCCATCCTCACGTCTGCCAAATAAAGCCCTACATCTGTTTTCACCTGACTGGCTTCCAGACACCAAACCTTCTGATCAAGGGCAAGCCAGGCCTTGGGGATGACCAAAGATTTGAGGAAGAGAGAACACAGCCACGTTGTTTGAAGGGAGAACCATGGGCGGTACCCGTGAGAGGGTGTTCACTGTGGTGTTGACCACAGATGCAGGGCCAATTGGAAACAGCATTATTTAAGTTGTTTCAGTGGTCACAGAAGATGATCAACTACATTTTGGCCCCTTAATATAATGGAATACTGAGCAGCCATTAAAATGATATCATGGCGCCATATTCAATGACATGAACTGATGACCTCAATATACCGCTAAGAGAAATAAGACTAGAAGAGAGATTGTGTGTGGTTCTGCATTAGAAAAGGTTAATGGCTCTATGTTTGTGAAGAGATGGGTCTAGAAAAAAGTTCTGAAGGACTTACTGCAAAATATTAACAGCTGTTGTCTCTGAGTGGTTGTGTCTGGTGATTTTATACTTTCATTCTCTGTCTTAAAACCCTTCAATGGTGTGGAAACCACTCAAGTTTCCATCACTGGATGAATGGATAAACAAATCGTGATACATACAATGGAGTATTATGCAGCCACCGAAAGGTGTGAAGTTCTGATACATGCCACAATGCGGATGAACCTCGAAAATGTTATGCTAAGTGAAAGAAGCCAGACACAAAAGGTCACATATTGTTCAATTCCATTTATTTGAAATATCCAGAATAGGTAAATTCATAGAGACAGATATCAGATTGGTTGTTGCCATGATCTGGGGAGCAGGGAGGAATGGTGTCTTAGTTATCTAGTGCTGCTATAACAGAAATACTGCAAGTGGAAGGCTTTAACAAAGAGAAATTTATTCTCACAGTCTAGGAGGCTATAAGTCCGAATTCAGGGTACCAGCTCCAGGGGAAGGCTTTCTCTCTGTCGGCTCTGGGGGAAGGTCCTTGTCATCAATCCTACCCAGTCTAGGAGTTTTTCAGTGCAGGGACCCCGGGTCCAAAGGATGCACGTTCCTGGCTCTTCTTTCTTGGTGGTAATGAGGTCCCCCTGTCTCTCTGCTCACTTCTCTCTTTTATATCTCAAAAGAGATTGACCTAAAACACAGCCTGATCTTGTAGATTGAGCCCTGCCTCATTAACATAACTGCTGGTAATCCCACCTCGTTAACATCATTATAACAAATAGGAAAATCACATCAGATGACAAAATGGTGAACAGTCACACAATACTGGGAATCATGGCCTAGCCAAGTTGACACACATTTTGGGGGGACACAATTCAATCCATAACAAATGGAGAGTAATTACTTGACGAGTAAGGAGCTTTATTCTGGATGATGACAACATTTTGGAACTAGACGCAGGTGGTGGCACGCATTATGAGTTGTTCACTTTAAAATGGTTAATTTTATGTTAATGTGATTTCACCACAATAATAGTAATGAGTCCCTGGGTGGTATAAAGGGTTAATGTGCTTGACTACTAACCAAAAGGTTGGCAGTTCAAGTCTACCCAGAGGTACCTCAGAAGAAAGGCCTGGTGATCTACTTTCGAGAAATCAGCCATTGAAAACCCTATGCAGCACAGTTCTACTCTGACACACATGGAGTTGCCATGAGTTGGAATCAACTCGACAGGAACTGATTTTTTTAAAATAATAATTAAAAAGCCCTTCAGTGGTGTCCACTGTTCTAAGGATGAACTCACAAGGGCCTGCATTACCCGACCTCATCTTTGTCTCACCAACTTGATCTGCTCTTTCTGTTGAAGCCCCACTGGCTGGTTCTCCTTTCTTCAAACCAGCCTCATTCCTTCCAGCCTCAGGGCCTTTGCACAGGCTCTTTTCTCTGTCAGGAATCGTCTGTGACAATCCCCTCCTCCCCACTGCTCTGCCCCTTCTTGCTTTCTCAGCTCAATCATTACTTCCTTGGAGAACCCTGACCTGACTCCTCCAGGCCAGGCTCCTGCCACACATTCTCACAGCCCCCTGAAGGAGACCCCCTCCCCAATGAGATAAAATGCCAGCCATTCTCCCTCGCCACAACATGTGTTCCGAGAAGTGGGGGATGGGTCATTCTCTCTCCGCTGTATCCTCTGGGCGTAGCCTGCAGCAGCTGCTCAGAGCTCCGTGCCATCTGCACTTTTACAACTCGCATTTACCCCTCCTTTGCGAAAAAAAAAAAAAAAAATTGTTTTTCTGGTAATACATGTTTATTGTAAGAATGTAAAACAACTCAGAAAAAGTTAGACTACCCCTATTATGTAAGTCTGGGGTTCAGAACACTAAAGCCATTCACATTTTGGAGAAAAAAGGAAAGAAGCAAAAATCAGATGTTTCCTTATCGATTTCTTTCTTGGAAGCTGTGGTGTGGTTGAATGTGGGCTCTGGCGTCAGGCTGCCTAGAAGTCAATCCCTGCCAGCACCACTCTTAACCAGCTGTGTGACTTTGGGCAAGTGGTCTTACCTCTCTGAGTGTTTGAATGTACTAAGTGGAGATAGTAGTAACGCCCACGTAGGGTTGCTGTGAAGACTAAGTAAGATAATGCATGTAAAGCGCTTAGCACAGGGCCAGCACCTACTGAGCATTCAGTAAGGAGCATTCTCTCATCAACCTAGCCACCTACAATTCTTGGTTACCTGGTGCTGCTGTCACACAAATACCACAAATGGGTGGCTTTAAAGAACAGAAATTTATTTTCTCACAGTTCTGGAGGCTAAAAATCCAAATCAGGGTCTCAGTGTGTCGATTCCTTTCTTGTAGGCAGTCCTGAGCGTTCTTTGGCTTGTAGACGATCCTTACGTGGCATGTGTCACTCCCGTGTGTGTCTCTTTCTGTGTCCCATCTGCTCTGTTTGTAACTCAGAAGTGTCATACTTGGGCATGACCGAATTAACATAACAAAGAAAACCTCATTTCCAAACAGGATTACATTCACAGGTAAAGGGGTTAGGATTCCAGCACATATTTTGAGGGGATGTGATTTAATCCATAATACCATCTCTGTCTGGTCAAATAGCCATTGTAACACAGAGCCCAAAGCTGGTCATTTGAAAGCCCCGTGAGAGCAGGGCATTGTCTTCGTGCTCATTGTCATAGTGTTGGCCTCAGATGGCGCCTAGCATATAGTAATGGTGCAATACATATGCCCTGAATAAATTTGAAGAAGTTGGTGAGCCTTGGAAGATGCTTTTCAGTATGACTCATGTTTCTTATTCTTCAGAATCGGGAAAGCCGCCACCGTTTCTTTTTCCCTGCTTGTTAGAGAAGCTGCAGTCTTTAGAGGTAACAGCTTGGGAAAACAGAAACTGAAATTTCTGGACTCTGGGGTTGGTGAGCATTGTTAACTGCCGTCACGTGGCCCCCGACTCATGGCGATCGCATGCATAACTGAACAAAACGATGCCTGGTCCTGCACCATTCCCATGATTGGTTGCCATTTGGGCCATTGTGATCCATAGGGCTTTCATTGGCTGATTTTCGGAAGTAGATCACCCGACCTTTCTTCTTAGTCCATCTTAGTTTGGAAGTTCTGCTGAAGCCTGTTCAGCGTCACAGCAACACACAAGCCTCCAGTGACAAATCGGTGACGGCTGCGTATGAGTTGCGTTGGCTGGGAATCGAACATAGGTTTCCTGCATGGAAGGCAAGAATAGCAGTAGCATTCAAGTAATAAGAGAATATGAATTATCCCTGGTTGCTTGACTGATCTGCTGTAGTTACCTTTGCTGCTGAGTCACGGGGCCCCTTGGGGTGGAGCCTCATCTGACTGAAGCTTGAGTGTTGCTTTTCCTTAGTCTTCTGTGGTTCAAGGTCAAGGGGCCCAACTTTACTGCTAAGTCATCGCTGTATCTCCAGGAGCTCATTCAAACACCTTGGTTCTGGGCAGACTTCAAGATGCACTTTGCTTCATTGTCTTTGGCCAATAAGTTAGACTCAAAAATCTTCCCTGAAAGTCCCCCTTAATTTCCTGTCTTTTGCCTCTGTTTGCGCATTTGGAGACCATTCCAAAAGAAACTTATATCCAGAGGAATCCTCTATTGCCAACAGGAAGAGCAGACACGTCGGTAAAGGTCTCACCAGAGTAATGAATAGACACGCACTGATCAGTATTCAGTTTGTCTCTGAACGTGACAGTTGGTTCTAAACGTTTCCTGTTCATTAGAAAATGCCCACTGTCCTTTTCTTTGCCCTCTAGGTTCAGGTAACACCGTATCCTCCAAAGGGCCTAAATTGTGCCCAGTGGAACCAGGGTTCCGAAAGATGCTAAGCAGAAAGCCAGTTAAGTAATTTAAAAAATGTGTGCAGTGTGTACACACATCTCACATTTATCAGCCAGTACTAGGTGGTCTAAGACTCTGTTGTGTTTGCCTTAACTGCATTAACTCAGCTGGTCCCCCTGATACCTCTGTGAGCTGGATCAGTTTTCATCTTCATCCATCAGTGAAGAAACTGCAGCACAGAGAGAGTGATGAACTTCCCTGAGGTCACACAGCTAACAAGCAGCCGAGTCAGAATCTGAACCCAGAACTTACATGTACCCACTGGGCTCTGCCATCCCTTATATAAGTTTGTGGTCTGTGACAGTCTGTGTTACATACACTTAAGGAGGGTTTTGTGTTGCAGAATTTCTCAGAGCCTTTACTATGCTAATTTGCATAGTGAGTTTGCAAGATATGAATTTCAAATTCACTGGAGCACAACCCCCTTTTCTCAGACGCTCCTACTAACATTTTCAGGGAACACTGGAAAGGGAACCCTGTGAGTTGGGTTTGCTGTTTTTGGCTGTCATTTTTAGAATGAACTGCTGCTTTCACGAGTTTGTCCCTGGAGCTAACAAAATCTAAAACCTCACATAAAAATGAACATAATTTTGATTCAAAACCTATCTGCTTTTGTTAGTAACTTTATGGGATTTGCTTTCCTGGTGCTGAAAAAAAGGACAGGTTTGGAACTCATCGGAGGCTGGGGATGTGTAAGAGATTTATTTCTGGCACAGTCCTGGACTCTGCTCCTGTTTTATCTGAGGGAAACATTTGCTGGGTTGGTCTCAGCTGGTGTGAACACGTGCGCTGTCCCACCCTGGCCTCCTGACAGTCAGATGAAGATAGAAGACGCCAGGTCGGCCAATGCTGCTCTCCTGCCAGGTCAGGCAAGCCCACTCTCAGCGCGCTCGGTGGGAGCTTCTACCACTGCCTCGAAAGAAAGGACGTCCTGATGCCCACCTGGCTGGTAATCATTAGGTGTGCAGATGACTTACACAGACACACACACAGAGACATCCACACCCACACCCACACCAGTCCTTGATTGCTTACTGTCAATGAAATTTAAAAAAAGCTTATTTTCATGTTAAATGTTTGGCATGAAATTGGCTGAATATTATTGAGAACAAGACTTGTTTTGATTTCTGGGCACCATGGGGTGTGGGGCGGTGGTCCTCAGACTTTGTTGTTATTAGCTGCCCTCGAGTCAGCCCCTGACTCGTGATGACCCCATGCACAATGGCATGAAACACTGCCAGTCCTGCACCATGCCCATGATTGGTTGCAGATTGGTTGTGGTCCATAGAGTTTTCTTTGGCTGATTTTTTGGAAGCAGATTGCTAGGCCTTTCTTCCTAGTTGGTCTTAGTCTGGAAGCTCTGCTGGAACCTGTTCAGCATCATAGCAATTTAAGCATATCTGAATCACCTGGAGGGCTTGTTAAACCACAGATCGCTGGCCCCCACCCCCAGGACTTCTGATACAGTAGGTCTGGGCTGGGGCCTGAGAATTTGCATTTCTGATAAGTTCCTAGGTGATGCTGATGCTGCTGGTCCATGGATCACACATTGAGGATCACTGATTTAAGAGCTTCGTCTTTCTTTTTTTTTTTTTTTTAAATTCTTTTTTAGGTGAAAGTTTACAGAGCAGATTAGTTTCTCATTAAACAATAAATATATTGTTTCATAGCATGGGTTGCCAACCTCACAATGTGTCAGCCCTCTTCCCTTCTTGACCTCGGTTCCCCCACTTCCATCCGTCCAGCTTTCCTGTCACCTCCTGCCTCTTCTCCTTGCCCATTTAGGTTCATACACATGGTTGAACTGCGTGTGTTTTTGTTTGTTTTATAGGGCTGTCTAATCTTTGGCTAAAGGGCGATCCTCAGGAGTGACTTTATTACTGAGTTAAAAGGGTGTCCGGGGGCCGTACTCTCTGGGTCTCTCCAGTCTCTGTCAGGCCAGTAAGTCTGTTCTTTTTTTGTTTTTTTTTTTTTTTTTGGTGAGTTTTATTTTTGTAATACATTTTCTCCAGCTCTGTCCGGGACCCTCTCTTGTGATCCTGTCTTAGTGGTCAGTGGTGGTGGCCAGGCACCATCTAGTTCTGCTGGACTCAGTCTGGTGGAGGCTGTGGTAGTTGTGGTCCATTAGTCCTTTGGACTAATCTTTCCCTTGTGTCTTTGGTTTTCTTCGTTCTCCCTCGCT
>NW_004443956.1:3857788-3860398 GCF_000243295.1 Trichechus manatus latirostris | reverse complement strand
TGGAGGCTGTGGTAGTTGTGGTCCATTAGTCCTTTGGACTAATCTTTCCCTTGTGTCTTTGGTTTTCTTCGTTCTCCCTCGCTCCAGACAGGGTGGGACCAGTGGAGTATCTTAGATGGTGGCGATATAAGCACCCAGCCCTGCCATTTTCTAGCTATGTGTTGTCGGAAAAATTACTTTATCTTTCTGAACCTCAGCTTCTTCCTCTGATCATAATAATGCTCATTTCTACTTGTGGAATTGTTGCAAAGACAAGCGAGAGAACACACACATGCTGGCTGGGCACATATTAAAACCTCAATAAATGGAAGCTATTATTATTGTTAGTATACACTGTCTTAGTTTAGCATGTAGAAGTAGATCTTATAACAAGAATTTGAGTACGAGTAGTTTATTTGGGAGGTGATCACTAGAAACATCCATTTGGGAAATGAGACAGGGAAGGCAAAGGGCTAATCTAAACTGTGTTATCAAGCCAGCTACCACTCTGGGCACCTGGAGCTTAATCTCGCTGGGGAACTCTAGGAAGCGGTGTCCAGTATACACCCCAGAGTTATTCCACCCAAGGGGCAAGGGGACTGGGGTATTTAAATACTAGCTCCTGCCAGTCATGGTGGGAAGTTGATCTGAGGGGGTGGGGGACATTTCCTCTCTGGCACTTTAGGTCAGAGCAGGGTGTGGTAGCCAGAGAAAGCCCTCAGGCAAAGAGATGCCGGTGCTGACCATTGGAAGGCCGGCTGGTTAATATATCATATAATGTATACATAAAAAATGAGTACTTATTTAAAATTTAAAAAATTTATTAATTTTCCCTATTTATATAGTTTTCCCACCACCTGTCAGTTTGTCCTATTTTGGTAGCTTGTGTGTCGATGGGATGCCGGAAGCTGTACCACTGGGGTGTTTCAAATACCGGCAGGGTCACCCATGGTGGACAGGTCTCAGTGGAGCTTCCAGACTAAGACAGACTAGGAAGAAAGGCCTAGCAATTTATTTTAAAAAATTAGCCATCAAAAACGCTATGAATCTCAACAGAATCTCCTTTGATATAGTGCTAGAAGATGAGCCTCCTAGGTTGGAAGGCACCACACAATAGCTGCAAGAATGGACTCAGACATACCAACGATTGTGAAGATGGTGCAGGACTGGGCAACGCTTTGTTCTTTTATACATGAGGTTGCCGTGAGTTGGAGCCAATTTGACAGCAACTGGCAGCAATATAATTTTTAATTTAATTATTTTTATAAATTTAATTTTGTTTTTTGTATTGAGTTTTATTATTTTATCCTATCATGGTAGGAGAGCAGATAAACAACTATGGTGGCCTTAGTTGAAATCTGTTTTTGCCCGTCAGTAGCCAGTCCACTGGGGGAATTATTCCTTCCTCTCTTGAAGTCAATGTGGTTTCCTTGGGGAGGTCGCCCTCTGCCCCTTCATTCTCACCATCTAGGGTGGGCAGATGACCCCGACCAATTGGACACAGAGTGGTTGGTTTAGGGATGAGAGTTGGTCTCAGGACTTAGCTGGCACTCGTGGGAGTGACACTCTCTCTTTTGGCTGGGATGCTGAGCTGGTAGATGTCTGCAGGAGGTGGGGACAAATGTGCTGTTGTCAGGGCAGAAGCCTGCCTGGCAGTGAGCACAGACGAAAGCACAGCCCAGACTTAGAGACAAGCCTTCCTGATATTTGAGCTACCAGGATCCAGTCATGTTCAACTCCTGGACTTTTCCAATAAACAAGCCAATGAATTTCCCTTCTTGTTTTAAAGCCACATGGACTTGGATTTCTGTCACTTGCAACCAAAGCTGTGTTATTGAAACAGTATTGCCTCTGTTATTCTGATGTACAGTCTTTCCCCCCACAGTCCTTGATGTCAAGGCTTCTCATTCAGCGTGAGTCCATACCCTGCCTTGCCTGGACCCATGTTCCTAGCTATACTGGGTTGTATTCTCGCTTTGCACTTACTAGCTAGGAGCACGTTATAACTAGGGCCTAAGTTTTCTTGTGTGCAAAATGGAAATAAAAACCCTTTGTCAAAGGGTTGTTAGGAAAATGAAATGAGGTAACGCACGTAGGGTGTTAACATGGTTCCATCTTAAATACTCAAATTTCCTTATCTTATTACTGTTATTGTTGTATGGTACCAATGGTTAAAAATCTCAGCTGCTACAGCATCATCCTAAATGGAGAGACTTTGAAAGCATTTCCCTTGAGAACGGGAACCAGACAAGGATGCCCTTTATCATTACTCTTATTCAACATTGTGCTGGAGGTCCTAGCCAGAGCAGTTAGGCTAAAAAAGAAATAAAGGGCATCCAAATTGGTAGGGAAGAAATCAAAGTATCTCTATTTGCAGATGATATGATCTTATACACAGAAAACCCCCAAAGAATCCACAAGAAAACTACTGGAACTAATAGAAGGTTTCAACAAAATTTCAGGATACAAGATAAACATACAAAAATCAGTTGGATTCCTTTACACCAACAAAGAGAACCTCGAAGAGGAAATCCCCAAATCAATACCATTTACAACAGCCCCCAAGAAGATAAGATACTTAGGAGTAAATCTAACCAGAGATGTAAAAGACCTATACAATGAAAACTACAA
>NW_004443956.1:3844680-3857688 GCF_000243295.1 Trichechus manatus latirostris | reverse complement strand
AAATTCATCGCCCTGTGAGCAGCTGATATTTGACAAAGGCCCAAAGTCCATTAATTGGGGAAAAGACAGTCTCTTTAACAAATGGTGCTGGCATAACTGGTTATCCATCTGCAAAAAACTGAAACAAGACCCATACCTCACACCATGCACAAAAACTAACTCAAAATGGATCAAATACTTAAATATAAAATTGAAAACAATAAAGATCATGGAAGAAAAGATAGGGACAACGCTAGGAGCCCTAAGACATGGCATAAACACAATACGAACTATAAGTGACAGTGCACAAGCACCAGAAGAGAGACTAGATAACTGGGAGCTCCTAAAAATCAAACACTTATGCTCATCCAAAGACTTCAGCAAAAGAGTCAAAAGACAACCTACAGACTGGGAAAAAAATTTTGGCTACGAGAAATCCGATCAGCGTCTAATCTCTGAAATCTACAAGATACTACAAAACCGCAACAACAAAAAGATAACCCAGTTAAAAAATGGGCAAAGGATATGAACAGGAACTTCACCAAAGAAGATATTCAGGCAGCTAATAGACACATGAAGAAATACTCATGGTCATTAGCCATTAGAGAAATGCAGATCAAAACTACAATGAGATATCATCTCATCCCAACAAGGCTAGCATTAATCCAAAAAACACAAAATAATAAATGCTGGAGAGGTTGCAGAGAGACTGGAACACTTATACACTGTTGGTGGGAATGTAAAATGGTCCAACCGCTTTGGAAATCCATTTGGCGCTTACTTAAAAAGCTAGAAATAGAAGTACCATATATGATCTAGCTATCCCGCTCCTTGGAATATATCCTAGAGAAGTAAGAGCCATCACACGAATAGATAAATGCACACTCATGTTCATTGCAGCACTGTTCATAATAGCAAAAAGATGGAAACAACCTAGGTGCCCATCAACGGACGAATGGATAACAAATGATGGTATATCCACACAATGGAAGACTACACAACGATAAAGGACAACGATGAAGCCGTGAAACATAATGTGGAGGAATCTGGAGGTCATCACGCTGAGTGGATTTAGTCAGTCACAGAAGGACAAATATTGTATAAGATCACTATTATAAATTCTAGAAAATGTTTAAACACAGAAGAAAACATTCTTCTGATGGTTACGAGGGTGGGGAGGGAGGGTGAGGGTTATTTACTAACTAGATAGTAGATACGAATTATCTTAGGTGAAGGGAAGGACAGCACACGCTACAGGGGAAGTCAGCACAACTGAACTAAACCAAAGCTAAGAAGTTTCCTGAATACAATCAAACTCTTTGAGGGACAGAGTAGCAGGGGTAGAGGTCTGGGGACCATGCTTTCAGGGGACATCTAGGTCAATTGGCATAACAAAGTTTATTAAGAAAATGTTCTGCGGCCTATTTTGGTGAGTGGCATCTAAGGCCTTAAAAGCTTGCAAGCGGCCATCTAAGATGCATCAATTGGTCCCAACCACCTGGAGTGAAGGATAATCAAGAATACCAAAGACACAAGGAAAGTAGTAGCCCAAGAGACAGAAAGGGCCACATAAACCAGAGACTTCACCAGCCTGAGACCAGAAGAACTAGATGGTGCCTGGCTACCACCAATGACCGCCCTGATAGGGAACACAACAGAGAGTCTGGGATGGAGCAGGAGAAAGGTGGGGTGTGGAACTCAAATTCTAGTAAGAAGATCAGACTTAATAGTCTGACTGAGACTGGAGAAATCCTGGAAAGCATGGTCCCTGGATTCTCAATCAGCCCAGAACTAAAACAATTTCTGAGGCCAACTCTTCAGACAGGGATTGGACTGTATTGTGGGACACAAAGCGTTACTCGTGAGGCATGTGCCTCTTAGTTCAAGTAGATTCAAGAGACTAAATGGGCAGCTTCTGTCTGGAGGTGAGATGGGAAGGCAGAGAGGGTTAGGAGCTGGTTCAATGGACATGGGGAATCGGGGTGGAAAGGAGGAGTGTGCTGTCACAGAATGGGGAGAGCAATTAGAGTCACATAACAACGTATGTATAAATTTTTGTAAGGGAAAAAAAAAAATCTCGGTGCTAGCTAAAAGGTTGGAGGTTCAAGTCTACCCAGAGGCACCTTGGTAGAAAGGCTCAGAGATCGACTTCAAAAAAAGCAGCCATTGAAAAGTATGGAGCACAATTCTACTCTGCACACTTGGGGTTGCCATGAGTTGGAATTGACTCCATGGCAACATGTTTTATTATTATGTGTCCAGATTATCATAGGCAGCATTCATTGCTTATTTATCTTTGTATCTTCCACAGTGCCTGGCATATACTTGGAGGTTTAAAAATTTTTTTTAAAAGGTATTCAGGGTCCCTGTGCTGGTTTCAAGGAATAAAAAGATGAGTATGACTGAGTCTGTACCTTCACATTGCTTAAGGCTAGTGAGAGCCATCGTTTGATTGAAGGTCAATCAAGAACAAAGGTAGAAGATATCCAAAACAGCACAGGGTCAGTTCATTAATTCAACACGTTTACTAAGCACCTACCATATGCAGGTATGCCCCTGTTCTCACAGAGATGAATAACTGGTACATAAACTTTTAGGAGCAGAGAGAGAGGTATATAAATAGAGGTAAACTTGTGTTTGAAGGCCACTTGCCAGAGAGTACCTGTCTTAGTTACCTATTGCTGCTGTAACAAAAATACCACAAGTGGGTGACTTTAAAGAACAGAAATTTATTTTCTCACAGTTCTAGAGGCTAAAGGTTCAAATGAGGGTCGCGGCCTTGTTAATTCCTTCCTTGTCTGTAGCCCCCGGAGTTCCTTGGTTCCTTGGTTTATAGACAACCCTCACATGGTGTCTGTCTTCCCCTTGTCTGTGTCTCTGTGTCCATTTTGCTCTTTCATAACTCAGAAATGACTAGATTTAGAACGCACCCTAATTGGATATGACCTCATTAAAATAACTAAAAAAAAAAAAAAACCTATTTCCAAACAGGATGATATTTACAGGCACAGAGGCCAAGATTTCAATACATATTTTGGGGGGACACAATTCAGTCCATAACATTATCTAAAATTTATGGAATAGTGGATGGATGGCCCAGAAGAAAAGTTTTCACAAAGAATGGGGTGAATCAGGTGTTCTTTGTCACAAAGGTAGCTGCTACTTTTAAATTCAAACAAAAGACAGTGGCATCAAAATTGTCCTTACTTAAAAATAATTATTTATATAATGCACAATTTAAAAAAGAAGACAATACAGAGAACAATAGTGATTCTTTTGCCACTACTTCTAGAACTTGCATAAAAAGTGTGGATTTCCTCTTGCTTTATTCTTTATAAAACAAAATCACTTAAGAAGCCAGATTTAAGCCATTTCAGAATTGCAGACATGCAAAATCTTTGTGAGGAACATCTGACCTGATTTGTTTTACTAATTAACAAATAGCCTTCCCCTAAATGGCATGTTTCACCTGAAAGCACATTTTTAATCAAGGCATAAATTGTAGCAAACCAAGGTTTCTAAGAAAACCATGAAACACCACCTCAACTGGAAGGATGGGATTGTGTCACAGCAATAACACAGCAGGAACTGGGTGAAAGGAGTGGAGAGTTAATTTGTGGAGAGGAATGAATAGTATGCAACGAAATAACAACTTCAGGCCCTGTCTGCAAATGCGACAAATGGCCACAAGAAGATTGCAATTGGACGTCTGCTGGAGTAGCTCCAGGTGCGGCCCCATTGTCATCAAAGGCTGATGGGACTTGACGGCTTAAGGAGCAATTAAAGGAGAAATAATTTGGAGGAAAAAGATGTCACAAATACATTTTCATGTAAGCAACGACGTTTGTGGCAACTTGCCTTCCTGCCACATTGAGACTGAGCAGTGAGAAGTACCATGGTCGTAGACAGAGAATTCTCTGTTGTCCTGGGAGAGTTGAAGTCCCGAAGCTCTGCTGGGCTGTGGGGCTGGAATGTGCTGCTGAAAAGTGTATTGTGATAAACTACCCATGAGGCTAGCGAAGCTCAGTGACGTGGAACTGAAAGGCTGTCCGAGGAACACAACTCCCATAGGCATTTAGGGAGAAAGGTGCAATGTCTGGCTTTAGAGCTGTTTATATTTTGGAGGCGTTGTTATATTTCATTTCCAACTTTAAAAAGTCTTTGATGATGTTGTTAGTTGCTGTTGAGTTTACTCCAAATCATGGTGACCCCAGGTACAACAGAACCAAACGTTGCCCGGTGCTGCACCATCTTCTCCTTCTTTGATAGTTCAGTAAATGTGGGTAGTTGAAGCTATCTTCTAGGAATCAAAGATTCTTCATTAAGGGAAAGCTTATATTATGGATTGAATTGTGTCCCCCTAAAATGTGTGTCAACTTGGCTAGGCCATGATTCCTAGTACTGTGTGGTTGTCCTCCATTTTGTGATCTGATGTATTTATGTTTTGTATATCCTACCTCTATGATGTTAGTGAGGCAGGACTCAATCTACAGAATTAGGTTGTATCTTGAGTCAATCTCTTTTGAGATATGAAAGAGAGAAGTGAGCAGAGACAGGGAGGGATCTCGTACCACCAAGAAAGAAGAGCTGGGAGTGGAGCATGTCCTTTGGACCCTGGGTCTCTGTGCTAAGAAGCTCCTATACCAGGGGAAGATTGATGACCAGGACCTTCCCCCAGAACTGACAGAGAGAGAAAGACTTCCCCTGGTGCTGGCATCTGAATTTGGACTTCTAGTCTCCTAGACTGTGAGAGAGTAAATGTCTGTTTGTTAAAGCCACCCACTTGTGGTATTTCTGTTATAGCAGCACTAGGTAACTAAGACAGCTTAGTTTCCCCCTCCCCGCCCCTTTTTATTTGAGAGGGGGTCTAGGTGGAAACCTTAAATCTAAGTGACAGTTAAATTTTTATGAAGTAGATTTTTAAAAGTCTTAATACATTTCTGTTGTGGTAAAATGAATTCCTCTATGTGGCCTTTGGGGTACTGGTGGCGAAGTGGTTAAGAGTTCAGCTGCTAACCAAAATGTCAGCAGTTTGAATCCACCAGCCACTCCTTGGAAACCCTTGGGGCAGTTCTACTCTGTCCTATAGGGTCGCTATGAGTCAGAATTGACTTGATGGCAACGGGTTTGGTTTATTTTTTTTTATGGTTTTGGCCTTTGCCTTGCTTCTTTGGAAAAACAGCTAGAGAGATTTTCCCCCTAAACCCTGAGGAGTGACCTTTGCCCTAGTTTTCTACCCTAGAGGGTTTGTTATTTTTGTCCAGGTTGATTGACATTTCCTGGGTAAAGTGTAACCAACTTGATGGTTTGATACCTTTTGTCTAGCCCTGGGCTGCAGCCTGTCTTACGATTGGTCTGTTTTACGCACCTTGCAGGGATTGGTCAATATACTATGGACTATGCAAATGAAGTGACTATGGTCCACTGAGGGAATTGGTCAGTTTGTGGGTGTGCAGGGAGGGTCATGCCTTGAAGTTGACAAAAGGTTTGCTTATATATGCAGCCAACCCCAGAGAAGGAAGAAAGAAGAAAAGGAGAAAAGGCAAGAAGAGAGAAGAAGCAGAGAGGGGAAATGAGGAACCTCCTAAAAGAGCTGAAACATGGGTCAAGGGTCGTAACACAGAAGACAGTGACAGGCCGGGAAGGGGCCCTGTGACAGAGTTGGTGGTGACGGCGGAAACCTGCTGCTAGGAATGCAGCTAAGAGAGCTGAAGAAAACTACAATAGGTGTGAGCTGGGTCAGTTAGTGGAGAGGCCAATGGCAGGGAGGCCAAAGGCAGAGAGGCCTGCAAGCTGAGAGGGGGTGTGCAGGGCCAAGAGGCCTGTCCTGAGGGGGCTGAGAGGAAGCCTGCAGAGCTGACAGGCGGTGTGTGTGGCAGAGAAAAGGGCCTGCTTTCTTAGATGGCCGAGAGAGCTTCCTTCACTGAAGAAAGGAAGAGATGTGCTCTCCACTTCGGGGGAACCTTCCAGACTTTGCCTGCATGCTTCCTGATCCTGAGTTGTAGGCTGTCGATCCTGATCCCAAGTAGTACCCTGTTACTTACTTAATAAACCACTTAACTGTGAGTATGATCTGTGAGTTCTGTGTAACCATTGCAGTGAATTATTGAACCCAGCAAAGAAGTAGAGAGTGCCGTGGGAGGAACGGCTGGTGTCAGAATTGGTAAAAAGGTTGGAGAGGAGGATGTAGACCTCTGCTTCATAGGAATTGGCCTTAAGAATGATCCCTAAGGAATGTAGACAAGTTCTGACACTGTCACTACTACTACTACTACTACTCGTCCTAGATTACACCTGTTGATAAAAAATTAAATCATTACAGAAACACGTAACCTCAAAAGTAAACATCTCTCATGATCCCATTTCCCAAGGATAATGACTTTTTATAGTTTGGTGTATATTTTTCCAAATTTATTTTTAACGTTCACACTAACATCCATTATTATTTTAACAAAACGAGACCACTCATACATCTTTGCTTTGTGGATATTTTTATTTGTGGTTGTCCAGTGTCTTTGAACCCCCTCATTACATTTTGACAATTTCCCACGTTCTGACCTGCTTTGCTTGCTTCATAATCTGTCATGGAACTTCTTCCATATTGAGACATATAGAGCCACTGCCTTCTTAAATGACTGTGGCTATATGGTATTCCATTATCTGGGGTATCACTATTTTTTCACCCATTTCTCACTGATGGTGTGGAGTAGAAAGTATAAAATTGGAAATGCTCTCGCACACTTGTTCTCTCTCCACACATGTACACACACACACACACACACACACACACACATCCAAAAAAGTTGGAGTTTATAGTATTTCTCTATAAGATTAAGGAAGAGAGAAATAAGGTTGTATGCATGCCCATGCGTGTGTGTGTGTGCATGTAGACATTCATGCAAGATCTTTATATCTGTGCGTGTATTCAAGGACAATAGAATCTTTTTGTATATGAATTACTTATGCATTATTATATATATTGCATGGGTTATGAGAAAGTGGTGCTGGTGAAGATGGTGAAGTCCCTGTTATTCCTGGAAAGGCTTGATAAGTAAGAAAGAGACTATAGACTGTAGGCTGCAGGTGCTAGATGTGCAAAGAATAACGTAAGACCCCTGCTTGGATAAGAGAAAGAGAGTGGCTGAAGACCAAAGCATAGTAACAGATGATGCTAATAAATGATGTTTCGACCAAGGCAACATCCCGGGAACTTAGGGGTGTAGGAAGCAGGATGCTAGGAAAGAAAGTATTGTTATTCTAAGTATGCTGAAAGGAAGTAGGACAGAGATGAAAAGAAAAAAAAATGTTTGGAAGTCAAAAGAATCAGTGTTGATGCTCTCTTGCCTAGTATTTTTGGGATAAAATTAGCAAGCACATAGCACTCTCATTGTGAATTTCCAGTCCTTTGCTCACGACAGGCATTGCCAATCGATTGCAGTATCCTTTTCCTTGAACCCATAGGTGGCTTCACAAATCTTCTCTCCACATTGTTACAGGCCAATTCACAGTAGTCAGATCTGACTGGCAAGATGCAATCTGTTTGCTGTCCTAGTTCTGTGGGGACCTGCTCTGTGTGAGGGGTAGAGTGTCTGGGGGGTGGGCTTCACAATGCCCTTGCTGGACTCTCCTGCTGTTTCCAAATTTTTGTCATTCTGGGGGCAGGGGTGGGGGAGAGATGGCATAGAATGCTGGAAGAAGCACGGACTTCAGAGTTAGCTGTAGTGAATGTAAAACCACTTGTTAGTTTGAGGATCTTAGGTAAGTTACTTAATTTTTCTTGGACTTAATTTCCTTATTTGTAAAAAGGGAAGAGAGTAACAATCCACACAAGACCACAAGGAACATTAAAAAGTGGATAGTGCCCTATTCGAAGCGATAAGCTGGTGGTCCAGCCCTCCTAGAATACTACTACTACTTCTTATTTAGGGCTTCTATGGAGTTCCTGGAGCCCTGGTGGCATAGTGGTTAAGAGCTCGGCTGCTAACCAAAAGGTCGGCAGTTCAAATCCACCAGTGGCTCCTTGGAAGCCCTATGGGACAGTTCGACTCTGTCCTGTAGGGTCACTATGAGTCAGAATTGACTCAACAGCAATGGGTTTGTTTTTTGTTTTTGTTTTTTTGGGGGGAGGTTATGGAGTTCCTGGGTGGTGGAGATGGTTAATACGCTTAGCTGCTAACCAAAAAGTTGGTGGTTAGAGTCTTCCCACAGGCATCTCAGAAGAAAGACCTGGCAATCTACTTCTGAAAAATCAGCCACTGAAAACCCTATGGAGCACAGTTCTACTCTGACACACCTGGGGTTACCATGAGTTGGAGTCAACTTGAGAGCAACTGATACGTATGAGGCATGGTGTCTAGAACCTTGCATGGATTATGTAATATAACCCTCGCAACAGCTATCATCCTCACTTTACAAAGGGGGAAACGGAGGCCCAGAGAGGTTGAGTAACTTTCCCAAGAACAGGCAGTTTGTAAGAGATACCCGTTTTTACGTGGCTTTGTTCTCTATCTTGCCTGGAGGTCCTACAGTGTTGCTCATGGAATCTTTGCTCCTCTGTGTGTCTGCTCCGTTCCTCCTTGGTATCAGTGAAATGTTCGGTGGCAGAAAACAGAAATCACTCTAGATGTCTTAAGCAGATGGAGATTTAATAAAGAGAATGAGGTGCTCACAAATCATTGGAAGAGCTGGAGGAGCAGGCTCTATTCTTCATCTCTAGCACTGCAGAACTGACCCACCAGAGAAGCTGCTACCTCCACCACCATCAGGGAAGGGGGGCGGATCAGGAGGCTGCCACTGACTGTTGACTCTGGGAAAACACCATTAGAGGGGCTGCAATCCAGAGATCATGAAAGTGATGTTGCTGTAGATGTCGGCTCCAGAGCCACACCGCACTGGAAAAAATAGATGCATGTGAGACTTTAGCCCACTGGAGCTGGGTGCAGAAAAATCCAACCCTCATACCACACCCACGCTTGCCTGTGACATCGCAAGAGCACAGTCACCATGTCATTTCCCACTGTATGTATCCGGTGGGCTGAACCTAGTTTATGCACATAGCCCTAGGTGCAAGGCTGGGGCCCTGGTGGCGCAATGGTTAAGTGCTCAGCTGCTAACTGAAAGGTTGGAAGTTTGAGTGCACCAGCCAGTCTGCAGGAGATAAGACCTGACAGTCTGCTCTCATAAAGATTACAGCCTTGGAAACCCTGGGGGGCAGTTCTCCTTTGTCCTATTGGGTCACTGTGAGTTGGAATCGACTCCATGCCACATAACAACAGCAACACGGGCAAAATCGTCTGGCAAGTGTGGTTTTAGCTCTCCAAGAGGAGGGGACCCTAGTAAGAAGGTGAAGTGGGTGCTGAGCACCACCGCAGCCTATCCAGCACAGTCTTTTATGCGTTTACTGGAGTAGCTCTCTATGATCACAGTGTCTGCTCCTCCATAACCTCAGCTTAGACATGGCCTTGGCGTGTCGTTGTTTCACTTTCGGCTTTCATCACTCACTGCCTCAGTTTCTCTGTGTTTCCCAAATAAAATTTGTGCAAGCAGGAATCTGATTTGCTCTGCTCCATTCTACATGCTAGGCCATGCTACTCACTGGTCCCTGGAAAACTCTTGGGTTGATTGGCTACCCTTGAGTCTAGCACCCCTTCCTCATCCAATCACCTTGGTCCAAGAAACGTGGGTCATAGGGTACACAGCATGGCTGCCTACCTCCAGTGGCTATGAGTGGGTAGCCTCATTTAGGAAATTGTGTGAGTGTGATAATAACTGATGGCTTCTGGCACATTTTACATTCATGGTTCAGTTCAAACCAGCCTCTAGCAGGAAGTTATCCTGGGGCTTTGGCTCGCCTGGATGTGTCCTGTCTCTGACTCCTGAGTGTCACATTCCTGTTTTCATAGCACTGGGTTAGTCCCTCCCCTGGAGCCCTTAGTACTTCTGCCTTGTGTTACAGGTATCCCGATTCTCCTGTCCGAGTGAACACCCCTCAGCGCTCTCTGACCCCTCGTCCTGCTTTATTTTTCTTCTCAGCTTCTATTATTATGTTACATATGTGTTTTCTCATTGCCTGTCTGTCTTCCACTGGAGTCCCTGTGTGGTACAAACAGTTAATGCACTCGGCTGCTAACTGAAAGGTTGGAGGTTCAACTCCACTCGGAGGCTGTTTGGAAGAAAGGCCTGGCGATCGCTTCTGCAAAAATCAGCCATTGAAAATGCCATGGAGCACAGTTCAGCTCTGACACACGTGGGGTCTCCATGAATCAGAACTGACTTGACAGAAGCTGTCTTTTGCTGTTATTTGTTCTGTCCACTAGGTAAATAGGATGGGAAGGAAAGGCGAGGAAAGAGGAAAAAGAGGAAGGTTTAGAAGAAGAGTGAGGAGACAAATAAAGGTAAATGCAGAGAGGCAGAAGGCAAGAACTTTCCTCTAGAATATAAGCTCCACAAGGGCAGGGACTTGGTTTTGTTTTCTGCTGAAGCTTCAGGACATGGAATTGTGCTCAATACATGTTTGTGAATTCACTGAACATTTGCTGTTGTTGAGAGCAGGATGGAGGATGGGGTGTAGTCAGATCAGGGGACATGTAGGCAGTATGGCATGGTAGTTAAAGAGTGTGCGTTTGAAATGAGGCAGAACTGGGTTTAAATCATATTTCAACTATATTCTAGCTGTGCAACTTGGGGCTGCTTACTTTGTCTCTGAGTCTCAGTGGTCTCTTCTGTAAAATGGGGCTAACAGTGACTTGCAATGTCGTTGACATGGCCAGGGCTGACTCTCAAACATGTAGAGGGCCCCCCCGCCCCAGTACCAGTTCCTGTTGAGCCAAATCCAGCTCATTGTGACCCTATGTGTGTCAGAGTAGAACTGTGTTCAGTGACTGCTTCGAAAGTAGATCACTAGGTCTTTCTTCTGAAGCATCTCTGGGTGGACTCAAACCTCAAACCTTTTGTTAGCAATTGATACGTTAACCGTTTGCACCACCCATGGACACCAGAGGTCTCTCATAGGGGCATAATATGCATGTGATGACTAGGACAGTACACGTCCCAGCTAAAGGAGCAGCCATTGCTTGGTTCCTGCAGAGTATGGGGACAATGGTCTTGTATGGCCATGTCTTCGAATATTCCAGAGATGCTGAAAATCTAGATTTTTAAACCTTAGTGCCATTAAAACAAGACTACTTTGTGGGCCAACTGAAAGGTATGTATGTGCCAGATTATGGACTGGAGAGTTTGTGACCTTCGATAAAGGCAGATAGGTAGCCTTTATAGGATTTGTGACTAAAGAGTCCCCTCTTTTCCCATCTTCTCTATGCCTTTGCTACATAAAAGGAATCCCCAATCAAAAGCATAAGCAACAACAACAACAAAAAATAAATAAATTGAACTTCATCAAAATTAAACGTTTGTGCTTCAAAGGACACCATCAAGAAAGTAAAAACACAGCACACAGAATGGGATAAAATATTTGTAAATAATGAATTTGATAAGGGATAGTATCCAGAATATGTAAACAACTATTACGATCCAAAAATAGAACGACGAATAATCCAGTTAAGAAATGAGTAAAGGATTTGGATAGACATTTCTCCAAAGACGTGTATAAATGGCCGATGAGCACATGAAAAGATGTTTAACAAATCAAAACCACGGTATGATACCACCACACACTCACTAAACCCATTGCTGTCTAGTTGATTTGGACTCTTAGCGCCCCTATAGGATGGAGTAGAACTGCCCCATAGGGTTTCTAAGGAGTAGCTGGTGGATTCGAACTGCCAACCTTTTGGTTAGCGGCCAAGCTCTTACCCATTGCACCACCCGGGCTCTGCATACTCACTAGAATGGCTGTAACAAGAAAATGAACAGTAACAAGTGTTGGTGAGGAGGTGGAGAAGTCGGAACCCACGTACACTGTTGGCGGGAGTGTCAAATGGTGCAGACACTTTGGAAAAGTTTGTCACTTCTTTAAAAAGTTAAACATAGCATTGCCATGTGACCTAGCAATTCTACTCCTGAGAATAGATTCAAGAGTCTTGAAAATATTGCGCACACAGCAACTTGTACACAGATGTTCATAGCAGCATTATTCATAATAGCCACAAAGTAGAAACAACCCAAATGCCCATCAACTGATGCATGGCTAAGGAAAATGTGGTATATCCATACAATGAAATATCATTCAGCCACAGAGAGGTTTGAAGTTTTAAACATGCTGCAATATGGATGGACCTGCACAATGTGATGCTAAGTGAGAGAAGCCGCACACAAAAGGCCGAATACATTAGGACTGCACTTGTGTGAAATGTCCCGAATAGGCAAATCCATAGAGACAGAAAGCGGATCAGTGCCCTCCAGGGACTGGTGGAGAGTACGGGGGCTGACGTAGTTACTGACGGTTCCTCTCTCCTCCTCCGAGCTATGTCCTGGAGATGTTCTTAAACGAAAGGAAACCACTTCTAACTAGGCTGATAGTGTCGACAGGAGCTGCTTGCTTCTCACATCACTTCAGTCCTGGGCTACCATGACTCCACTTTCTTTGATTAATGTCCTTCTAGAAGGATTTCGCTTCTGCTGGATTTTGACAAATTGTGGGATGGACTCAGGGCACACAATGTGTTTTCTCTTGGGCTCTAGTGAGGGTTGAACCCAAGTCTCCAGAGATAAAAAATGACTTCTTTAAGCTACTACATCAGGAGCCTTCCCTCAATCTAATTCCTAGAGTTAAAAAGAAAATAAAGCCTGATGTGACATGGCCACACAGCCCTCCCTGGCCTCCAACCATTAATCACAGTGCCTGCGGATGGAGGGGGAGCTTCTCCAGGGTGTGCTGAAAAGCTGGGGTTGGCTCAGCTGTGGTGTGCCAGTAAGCTAGGTGATCAATGAAGGAATGGCAATCAAGCATTCTTTTGAAAGCTTGAAAGAACGGGACATTTACAACAGTGACATGGGATGTTGAGTATCAAAGGATCAGTCACTGTAGCCATTAAAATCAAGATTTAGGGATTTATGACCACTTCTTTAGCT